>NC_142929.1:123157236-123490235 GCF_046866305.1 Octopus bimaculoides | reverse complement strand
ACTTTGCTAAAGATTTTCTACTATTTGAAAATAATATGTATTCTTGTTTTTTATATTATTCATTTGGTTCTTTATAGATTATTTTTAATAGATAACTTATTTAACATTAAATTATTTAGAAGTTATAGTTTCATTTCAACATAATATTAGAACTTCGATTTGAATAGTGTTGATATATTTTTGATTATTTTTGATTAATAATATTTGATTAATAATTAATCTTTATTGTTTATAATATCGTTAAAGATTTTTTAAAATTAAAACTTTGTATATATATATAAAGTTTAATCTTTTATTCTTAATAATTTTTTCTTTCCTAATTTTTTCATTCATAATTTTTCCATTCATAATTTTTTCATTCATATTTTTATTATTACGTTTGTAGAAATAAATAATCTTGTATTTTTCTATTATTCAATTGATTTTTAATTATAATTAAATAAACGTCTTTAGCTTTAAATAGTATAGCTTTAACTATTACACCGGTTAAATATGTACTAATTTTATCTTCATTATTATTTTAAACTTAAACTTCGTTCAAGTTGTATTTAAAACAATGATAATTTAAAACAATGATAATTTATGTAAGATGTTTTTTGTATATAATATACATGTTATTATAATGGATGAAGGGATGATTATTGAATGGTTATTATTTTGATATTATGATATTTTTAATAATTTTTCTATCTTTATATAATAAGTATTTCATATTAATTCATTTGGTACTTATTGTTGGTTGAGATATATATATCTAATTATTGTTCTACTTACGATCTGACGATTAGCTATATTTTTGAATAGAATTTATTTTCGATAATTTCAATTGATTTTAATCGATTTAAGTTTCCTTTCTATTTGAAAATTAGTTATGAAACACGTGTAATCTTTTTATTATATTTATCTTATGATATTTACTTTACTTTATATTATACTCATTTATTGTGCTTTTAATTATTATTTTTTCTATATGTGATAGTGTATTTTCATCGATGAGTTCTTGAAACTTGGTATATTTTCCCTAAAACTATATATATTATCTATAAAGCTCAATTTAATTTTAATTTTTTATAAATTGATTTTAATTGAGTTTTTACCTGTAATTTTGGATTTTGTCCCTAATATTATATATATATATATATATATATATATATATATATATATATATATATATATAAATAATACAGAATGGGACAAGAACGCAAAACATCCAGACAGTTAGGTGATACAAGAAAGGGACAAAACATACAGATAGATGATACAAAGAAAACATGGACGCATACATATACATGCATGCATACATATCATCATTATCTGTCTTTCATATTGGCATAGGTTGGAGGATTTGCTAGGAGCTGGCAAGCCAAAGGACTACACTAAGCCCCTATGACATGGTTTTGACATAGTTTTTACGACTTGATGACCTTCCTAATGCCAACTACTTTACAGAATGGACTAGGTGCTTTTTATGTGGAACCAGTACAGCCAAACATGCATTCATCCTTTCATTTATTCATTTGTTTTAGTAGAGTGATACTGGTTGGTT
Source organism: Octopus bimaculoides (assembly GCF_046866305.1). Lineage (NCBI taxonomy): Eukaryota > Metazoa > Mollusca > Cephalopoda > Octopoda > Octopodidae > Octopus > Octopus bimaculoides. The sequence continues at coordinate 123,488,689 of NC_142929.1, read as the reverse complement.
GAGATCTTTTAAAACTTGTTGGGTCCTTTCTACACTGGTGAGATTGGTGCTATTACTATTCCTCTTGAAGTTTTGTTAGACAACGCTTGGGGAAAATATGAGCAGAGAAGGAATTTAATAGAGCTGATGTTCTGGAAAGATAGGACTGAGTGTAGTGATTAGTGCAGTTTTAGGATTATGGTGGACACAACAAGGATGATGAGGAAGGAGAGTGGAATGGTTGGGCCTGAGTGGAGGTGGCATGAGTCTTTCCAGCTGCACAGAACAAAGGCTATTATAGTATCAGTAGAAAAGGAAGATGGAGGTGACAACTTAGCTGTGGGCTGGAGTCTAGAGCATATCTGTAAGTGACTTCATGGTAATAAATAAAGTGACCATTTTCTGATTTAGGATGCCTATGTGTGCAGCAGCAGCATTGTTGCAAATGTGAGAACAATATTCCATTGCAGGCCTCACTTGAGCATTGTATATTGTCAATAATTGTTGGGAGAAGAAGTAACTTCTGACCCTGAAGAGAAGGGTCATTCATTGGGATGAGATCCTAGCTATGCTAAGGATGTACTTTCACTAGGAAAGAGAGCCTTGGTGATTGTGATGTTTTCTTCATATTCCACATGGGAGAAAATAACCTTCAAGGGATGAACAGTCATTATTGTTAGGGATATAATACTTACCAATCTAAACATTTAGTGCTGATTAATATTGAAAATATTAATTAATATTTTCTTTGATTGAACAGCTCTATAGCATACAAGTAGTCTGTTGAATGGTTCTATATTTAAGAGATGAGGAATTATTTACATTATTTACATTTGATGGATATTTGTCCTCATCTTGTTTTTTGTTAACACAACGTTTCGGCTGATATACACTCCAGCCTTCATCAGGTGGGAAAATTTCGAACCTGGGTTCTCATTCCTAAGGTACTTTTCGATTTTGTTGTTATTATTGTTATTATTATTCAGGTCACTGCCTGGAATTGAACTTGGAATTTTGGGGTTAGTATTCTGCGCTCTTAACCACTGCGCCATATGCCCATGGGCTACTTACCCCCAAGATTCCGAGTTCAATTCCAGGCAGTGACATGAACAATAATAATCATAATCATAACAACAACATCGAAAAGTACCTTAGGAATGAGAATCCAGGTTCAAAATTTCCCCAAGACACCTGATAAGGCTGGAGGGTATATCAGCCAAAACGTTGTGTTAACAACAAACAAGATGAGGACAAATATCCGTCAAATGTAAATAATGTAAATAGTCTGTTGAATGTTTAGGCATGATCTACTGTTCCATTGCTCTGGAAAACTGCATGATTTCTTGGTGATAAAATGGTTGCTATCTCTAACAGGTCAAAGGAATGATAGATATTGCATTGTTGGCTCTTGTTACTGTTTATTTTGCTGTTGCTACAGCTGTGACTATGATTAATGTAAAACTTTATTTATTTATCTGTTTATTTATTTTTGCATAGGCACGATATCTATTATTTTTGAGAATGGGTAAATGGAAAGTTTTGATATTCTTGTTATCATTTTCAAGAACATCAAAGATATAAATAAATAAACAAATATCTAACTAAAACTTGAAACCAAGATATAATGTAGTTGAAGGCTGCTTTAGCTAAATTTTCTGCTATCTTCTCTTAGTTATTTGATCTTTTACAAGATTAATTTTGCTGATTATATGCTCTATTTCTACATATAAATGGGAAAAGCTTGTAGAATTTTACATAATTTACATATGTTAATTTGAATGGGTAAACCAATAAAAATGTTCAATGTAGAACACAAACATGGAAGATGATGTTTATAGCTTAGAAATGCTTTACTCTAGGTGACTTAGAAATGTAATTACATTAATCCTGAGTTACAATCACATCTGGAATATCTTGTAACCCTGTATAGTTCGTCTGTGTGTGATCTCTCACCACTTCAGTAATTAGTTTATACTCATAAACACATATGCACATAGATTTATCTGTGTCGATAGAACTCACTTATTATTAGTAAGCACAAAGTAGAAATTTATCATTGCATAGCATGCAATGTTAGACATAAGTGTGTATCTCAGAAATCAAGGAGTCTCTCTAGGTCAAGTCACTATTTTCAGAGGTTACAGCTCTGGTACTACGGGCATGTGGTTAGAATGCTGCAGGAGAAGATCATAAGATAGGTTCTTCAAGCCAAGCCAACCAGCAGTTGACGTACGAGTTGGCTACATCGTTGTTGTTGGCACTCCCTCGCTTACGACGTCGAGGGTTCCAGTTGATCCGATCAACGGAACAGCCTGCTCGTGAAATTAACGTGCAAGTGGCTGAGCACTCCACAGACACGTGTACCCTTAATGTAGTTCTCGGGAATATTCAGCGTGACACAGCGTGACAAGGCTGATCCTTTGAATTACAGGCACAACAGAAACAGGAAGTAAGAGCAAGAGAAAGTTGTGGTGGAAGAGTACAGCAGGGTTCGCCACCATCCCCTGCCGGAGCCTCGTGGAGCTTTAGGTGTTTTCGCTCAATAAACACTCACAACGCCCGGTCTGGGAATCAAAACCGCGATCCTATGACCGTGAGTTTGCTGCCCTAACCACTGGGCCATTGCACCTCCACTGGCTACATCAAGATGGTTGGATAATATCCATAGTCTCAGTTGGTCACACTTAGAAATTCAGAAGGTAAGTGTAATGATGGCTACTTCTGATATGGAGGAGGTGCCTGGAGACTCTATCCCCATGACCTTCCCAGAAATAACAAGTAACAAAAATGGATAATATGCATAATTTAGCTGTAAAAAACCTGCCCTCAAAAGCTACGTTGGAAAATTATATTATAAAATATATATTATATTAGTCATAAAATTATCTTCTCTGCCACAGTGCATCTTATATATTGACATTTTTTTCTTCTTACACATAATATACCTACAGCTTTACTGAACAGTAAATCTGTATCATTTGTTTAATTAAGAAGGAACATAGTATTGAGTCAAAGTAATTGATTCACTCATTTGTTTTTGTTCAGTTTGGATCTATCCTGGAATAGTTGTGATAGCATAACTCAAGCCCAGAGGAGTACATGAACTCAGTATGGCAAGATACCTTGAATATTCACCAGTTTTATGGGGTTGTGATTACTATTGTTGCTTAAACCTTATGGTATCTACATTCAGCTAGGAAGACTGGATCACTGAAAGTTAAGTGTCTTGGATGAGGACAGAATTGTATGGTTCATGAAATACAAACTACTGTTCTTTTACTGGTTGTTTTGAGATTCTGCTGACTCAACTATTCATGATTCATAACAGCTGAATACCCTAGACATATGCAACTGTCTTTAGTGTTTTCATCTCTGTAGAATGAGCCAGTGGTGGAGCCTCTATGTCATCGGTAAGGAACGTCCTCTCCTTCAGGTGAAATTTCACTTGTATTCAAATTTGAAATTGCCTATTGATGAAAAATTTCTGAAAGCCAGCATGAAAACAGAAAAGTAGTTTGAGCCTAAGGACCAAAACATTAATACCTATGAATTGTAAAATATATGATTCATAATTATTTCATCCATTAAAGATTCATTGTTCTCAATGACATATCTACACAAATATTTTGGGGCACTTGAAATTTACAATTAAATTCACCTCTGGTACTAAGAAGGTTCCCTGCCGTTACTCAACTTACTAGAAATTGCAACAAAATCTACCTAGACTCCTGCTCTACTTTCTTTCGAAAAATTTCAAACTGTTGCTCTACATCCTATATGAATCACTACTACATATCATAATAAACAGTACATTCCTCAGCTAGCCAGGGACATGTTACATCTTAAACAAATGACCTACCTGTAGTGCTTAATAGAAAATAGTATGCAAATACTTCACTGATAATTCTAAAGTTAGGAATACAGAGAATTAAATACTTGTGATTATACACTTTTGTTTTAATCTATCTTCTTTCAGACTAAAAGCCTGCTGGGCCTGTTTGAAAAAGATGCCATGTCACTCAAGAAATATTCCAACAATTTGCACAATTGCTGTCAAAGAATTCTTTCTGCTCAAGTAAGTTTTTGAGTCTTTTATAAGATATTGTCAGAAATATGTTTTTAATTGTTTTAAATTCATTTGTTTATGTAACAAATGTGAAGTTCTCCTTTACTCCAGACATCTAAGTGAACTAAATATTAAAAAGAATTGTGTATATACTCAAATACACATAGAAACACATGCAGTGGATTTGAACTCAAGACTTTTGGCTTGTTAGTCCTATTTCTATCAGCTTGACAACCTTACTTTAACTGTTCATCTTACCATACCCCTACCACATATATGTTTTACACTACTGTGCTCTTCATAGATTTGGAGTGGTGCTCATATGTATAGAAAATGCCTTCTATATTGACATCTGGAATCCTGTCTTTGTTATTGTTACTACAATTCTGTTCCACCTCTACCCATTGCACTTATCTCTCCCCTTCTTGTCACTTCAGATCTTGAACTAAATGCTGCACAAACTTACTTTTCCAAAATGCATAAACTCCCTGTTTCTTCCTCTATCCCAATTCTAAACTGTATGAGTTCAAATTAAACAGCAGCCTCCTGAATTTACCCCCTATTGCTTATTCTGTGAGGCATTGAAAAGGCTTTACACTGCCCTTCTTAGGCTCATTGCATCTAATTAAAAAGACTCTCTAGAAGTGATAGAATGGGTTTTGCAAATACAAAATATGTGAACACGCTTTGCATATTTTTGCAGCATATTGTAACTTTTATAACTAGATGTCTTTCTTATTACTTGGATGGTCCTACCACTGGAGCTTCTGTGTACTAGCTTAATATGACATTCAAATTTACTTTAACAAACTCTCTTCAAATGAGAGGATTTATGTCTGAATCTTAAATTGTGATTTTGGAGTCTAAGGGGCATGTCAGATATATTTGTATATCTAGTATTTTGAGCTGGTGAGTTAGTACATTGTTTTATTGTCTTCCTCTATATCAATAATAACAACAAAAACAAAGACAAGATGAATCTGTTGTTAGATAAGTAGTTGGGCAAATGGAATTATCTGCCTTATCCTGGAAAGTTATAACATGCATATGTAATTGATAGTCAAACATCTCTGAGCTAGGGTGCCTCAGTTCTGTTTTGATTTTATATATCTGTCCTGAGGTATTTCTCAGTAATAAATTTCTAAAATCTCAATTGACATCATGTTGTGTGTTGTTATTTTTACTACATTTCTACCAGATTATTCTGCTTACTACATAATGTAAATAACAACACACAAATAACTATCAAACTTTTATCAGATCATAATAAGTAGTGAGGTCAAAAGGATCAACTAAAACCTTTGAATGTGGTGCCCCAGCTGGGCTGCAGTTAATGACTGATGCCAGTAAAAGAATATTAGTTTTATAATAATACTTTCTTCATGTTTTTATCATTTCAGAATGAATTGTGTGCAGCAACACAGTGCTTATCACAGCAGTTGCGTATGTATGAACTTCAGGTAAGGAATGATATTAAAGTTTTATGTAAGTCATACATCAATTTAACTATCCTGTATATATTTAATGTATACGCATATATATATATATATATTTTCATAGCATTTTTTCGATGGCCAGATAACTGAAGAGATGGCGGCGCGGGTTTCCGCCCCAACATCTGAAACTCGGAGTTTTATTATCATGGCTACCGAATAATTGTCACATATTATTTACAGATGAATTCCTCTATTTACATAATATCGAGGTCTCTTTCTTTCTTTTGTTGTCTTACCTTTTCTATCAATATATATATATATATATATATATATATATATATATATATATATGCAAGCTTTAAGGAATTCTTATGACAGTAATCATATTATAATTTATAATCACCATGACCCAAAATTTATTACTATTTGTAATTATGATTAACCTAAACCTGTTGGAATTTAAAATTGTTGGAAATTACAATTATTAAAATTATAATCTAATGAATTCTGATAAACTGGAACATGTTATAGAACTTCAAAAACATTGTAATATTTGCTTTGTTTACAATAATATTTCAGAAATTCCCCTTGGAGACTGAAGATAGTATTTTGATATCAACCCTAAACCAGTTTGCTACTTACTTAGATGATGTGAGTATTATCTCTCTTAATTCTTCAGTATAATTCATTATTAAAAGAAACAGGAGAAACTCTTGTTTCTCTCAAGGATATATGTTCAGGAGATGCTAAATAGATATGGGAATAAGACAAAAGTCATGGCATTGGAATCTAGTAAATCTCTGTATTCTCAATATTGATTTCATAATTGTTTATGTTGTAATTCAATTTTGTTTTATTTTATGATACTATTCTTTCAGCTTTTGGGCACTTCTAAATTTCACTTGTTGTGGAATGGTTTCCAGTTTTTCTGGAGTAGATGCTGATTCTGTGTATATTTGGTCAATCATTAGTAGTCCTTATAGCAAGAATAAGAATCAGACTTGCAAAAACATAAGTGTTGGGGTTGATTTGTTTGACTAAAATCCATCAAGGCATGGCCAGCATGGCCAGAGTCCAATGACTGAAGCAAGTTGGAGATAGAAAGTAAAAGATACTATACACTGTATAGTATATAGTCTCTTTATATAGTACTGTATATATAAATCTACATGTACTATATTCATTTCACATTCACAATGACATCTGGTTATCTTACTCATCATGCACTCTGAATTTGTGTGATCACTAGTTCACTAGAAGAATCCCTGTTGTAGTGTCATACAACATCTTAGCTAATAACCTGGCTAATCCCAACATCTTTCAATGATTATTGTTGTGACATATTTTATGTGACAATCTCTATGATAATATTTTTGCAATTAGGATGTCCTTCTGGTATTTTTTTACTTTGTGAAATTCTCAGAATATTTAGTTATAAGATTCATTGGCTCACTCTCACAGCTGTGTAACAATGGATCAGAAATCACTTTGTTTATGAACTAATTTACTTTTCATTCAATAAAAATAAAGCACCTTTATTAAAGTTAGCTAAGTTTCTGCATTCTCTTTCTCCAGATTATTTTTTACTGTATATTTTCATATATACACTTGTATCATTTCTCTAGATGTTACAAAAAAGTCTATGAGTTCATACTCAAATTTAATAAAAATGTAGTATTGTGAATATAAGTATACTATTACTTTCCCTTCCTTACACCTACTCTTCATCTTTGTCTATCATCATCACCAATACCAGAATGACAACATCAAAATTACAGAAATAGGAGAAACCATATATCTGTTTCTTTTCCTTTTGTTATAAATAAAAGTTTTTATTTAGCAATATATTTTTACTGGAAGAAAAGAAAAAAAAATGTTAAAAGTATAAAAGACTAAACTATTGAGAAACGGCGGTGTATCAGCATGGCCGCAGCTCTGAGCTGAAACTACTGAAAAAAAAAACCCCTCCAGAACTACCTCTCCAAGGAAACAAAAAAAAAAGAAAAGAAAGAAAGTGGGGATTAAGAAGCAAAAGATGGATAGGGAGAGAGAGTATCAGGTTGTACACCCCAGACCAGATGGCATGTTCAGCCTTGAGGACATAATTGCAAAGGCATTGCTGCAGAGAATGGCCAGTGACACTTGTTGCAACAGCCACTCCTCTTCAGAGGACTCATTACTCAGATGGGTTGCAGAGGGAATCAACTGTGTGGAATCCAAGAACACTAATTTAATTACTGATTTGTTCTTGCCCAGCTTCAATAAGACAATTCTCTTCTTTTTTTCAGATTAGTTCTGTTCAGCAAGTTCTCGCTGCTCAATTTTCTGAGACAATGATGTATCCATTATCAAAATTTCTTCAAGCAGACTTAGAAGGTATGGATGTTTATTTCTTTTATATTAATCTTCCATGAGGTATGTTCTGTAAGAGTTTGTTTTGTATTAATTGCTAATCAATGTACCTTTTTCTTTTGTGTTTTCCTCAGAAATTAGCACCATGTATGAAATGTACAGAATTTCCTCTGATGGTAAGAATATAATTTTCTGAAATAATCTTTTTACTTCATATATTCAATTCAAACTCATATCTTACATAGATTTGTGATTTTCCTAATGCTATTTTTAAAAACTTTATTCAGAGCATGAACAAGCAATGGGAAAATATATGAAACTTTCAAAAAAGAAAGATAATGACCGTCTAAGACGGGATGCTAATGAGGAGCTTTATACTTCAAGGAAAAAATTCCACCAGGTAAGACATACTAGACTGATGCCTTCCATCATAATTTTAAGAACCTTTTGTTGTGTTCCAAACACTTGTAAATTTTATATTGTTTTAAAAAGATTAATTGAAATATATAGATGGTGTATTTAATTATAAATATGATCACATAGAGAAATAAAGTTATGCAAGTTTGAAAAAAAGTACTGGAAATGAAAGTACTTTATCTTTTTGTAGATTGTAGATCTTACCTAGTTTTTTTCTTTTTTCTCTTGACAGACAGCTCTCCATTATTATGCTTCACTCAATGCTCTCCAGTATAAGCGGAAATGCTTCCTGCTAGAACCTATCTTGGGCTACATACATGCTCAACGGACTTTCTTTCAAATGGGCTATGATGCTATTGTTAAACGCGAAATTGAAGAATTTCTTAACAACATCACAGCCAGTGTTCAAGGGTAAGTTTCAGAAAGAACCAAATTCTTTTGTCTCATGTTAGGTTGACCATTTTTGTGCAGTGATTAGTCATATATTCTTTGTTGGCTGTTCACAGTGTTAGGTAGATTGTGTTAGAATGATGATCACACTAAATTTTGAATGAGTTGATAAATTAATGGGATAACAAACATAATGGTTAAGAATTTTATGTAATACAACTCAGTAATAATATTATGAAAGTAGCATAAGGAATTTAAATCACTGCATACAATTAATGTGTATTACTCAGACACTACAAGCTAAGGTTGGTACCTTTTGTTGAGTATGACATAAGCCTGTTACACGAGAAAAGTAAAACATGGGAAGAGAGAGAGAGAGAGACCAACTTGTTAAAACAAGTTACATAGATTCCCCTGTCTGGTTTGAGGTTAAATTTTCCAGCTTTTATAACTAAGCTATCCTTCTAGAATCTTTGGCTAAACTATCTGGTGGAAAAATTACATACTTCCTTTGAAGTTAGCTGCATCAAACATAAGTTAGCCAATCCTGATTGGTCAAGCCATATTTACATAGGAGTTACTAGCTTTTATGGTGACACTTTTCCTTTTGTGGAGATAAGTTAGGTTGTAGTTCTGGACTTGGAAAATTTGGTTCAAAACTCAGCATGTGCTCTGCTACACTCTCAAAATTAATATTTTTCATATTTTAAATCAAAATCTTTGCTTAAACAGAATTTGTAATGTAAAAGAAAAAAAGCTATCTTAACTAAACCAAACTTATTAAACATTCTAAACATTCAAACCACTTTTGAGCTCAAATACTGCTAGGTTTGATTTTTACTCATACATGTGCTGGGACTGTTCCAATTTATTTTATTCCTTCCCTCCTTTTCAGAATTTTCAGAATTCAAAATAAAAAAGTAGAAGTTTTAAACAAAAGTCATATTTTATGATTGCAAATGTAAACACAAAGTTTAATAATTATGGTAAAGAAACTAGCCAACTAAGCCTCTAAGTGAGTGCTTGACCTGCTAGAAACAACAAAGTTTTTTTCAAATTATGGCTTATAGATGTGAAAAGATAAAGATACAGTCTAGCCATGTTCATCTTGTCTCAAGAGAAGGCTGAGTTGGACATGGTAGATGTGCTTAGTCACAGCTAACTTGAAGCTAAACAGCGACATTAGACAAAGAAACTAAAAAAAAGAAATAGAATGGAAAAGAAGTTGACATAATAATTCATTACATTCATCATTTAATGAAGATGTTAACATGTATTTTTACAATAATTACTTGTAAAAGTTTGTTGTTCTTTTCTGGTGTAAAAGACATTAATATTATACTAATTGAAAACCCTTTGTGACATGAAATCAAATTTCATGTTTTTTAAGGTGATGTGAATATAAATATATATATATAGTACTTCACTCACCTTAATTTAAGGAGTCATGTCTTGTGAGTTCTTTGATAACCTCACTAGTGCCACATAAAATGCACCCAATACACTCTAAAATGGTTGGTGTTAGGAAAGGTGTCCAGCCGTAGAAACCATGCCAAAGCAGACACTGGAGCTTGGAGCAGTCCTCTGGTTTTTCAGCTCCTGTCAGATTTTCCATCCCATACATCATCATCATCATCATCATCGTTTAACGTCCGCTTTCCATGCTAGCATGGGTTGGACGATTTGACTGAGGACTGGTGAAACCGGATGGCAACACCAGGCTCCAGTCTGATTTGGCAGAGTTTCTACAGCTGGATGCCCTTCCTAACGCCAACCACTCAGAGAGTGTAGTGGGTGCTTTTTACGTGTCACCCGCACGAAAACGGCCACACTCGAAATGGTGTCTTTTATGTGCCACCCGCACAAGCCAGTCCAGGGGCACTATGGATATCAAATGATGCCAACGCCGTGGTGACAATGAAGAAGAAGAAGAAACATGTATGCATGTGTTTTTGTATATCTGTGTAGGCACAGTATTGGTGGATAGAATTTTAAGTTATAATTTGCTAAGACATTAATAAAAGTCTGTTGAAGTTTAATTTGTTTTTCATTCTACAAAAGTCAATAAAATATGGAACTAATTGCTGTTCAACCTCAGACCATCCATGACTGAACAGCTCTAAAGTTACCCTTGATTACTAAATTTTTTACTCAGACATAGTATATCTTGGATTACTTTATCAAATGTGTGGGGGTTTTTTTTAAACTAAAAAATTACTGTAGGGTGTGGTTTTAAGATTTGTCTACTTTTTTTAACTGGTCTGAAAAAGCTTCCTCATTGGCTCATACATTCACTAACAATGTACTAATAATATATTAAATTACATATAACGTACATATAATTTATATTTTATGAATACGTTATATTCTCTTCACATGACATAAAAAAAACATTGTGCTTAATCAAAGAAATCAAATCAATTTATTTAATCATGTGAATTCTAAGCTAAAATTTTTCAGTTTTTGCCTCTAAATAAATTAATGTATTTCTATTTATTTATTTACATTATTTACATTCGACGGATATTTGTCCTCATCTTGTTTGTTGTTAACACAACGTTTCCACTGATATACCCTCCAGCCTTCATCAGGTGTCTTGGGGAAATTTCGAACCTGGGTTCTCATTCCTAAGGTATTCTTTGAACTTGTTGTTGTTATTATTATTATTATTATTGTTCAGGTCACTGCTTGGAATCGAACTCGGAATGTTGGGGTTAGTAGCCCGCGCTCTTAACCACTACGCCATAATAATAACAACATCGAAGAATACCTTAGGAATGAGAACCCAGGTTCGAAATTTCCCCAAGACACCTGAAGAAGGCTGAGGAGTATATCAGCCGAAACGTTGTGTTAACAACAAACAAGATGAGGACAAATATCCGTCGAATGTAAATAATGTACATAATTCCTCATCTCTTAAATATAGAATTCTATTTATTTATTTATTATTATTTTCAGTGTTCAACAAGAATTAGGTCAAGATACCCAGAAAACAATTGAACTCATTGACACTCTAGAAAATCAAAGTCATCATTTATATCAACCTGAACCAATGGTAGAAATGCCATATATACCACCGAATGTCAACTTAGTCAGTAAAGCTGGTTATTTATTCATGAGAAGGTAATGATACATTGATTTACAACACTCTTCATAAATCCACACTGTCTCTGTGGTCTTCTTTGTTTGAGCAGAATAGTGTATGATTATAATTGGATTTCAAATTAAGGAGATTGTCTTAAAGATCTGTTTTCTTATTGTATACTATGATATCACACTTTATATAATTTTACGATGAGGTGGTGGAGCATGAAAACATGGGATGAGGTGGCAAAGCATGATCTTTGAACTTTGGGCACCACAGAGGCAACAACTAGTGACCAAGACCATTGGCAATGTGCTGTGCTTGAGAAGACCTGCGAAGCCAAGTGAAATTGTAGTTGTAGCTGATGCTGGTGTCACATAACTGGCACCTGTGCCAGTGGCATGTAAAAAGCACCCTTCAAACGTTGAGCCTCACGGAGGCAATGACGAATGACCGAGACCTGTGGCATTATGTTATGCTTTAGAAGACCCATCAAGCCAAGTAAAATCACAGTCATGGCAGATACTGGTGTTACACAAATGGCACCTGTGCTGGTGGCACATAAAAGCATCCATTGCACTCTCGGAGTGGTTGGTGTTAGGAAGGGCATCCAGCCGTAGAAACCATGCCAAGTCAGACTGGAGTCTAGTGCAGCCTTCCAGCTTGCCAACCCTGGTCAAACCGTCCAACCCATGCCAGCATGGACAAAAGATGTTAAATGATGTTGATGATGATGATACTGTTGTTCTTGTTTTATACACACATATATAGTAGCTGCTTTCTCTTGTATGAGCAAAGCCATTGCTAGAATGGTTCACTGAAATGTGTTATTGATGATGCAATGTGAGGTCCTTGTATGACTCTTGAGCCTGGCCAAATATTTGCACATAATGCACAGCTGTGCTGGCAGCAGAGGGAACAGGTTTCATGTGACTGATCTATATACTGACTTGAAATTTTGGCACAAGGCCAGCAATTTTGTGGGGGGGAGTAAGTCACTGACATTGATCTCAGTACTTAACTGGTACTTATTTTATTGACCCTGAAAGAATCAAAGGTAAAGTCAACCTCAGTAGAATTTGAACTCAGAATGTAAAGACAGATGAAATTCCACTAAGCATTTTGCCTGGCATGCTAACATGCCTACGATTCTACCAGCTCACCACCTTTGATCTATATATTGACCAATCAACTGTGGTGTGATGTTGCTCCTCGACTGATCTAAAATTTGCTCCCGTTTCACCCTATAAAAACTGCTTAGTGCCTTACTCAACTGGACAATCTCGAGCACCTTGGGCACTCACATAAGCCAGACCACTAAGACTAGACCACCTTGACTTCAGACACTCACATACAATGTACCACAGCTTGCTTTCTACAAGACATAGTGCACTTCTCTCCTTCCAGTTGGCAGTTATATCATCAGCATCTTTCTTTTGTGAACAGCCAATGCAGTAAATCGTGTCTGGCTATAAATATGTTAAGAGTAAAAAATTCATGAGTTTGCTTCATCTATTATACACGCAGCCAGCTGGACCACACAACAATGGTTTTCAACAATACAACACACACCAACAAGCAATCAGACAACATTGGTGACAAAGCAACTGCATGACAAATTCTTCATTTTATTTTATGCTTTGCTTATTTTTAAACCAACAAAATCTCTAAAATTGTTGAAGTAACCAAATAATAGTTAAGTGATGAAAATTTTAAGTTGGCATGTGAGAAAATGATGCATGCTGAATGAGAAAGTGATTATTAGCGTATACTGAATAGTATGTGTTGTAGAGATAGACTAAATAAGACCTTGAGGAGAATTAATTATGTCACGCCACGCCACAAGAAAGTATTGATACTTATAGAGGATTATGATAATGCTGTTGAGAGTAATAATGGTGGTGGCATGGCTAGTGGTTTGTACATGCTAATATTTTTCTGTTATTCTTGTACTGGCAGAATAGTTAGTGAATAAAACAAAATGTTTAATGACATTTCTGGCTCTTTACAGTCTGAATTCAAATTCTGCTGAGATTGACTTTGCCTTTCATTCTGTTGGGGGTTGATAAAATAAGTACCAGTTGAATGCTGGGGTCAATGTAATTGACTTAACCCTATCCCTTAAAGTTGCTGGCCTTATACCAAAATTTGAAACTATTATTCTTCTGTTTGTGGTTGATGCCAGTGCTGCCTAACTGGCTCTCATGCTGGTGGTACCTAAAAAACACCATCCAAGCGTGGTCAATGCCAGTGCTGCCTGACTGGCCCCTGTGCTGGTGGCACGTAAAAAGCACCCACTACACTCTCGGAGTGGTTGGCATTAGGAAGGACATCCAGCTGTAGAAACCTTGCCAGATCAGATTGGTGCAGCCTCCTGGCTTGCCAATCCTCAATCAAACTGTCCAACCCGTGCCAGCATGGAAAGTGGACGTTAAACGATGATGATGATGACAATGAGTAAGGCAGTGAGCTGGTGGAATGGTTAGCACACTGGGCAAAAAGCTTGGTGGCATTTCATGTCTTTACATTCTGAGTTCAAGTTCTGCCAAGGTCGACTTTTCTTTGTGTCCTTTCAAGGTTGATAAAATAAGCACCAATTAAACACTGTGGTCAATGTAACTGACTTAACCCCCTCCCCCGAAATAGCTGGCCTTGTGCCAAAATTTGAAATCAATATTTATCTGTAGTAAGGTGGCAAGTTGACAGAATCATTAGCACACTGAGTAAAGATCTTAGTGGTAATTTGTCCATCGTTATGTTCTGAGTTCAAATTTTGCTGAGGTCAGCTTTGCCTTTCATCCTTTTGGGGTCAATAAAATAAGTACCAATTAAGCACTAGGGTCAATGTAATCAACTGACTCACTCCCCTAAAATTGCTGGCCTTGTGTCAAAACTTGAAGCCAATATTTATCCGTAGTTTTCCCGACATGAGCAATCCAGAAGTTAATGCTGTTGTTGGACTGTTGTTAGATAGAGCATGTCATTTAGGATTATTGTAGGATTATTGATTATGGAAATGCCATTTGAGTTGCATTCATTCTTAACTAAAAATATTTTTGCAATTGAATTATTGTTCTTGATTTCTGCTTACAGTAAACACTCTTTATTGGCAAACAAATGGGAACGTGGCTACTTCTTCACTCAAGGAGGTAATCTGATGTACCAGTTTAAAGATGAGGTAAGCAACATTAGCCTTGTGGTCTAAACTTTTATACACACACATACCCATATCATCATCATCATTTGATGTCTGTTTTGGTGGCATGGGTCGGATGGTTTGACAGGAGCTAAGCAAGCCGGAGAGCTGCAGCAGGTTCCATTGTCTGCTTTGGCATGGTTTCTATGGCTGGATGGCCTTCCTAATGCCAACCACTTGGGTGCTTTTTGTGTTGCACTAGCACCAATGATTTTTATGCGACACCAATACCAGTGGGGTTGCTGAGTAACTTGCAAGAAGAAGACCTATCAGTTGGAAGAGGGAGTGGAACTGACGCAGATGGCTTTGTACCAATTGAGAGGTTGAAGCATAATAAAGGGATAGAAATAGGTATCTTACTATAGAGAAGATACTTGGCTACCCCAGTAGGAAAAGAAAGGAGAGGAAGGAAGAAATAGAATTAGAACAGTGAGGTGGGGGAGTATATTGTGGTATGAAGCGGGTACAGGGGTATGTTCCATAAGAGTGTGACAGGAGATATATATCATCATCATCGTCATTTAACGTCTGCTTTCCATGCTAGCATGGGTTGGATGATTTGACTGAGGACTGGTGAAACCAGATGGCTACACCAGGCTCCAATCTGATTTGGCAGAGTTTCTACAGCTGGATGCCCTTCCTAGCGCCAACCACTCTGAGAGTGTAGTGGGTGCTTTTACGTGCCACTGGCACGAAGGCCAGTCAGGCAGTACTGGCAACGGCCATGCTCAAAATGTATATATGTATGAATATATGTATTTGTGTATGTAAAGTGGTAAGCCTATTCTGATAACTAAGCCTTGGTTATTTCCATTTATTTAATCATGATTCAAACTATATCTAATAATAATGAAATTATTGTATACAGTGCTCAGGTGCACAACAACTTGTCATAAGTGCATATAAAGCATATGCAGTAATGTACAAATGTCTGGAAAGTGAACAGTGTATGAGTCAGATACATGCTTGCGTGTGTATGGAGGGGAGAAAATCAGGTGTCGTGTTGGCGAATCTCAGGAAGCATGGAAGTTTTGAAGGATACAGTGCTCCAACAACTAACAACTGATGCCGGTAGCTTGTTCCATACTTCAGAACAAGCTTGTTCAGCTTGTTCCATATCCTTAGCAAGAGATTGTTTTACTGTTTTAAATGAGCCTAATATAATTATTGACAGCTTAAATAATGCCACAAAAACATTACATTGTGTTTCCTAAAAACAAACACAGCTTTTGTTGTTTTTTTTTTAAATATCTGAAGTTACAAAACCTTCAACTATTCTTATGAAATTTGTCACTGGAAGAAGTATTGTATATTTTTTATTTCTATTCTAGAGTTTCAACATGGCCTTGTCAGGTATTGTTCTTATTCTCCACACATGCACTTAGTAATAATGGAATTTATTAAAATTCCATTTCACAACCCCATTTCAAATTAGAAAATATATAATACATCTACAGTCTCTTTACCATTTTGTTTTTTTAGATATTACATATATAATAGCCATTGCTTGAATATTACGCATTCATCACAAAAATTAAAAAGGATGAGACAAAGAAAGTGTGTTTATGTTTGTGTGTTTGTATGTGTGTGTGTATGTGAAAGAAATAGAGAATTAGAGTGAGCAATCAAGTAAGAAGAATAATAAAAAGTGAATATTTGACACTGATAGAGTATTTTAATGCTGTTGTATAAAGTGTATAGAGGAGCAGATTATTTATTATTATATGAATGTTAAAAAAACCGCCATAAAATTTAGTATATATAAATTATAATTTACGAAGTCTGCAAACATAAGCAATACTTCTTTAGTTTGTATCTTTATATCATATCTCTCTACTACTTTGTTTGGAAGATATATTAAAAGGTGGTTTCCAAAATATAGTTTTGCAAAGTCAAAATTTATTAAACTATGTTGCCTGTAGTGGTATGACAAAAATACAGTTATTGTAAAACAGTAAAAATAAGTGACTAAAGAAGACTGTAACCCTTTGCCATCTGCATAGCATAATGATGAGGTGAAATAAGTCAGATTAAGAACTGGAAACAGTTTGCAGATGAGACTCACTTCACAGAGAACTGATCACTACGAAAGACTTGTCATTCTTACATGTAGATCTGATGTAGTCTTCTGGTTTCTACACTGGGCCTTATCATCTTATATGTTGTTATTGTTGAGTCCTTACTTAATTGGTAAAAAAAAGAGTTTTTTGTAAATTTATAGCTATGAAGTTTTTTCCAAGAAATAATTTTGTAGCTTCTTCCCTTGAGCTTTTGGTAAAGATCTCTCCTGACTTCTTGGGCTGGCTATAGTTGAAAATGATTAAATTTTTCAAACAGAATGTGTGTGTGTGTATATTTGACCGTTGACTGAACACTATTCAATTTTTTTTCTCCGTGTTTTTCTCCTTGTCTCCGTATTCTTTCTGTTGAAGAGCGTAGCTCGAAATGTCAAAGACTTTGCGTATTCCCGAGCGTCATACTAATATATACTTTTGTTATTTACACCACCTGTCCTCGTCTGTTGTTATTTTTTGTATATTCTCCCATATATAATATATATATATATATATATATATATATATATATATATATATATATATATATATAGGTACAGGCATGACTGTGTGGTAAGAAGCTAGCTTCCCAACCATATGGTTCCTGGCTCAGTCCCACTGCATGGTACCTTGGGGCTAATGTTTTCTACTATAGCCTCAGGCTGACCAAAACCTTATGAGTGGATTTGGTAGACAGAAACTGAAAGAAGCCCATCGTATATATATATATATATATATATATATATATCATCATCATCACATATATATAGGTACAGGCATGGCCACGTGGTAAGAAGTTAGCTTCCCAACCACATAGTTCCAGGTTCAGTCCCACTACATGGTACCTTGAGCAAATGTTTTCTACTATAGCCTTGGGCCGACCAAAACCTTGTGAGTGGATTTGGAAGACAGAAACTGAAAGAAGCCCATCGTACATGTATATATATGTGTGTGTGTGTATGTATATATATATATATATATATATATATATATATATATATAAATATAGATATAAATATGTGCATTTTTGTGTGTGTGTGGGTGTGTCTGTGTTTGTCTCCCTGCCATCGCTTGACAACTGATGCTGATGTGCGTATGTCTTACTGGTTTGGCAAAAGAGACTGATAGAATAAGTTCTATGCTTACAAAGAATAAGTCCTTGGGTTGATTTGTTTGACTATAACCCTTTAAGACTGTGCTCAAGCATGGCCACAGTCAAATAACTGAAACAAGTAAAAAGATAAAAGAATACTCTTTCAAAGAAACTTGCCACACTGAACAGCAATAGTACCTTAAAATTGACAAGTGTGTCATTCACTAAGTGCTGTGTTTAATACCTTCCATGATTAATATTGCTTTTGAAAATGAGCCAATGAAGAAATTCCTATACATTGCTCCTCAAAATAGCAAAATAGCAGCCAAATCCCTCCCATTCACATTTTATTAGCTTTAAAAAAGTAAGAACATTTTAGATAATGTAGTCTTAGATGCCCTATATATATATTAAAAGTAGCTCAACTTTCCATTCATATTTCTCTGCCATTTCAAACCCTGTGTTGCTTTTATAGTAAATATACACCAGGAAGTAAAACTTATAAACATTATGTATTCACCTCAGACAAGACTAGAAAATCATTCACCCATGACACATTTTGCACCTCCTGATCCGCTGCACCACCAAATCAAGTTATGGTAGTTATTACATATCGAAACTCTTGATTTGTTATTTTGCATTGCCTATGTTCATCAAATAGTATATTGTATTATTTAGTAACCATTTCTTTACAGATTACCTTCTTGATATTCTAATTAGTTTTAATTATTATGTGTACTTATATGTAAGTGTACTATGCACGGGCGTGTGCATGCACGGGCGTGTGCATGCACACACACAAAGTGCACGCGCGTGCACACACTCACACATAATGTACACGTCATCATCACCATCTATTGTTATTTTCATAACCAGTTTTTTTATACTGGCATGATTTGGATGGAACATTTTAAGGCAATGCTTTATGGCCAGACGCCCTCTCTGATGCCAACCCTTTTAATTATTTCTTATGAACACAGAGACACACCGTAACTATTCTAAAGACTGAGATAAGTATGTCACTATCAATTCTATTTGTAGTAGCCACCATCAGTTTTCATGAACAATTTTCCTTTTTACACTTACTGGAGACCTTTCTTAGAGATTTAATTCCATTGTTATTAAAGCCACATCAAGGAAACTTATTTATTCTCTTTATAATCCTTGAGCATTGTTTGGTACAAACAGCCATAACTGTTCCAATATTGAGAATGATACACTTCTTGCAGCCACTGGCATCTTAAACTATATCAAGAGAAAGCCAACTACTTATAAAACTCTAATCTCTAAATAATAATAATAATAAGATTTTTGTTTGTTTTGTTGTACTCTCTTAGTCTGTCATATCTGCTGTTGGCACAATTGAATTTGTCTCCATAACATACTGGTTCATAAATTTATTTATTTTACTGAAATGGTATCAACTTCATATAGTCATACTTATATATATAACTAAACAGTATATGTAGTCTTTCATAATACATTCTTCAATCTCAAACCAAGAAAGGAGCCTGTCCAAGGATACTTAACCTGTTAGAAATATCAGTCAAATCTCACTTATATCCACCAACTTAAAAAAATACAAAAATAAACCAATCCACATTGGATAATGTAACCCTAGACTACCAGATATACTGTATCTGGGAAAGAGAATGGGCAAGATGATTTTGACTGGAATGTCATTTTATCATAATCTTATTCAATCAACACTAACTTTGGGTTAAATGGTAACAACAATATTCTTTCCTCATATGCTTTTCTATAAAATGAATTAATAAATTTTCAAAATCCTTATTAACTGCATCAATCTCTTGATAAGGTCCTACTACAGTCTATGGCCAGTTCATATCCTACTACAACAACAACAATATTATCATCATCACAAAATCACCATAATGTAGTAATTCTTCATAATAAGAGTTGTTGCTGATGTTTGGCTGAAATAATAAAATGACAGACAAAATGGCTTTCAGGATTTAGTTATGTCTCTCAATGTTTTGAGTTCAAATCTTGCCAAAATCACTTCTTCTTTTCAACCTCCCGGAGTTGTTGAGATAATGTAACTCATATACGAAAGCCAATATAATTAACTTTATCCTTCTCCTAAATTTGAAACCTTGTCTCTTAATTGGAAATCAGTTTTATTTGTTATTTATTTTCAAAAATAATCGGTTTAATCCAGGATAATGAAATCAATTTTATTTTTCAGAGTCAACAACAATTACACTTTTAAACAATTTCTATTCACAGTATGTAACTAATAGTAGCTAGTTACATCTTGGAGTCTTATTTTGATCAAAGCACACTCAGATACGATTTAAGTAAAATATATGCATACCATTTAAACCATGGTATGAGCATATTTCATGAATTTGATTCCTAGTTTTATGTAATTTTACTTGATCTTGGCTTTTGTTTCTGTTTTGTTCAGGTGGCTGGCAGTCTGGCTTTGGATCTCAGTGAAGAAGGAATGGTAGCTGAAAGTACTGATGCAGATGACAGACGCTTCTGTTTTGTAGTGCACAATCTCAGTACTAAAAAGTTAGAATTTTTCCTCCATTTTTTAAAAAATTATTTTCCTATAAGAAATATATTCTGCATGCTTGCTTGTCACAGCATAATGTTTCAAATTTGTTTGATTTCATCTCTATGTTGTTTTGTCATTGCTGGTGATGGATGTTGTCATGATTAAGTAAAAGTTTCACTCATTTATGTACTAAAATGATGTTTGTGTGTGTTTATATGTATGAACTTATTGTTTTAGAATAATAAAATTGTATTCTACAAAAGAATAGAGTAACCCATCAAATTAATGTAAAATTGTTTTTATTATAACTGAACGTATAAACAAACATTAATGTGTATGTATGTATGAAAGACACCTGTGTTGGTGCCACATAAAAAGTACCCATGCTGGTGCCATGTAAAAGGCACCCAAAACACTCTGTAAAGTAGTTGGCATTAGGAAGGGCATCCAGCATTAGAAACTACCCCAAAACACATGAGTGGAGCCTGATGTAGCTCTCCAGCTTGCCAGTTCTAGCCAAATTGTTCAACCCATGCCAGTATGGAAAACAAACATTAAATGATGATGACAATAATGATGATGATATGTGTATGTGTGTTTATATATGTATGTATATATATATATATATATATATATATATATATAATATTATATATATGTATATATATATATATATATATATATATATATATATATATATAATGTATATGTATGTAAATGTGTGTGTGCATGCTTACTCATAAATATATCTCTTTTACTCTTTTACTTGTTTCAGTCTTTTGACTGTGGCCATGCTGGAGCACCGCCTTTAGTCGAGCAAGTCGACCCCAGGACTTATTCTTTGCAAGCCTAGTACTTATTCTATCGGTCTCTTTTGCCGAACTGCTAAGTTATGGGGACATAAACACACCAGTATCGGTTGTCAAGCGATGTTGGGGAGACAAACACAAACACACACATATATATATATATATATATATATATATATATATATATATATACATATATACGACGGGCTTCTTTCAGTTTCCGTCTACCAAATCCACTCACAACGCTTTGGTCGGCCCGAGGCTATAGTGGAAGACACTTGCCCAAGATGCCACGCAGTGGGACTGAACCCGGGACCATGTGGTTGGTAAGCAAGCTACTTACCACACAGCCACTCGTTTATAATTCTGTGTTTGTATGAGCATGTCTGTGCATGGAGATACCATGAAATTAGCTTTTGCTTAAACAGATAATTAAAATATTTAATTTTGACATTTAACAAGCATATCATTTGTAAAGTCTTAATAAATACATATAAGTAAAGTCTTCCCAAATATGAAATTTCTTCACTTCCTCACTATAAAATATATTGTATTATTGTTCTTTACATGTAATCAAATTAACCTATACAAAGTTTCTGTAATGGAAGCCTTGTATCTGTTTGCAACATTGACAATGGAATCTCACAGGTTACACCAAATCTGATAAGATACAATGAAAGGTCAAAATTGTAAATCATTTATCAATCATTTCCTCGTGTTAAATTTAGGTTTGATATGGTAGGAGTGAATACATTTTTGTCAATAAAATTTATCCTCTAGCACTTTGTAAGATATTACCCATAGTTACAAGTAAATTTGTTCAAATTTTTTTTTGATTTATACATTGTTGGAAAGACTGAATGAAGCATAAAATGATTTTTTCTAAAAATTTTGATGATCTAAACCTGAAATAAAGATGTTTACTGTCTTGTTACATGTAATTTCAGGTCTGTTATACTTCAAGCTGAAAATGAACGTGAAAGGGATGAGGTAAACATATTCTATTAAATGATTAATTTATACAAAAAGCAGACACATAATTTACTTGCACCACTTTAATAATGTAAATTTTATCTATGAGGGCGGCGAGCTGGCAGAATTGTTAGCATGCCAGGCGAAATGCTTAGCAGTATTTCATCTGCTGTTACATTCTGAGTTCAAATTCCGCCGAGGTCAACTTTACCTTTCATCCTTTTGGGGTCAATTAAATAAGTACCAGTTACGCACTGGGATTAATGTAATCGACTTAATCTTTTTGTTCAGTATAGATAAAATAGGGAGGTGACTTGACAACAGCTTGGTAGATAAAGCGACTAAGGATATGAAAAGAGGGAAAGATATGTATTCTTTGACCAAATGCTAGCTTAATATATTAATTACTTAGCTCTTATAAACATGACATTACTTTTTCTCTTCTCTAAAATAAAAATGTCCAGTTGCTAAATAGAATATCTATATATTTCAGTGGATTGCTACGTTGAACAATATTTTACGCAGCAATAAAACTGGGAAGAGCAAACAGTCTGATTCACCCTCAAGGAAGATGAAGGTAAAAAAAATACATTTACTTTGTTGATTATATTAATTATATAATCTCTACACATTTCTCTAGTATATATTAGTATGCTATGTAATAGTTGTTCCTTAGACAGTTGCATAATCACCCTAAATATCTAATCATCAGAAGAAAACTGTAATTGACACTCCACTTTGTATCTACCCACTAACCGATGTTGGTAATCAACAATGGAGTAAATTATAATTTTCTTCTGACAATCTCAGATATAGGGTTGCATATCTTGTATATAAAGACAAACTGACCAATGCACTTCTTGACCTACAAAAATATACTGATGGTCATTTTTGGAACACCTTTCCATTAAGGGTTTGGCCTACATAGCATACTAGTAATGCACTAATGAAACATGTGTAAAATGTATATAATTTATAGTGTAAAAATTAAAAATTTTTCACAATTGTTTTATTCCAATCTATTTAAATGTATATATTTAATCTATTTAAATGTATATAATACAATCTATTTAAATTTATATAATACTATAAAATAATCAGAGATTAAACTATGTTTATTACCTGACTAAAGATTCAACATGAAATTCTAAGCGATGGTCAGCTAGCTGTTACACTAATTCAAAATAGAAACTTCTGTCTGTCTGTCTGTCTGTCTGTCTCTCTCTCTCTCTCTTCTCTCTCTCTCTCTCTCTCTCTCTCTCTTTCTCTCTCTCTCTCTCTCTCTTTCTCTCTCTCTCTCTCTCTTTCTCTCTCTCTCTCTCTCATGTAAGTTAAGATTTCTCATCTCTTGGTGTGGTACTACTTTTTTTACTGTTATTTTATTATTATTTTCTCAATTTGTTTTCTTTTTAATAGGATCGTGTTGGAAGTCTGGGTAGCAAAGATTACAAAAAAGAGGGCTTTTCTCCCTCAGTTTCCATTGATGAGACAAGGTAAGATGTTCAAAATCTAACCTGAAAGCAAATGTTGGTATTAGAAACTAATGATAGATGAAAGAAACATTACACAATCACTTTCCTCACTAGAAATATCAGCCAAATCTGCCTCAAAATGTACCCTGCCCTTGTATATAAAGACAGACTGACCAATGCACTTCTTGACCTACAAAAATATACTGATGATCATTGTTGGAACACCTTTCGTTATGGGTCTGGTCAGTGACAGCTAGCCTGGTTCTTGACAATAAACAACTGAAGATAGATGTCATTAAATTAAAAATACCTGGCCTAATACTATTTAAATATATATCAATGACAAAGAACAAATAAAATGAAGGTTTATTCAATATTCAAAAATAAAAAACAGAAAGATGGCTTAAATATTCATTCTTAATATCTTCCAGCAGATTCAAACATGAATATGCTAATCACTATTCTTCTTCATCATTGGAGAACAACTCCTTTCAGACAAATGTGTGTATTCATAACACACTTGATTCATTAGCATAAGGGAACTTTAGGACACCTGATGTTTCAACATCATTGTGTCTCTTCAGTCATAGCTACTCTGAACTAATGAATCTAACAAGAGTTTATGACTCTTTTTAAAACAGAAAGTATATTCTATTATAAGCTTACCTACCAATTTAATAAGCTGTATTCTTCCACATTTAAAGAAAGAGACAAAATGATGACCAGACTAAAGAGCTAAGATGTATTTGCATTCCATTTCTAATATACAAACGTTTATTAAAAATAAACATTGACACATTTTCTTTCTTCATAAGATTATCAATTTTTGAATAATTGACCTTATCTTTAGAGATACAAAAAGTTCAAATTTTACATCAGCATTTGATCTTTGATTATTTTTTGATCAGATGTCAATTTGTTGTATACATCACAGCATATTAGAAGCCTTTGTTATTAAACCAAGGTTAACAGAGTCCAAAATCTCTAGGCTGTTGTCATACATGAGAAACTCTTTTAAATCTGGAATATATAATTAACAGACAACTAATTTCAGACATTTGTTTCTTTACCATATAACTGTGTATATTTATATCTAATCATTCATGTGCACTCAAATGTGGAAAGGCTTTTACTACAGTAACTGTCTCAGAAGAGAGCTTTTACTAATGTTTTCACACACATTGCTTATAAGGACAATATCTCTTATGATACAAATAACACAGCAGTGGTCTTTTCATGTTGGAATATACATGGATATATAAAATATGAATGCACACAGCTTTATTTTATAATCCTCACTGCTTAGTGTGTTTTTAATTAATTTGCTCTTTTGTATTTATTTAATTTTGAACATGCTATTGTTAAAAATTCATTGTTGTTCATTCTGTGCACAAGATTTAAAAATCCTTTGCTTTCTCCTCTGCTTATTAGTGTACTGGCATTAATGGTAATCAACTGAAATATTTAAGGACTTGATTAAGGATTTTCAAACCTGTTACTACTTTTGACTGCCAAAGGACTCCTCACCAACTTTTTTTTTTTTCAAATATCAGAAAGACACAATTTGAACTAGGTAGGATTTGAACTCAGAATGTAGAGAGCCAGAACAAATATCACAAAGCATTCTTTCCAATACTCTAATGACTTTACCAATTCAATTTGTCACTGTTTTTAGATCTTAATAATAACTAGAAATAGGAAATATAGCTCTAAATAAAGTTCATTTGTAAATCTATATTTGCAATATTATTGTTGTAGGGAATAAGTAATAATAGTACACACCTCCCACGTGACGAATGGAATAACCTAGTCACTATAAGTAAAGATAAGTTTGTGAAGTACCAGAGTATGTAGTAGGCAGTCAGAGATAGTCATATCTTTACTGGTTTTACTAAGTATACTGTATACTGAAGTGGGCATTATAATAACCCAACATTTTAAGGATATAACAGTGATGACGAGGATAAACCAATTCACATGGAGTAAATAGAAATTTGTAGAGGAGTTAGTAAACTCACAAAGTTTTGTTGTGCAAATTTTATGAAAAGAAGTCGTAAAACTATGGAAAGTTTGTTGGTTGGTTTGCTTGAGTTGCAAAGACTGCAACAACAGTAACTGAAGGACTAACAGTAGAAGCAGCTACAACTGCAAGAACTTTGCCTCTCATCTTTTTGGAGTCAATAAAATAAGTGCCAGTTGAACACTGGAGTCAATCTGATCACCTTAGCCCCCCCCCCACTCCAACCTTTCTAGCCTTGTGCCAAAACTTGAAGCCAATATTATATTCTGGTTTACAGTTATGAACTATGCTTGGTATCTGCCATCAGCCTGCATTATATTTCTGTGTAATATCTCTTTTCAGTTCTGGTTCTTATAGTGTACAGAATCGAAAGACTTCTGACAGTTGTCTACCAAGTACTACAACATTCACAGATAGCTTTTTGCCAGATGTTCCTATCCAATTTGATTTGATGTCTCCTAGTGAAGAAATTGTGTCTAATTTAAATGAAGAACTTTCTAAGTGAGTCAACAACCAAGTGTTTTTAATTCCCAAAATTATTGCAAAAATAAACAAATTGATATATTGCAATAAAAAGTATACTCATATATATATATATATATATATATACACACACACACACACACACACACACACACACACACACACACACACACACACTTTCTCTCTCTTTCTCTCTCTCTCTCTCTCTTTCTCTCTCTCTCTCTCTTAAATTAAAACCCACAGATCTTGCAATTACGGCTACCCAGGGTTTCCTGGTCAAAATATTTATTTTTTCTGCAATTTATCAAGCTGAAAATAAGTACATATATATTACAGCCAGATGCTCTTCCTGATACTAACCCTTATCTGTTTTTCAAGTAAGGGACCTCTTATTCCACATAGTTTTAAAGTTAGGAAAAGTGCCAACAAAACATGAAAGTTGCAACTTTCAAATAAGTGAGCGCAGATGGAAACTAACAGATTGACTGGCACATGCATGCAAACACACACACACATGCACATGAGGTGTCTTTTCAGTCCCGTCTACCAAATCTACTCACAAGGCTTTGACTGGCTCAGTATTAAAGTACAAGATGCCATACTGTAGAACTGAACCTAAGACCATGTAGTTATGAAGCAAACTTCTTAACCACATAGCCATGCCTACACCTATTTATAGACATATATGTATATGTTGTATGAAATATTTTAAATATTTTGGAGTTCTCATTCAGATTAGAAATTCTCTTGGAATACAAAAAGTAAACTTTATGAGAAATGAATCAAAAGTATCAGGATGTAATGAAACACTTTCTGGTTTCTTCATATAAAGCAGCAGCATTTAAGAGCTAATGAAAAAAACCTCTTACACAGTTGCTTTAACTTTTGAGAAATAGATGTGTGTGTGTGTGCTTTGTCTAAACATCATGTGATGGTAGTAAATGCGCATCATCGTTGTAGAAAGAAAGTTGTTTGTTTCCAGTTTTCCATGTAAAATATGTGTGGCTATGAGGAATATTACTTTGCCTGGAAACAGGTGAGATTTGGTGGCAGGAAGGACATCTGGCTGTTAACCTAATCCATGCAAGTCTGGGAAAATGAGTGTTAAATTATGATAATGATGATAATCAGATGTTATTTGGTTTTAGTTGTTTTTGATATCACATATATAACTCACCTGTGTCATTTTAGCACTATTGCATGTTTTCTATTCTCAGTATCTCTAGCTCTCACTTATTATCTGTATATATCTCTTTTACTCTTTTACTTGTTTCAGTCATTTGACTGGAGCACCGCCTTTAGTCGAGCAGGTAGTGTCGAGCCCGCCTTTAGTCGAGCACCGCCTTTAATCGACCCCAGGACTTATTCTTTGGAAGCCTAGTACTTATTCTATCTGTCTGTTTTGCCGAACCGCTAAGTTACTGGGACGTAAACACACCAGCATCGGTTGTCAAGCGATGCTGGGGGGACAAACACAGACACAAACATATACACGCACATACATATATATATATACATATATACGACGGGCTTCTTTCAGTTTCCGTCTACCAAATCCACTCAGAAGGCTTTGGTCGGCCCGAAGCTATAGTAGAAGACACTTGCCCAAGGTGCCACGCAGTGGGAATGAACCCGGAACCATGTGGTTGGTAAGCAAGCTACTTACCACACAGCCACTCCTGCGCCTATGTGAATATATTTATTATAGTTGGGTAAAATTCTCATAGCCTGCATTTAAGAGCTCTTAAGCTGTTAGCTGGTTACCACATGTTATCCTAGATTAGGGTATATTCCAGGTCTGGATGCACATGTGGAATTCCTCTTTGCATTAAGATTAATACAAGAATAATATAACTCGTGGATGGAGGATTAATCGTATTCCGTCTGATGAAGCACCCATACACAGCTGTTGCTGAAAAATATTCAACTTTATAATAATTAGTAAGTCTCTTAGTTTTAGGAAATTGTGCATCACTTCGTTAATTTAAGGTTTAGAATATGATGCATCTGTTTAGAGCAGTGGTTCCAAGGTTCATATGACCCTTGGTAGTCCATATGAGATTTAGTTGTTAAAATTTATGTGCAATTAATTGGTTATACTTCTACAATACACAAAATTCTTTAATACAAATCCTAAGAATACTTGATTATAAAAATATGATATTGGTTTTTTTAAACATTGAATGGCTATGAGGGTCCATCCATGCAGAATAAGAATTAAAGGCTCCATAGGTAAAAAAATGGTTGAGAACCACCGCTATTTAATATTGAAATTGTGTTTAGAATAATTTAATAGTGATATTGAATTTGTTAATCTTTTAATCTTTATATGGAATATTGAGAGATGACAAAATCTGTGATGATGTCATCCAAATGATTGCATAAGCAAAGAAAAACCTTTTCAAAGTATATTATCCTGGTATTAATGAAACTATTTAGTAAATGCATTGTAAGAGTGGAAAGACTAGTTTATTTGATGGAAGAGGAGGTAAACTCTTTTACAATAATGTTCTGATTATATCATGAGAGTTTGACCAGTTTTGGTTTCTCACTTTTCTGCAGATGTAACTTATTGGATGAAATGAATTCCAAAGATTCTTCTGAACAAGTTGATAATGTGAAAAGTTTCAAAAGGAAATTTACAGTTCGTTTCATAGGATCAATGGAAGTGCCACAAGATAGAGGTATGAATTTGCTATTGAACTTCTTTATATATTTTCCTATATAAAACAATGCATGCATGTGTACAAACGAAAGTAAGAATCCATGCATATTTGCTTACTTACACATATACATACACATTTTCGATTTTTTTTTTTTTTTGCAAATAACTTACAGATGCAAGTGCTAACAGTTGAAAGCTCTGCATACCAGATGCTAGCAAGTTTATGGGGTCATCCATTAAAACCCACCCACCCACCCACCCACCCACCAACCAACCTAGAATTATTGTTTTCTATCTGTCAGTTATTTGTTCTATGTCTGCTTCTTTAAACTTGTGTGAAATAAGATTTGTTGTACTTCTTCAATCAAACTACAACACTTGCTTCCCATTTATACAAATCATAGACATTCAGACTGAACAATAAACAGACAAGAATCATCCATAGGCTACTGTTACTGTATTTTATAGAATAGCGCAATAAACAAACAAAATATAATGATCTAAAATTTATTGATTTGTCTTTGTATTTAAAACTATACATGTAGGGATATGTGTGTAAAAGTGTACTTATAGTGAGTACTAAAAGCACTTAAATTAGTGAACTGCACTTCTTTATGATACCGTTTGCAAATAAATAATGTGATATGACAAAATGGCTCTTCAGTCAGTATGTTTGTACTCTGTCACCACAGGAACCATAATAAATTCTGCCTTTATCATCATTTAACAACTGTCTTCCATGCTAGCAGGAGTTGTATGGTTTGGCAGGATCCATTGAATCAAAATACTGTCATGTTCCAATGTCTTCTTAGTCATAATTGGATGCCTTTCCTAATGCCATCCACTTTTACAGAGTGTACTGGGTGCTTTTGTTTTTCTGGCATCAGTGCTAGTGAGATGATTGCCTTGTAACTTGCAAAGCTAAAGAGACCCTTTAATTAGGTATGTTTGAAATGTCACAAACATTCAATTAGCTTTCACTTTCTGGATGTTTGTATCATCATCATCATCATCATCATCATTCAACGTCTGTTTTCCATGCTGGCATGGGTTGGACGGTTTGACATGGATCTGGCCAGCTAGGGGTATATATAATTGTAGACAATCAAACAATTCCACAGTAACACAAGGAGGTCTAGTCTCACCTTTAATATTAATTTTATTTTTGCTTCATCTGTGTCATTCACTGCCATCATTTTGTTTATTATAATTCCATTCACATCTTGAATGTTTTATAGGATTATTAAATTGATTCCCAATGTACATTAGTTTAATGACTTTAGAAATATGAAAGACAGAATCGACCTTAGCACAATTTGAACTCAGTATATAAAGAGCAAAAGATGAATACCACTGGCATTTTTCCTAATACTCTAATGATTCTGTCAATCTATTGACAAAAGTTTATCTTATGGGAGTTGAATCCACAATGTAAAGAGACTTGTAAAGAGTTAAATTTTGCATTGGATTTTGCTTGCAGCTCTACTCATAGTGTCAATTCACTCCTCTCATTGACATAGATATGGAAATGTATGCCTACTAACAAATTTACATATTGACACATATTTATGCATGTATCAATCAATTATGTCAATCAATTGACACATATTTATGCATATATGCACATCCTATGAGTATAATTATATATGTGTGACTATTTATTGGTGTACTTCATCCATTTCCTTTATGTAATTTCACATGTTTGATGAAGAATTCATTTTATGTTCCTTGGGCTTAGGGAGAATGGATGAGCAGAGATTTAAACTTATATATATCTATCAACACTACCATTATCATTATACTTGTTTTACCATGCTTGCAAGGATTGGACAGGTCTTCTTCAGCACACCATACCACTTGTTGCACTGCCTTATCATCTTCATCAGATTCTACAACCTGAGATCAGATTTCCTTACTTGCTCCTGTGGCTTTCATGTCTTTCCACTGCAGGTTATTTCGACTTGAATTGGTTGCCAACATCCCACATCCATACCAATTCAGTCTTTCTTACAAACTACAACTGACTTCTCAGTTTTGTCAGCACATTTGTGTTTCATTGTTCATGCACATTAACATTACACATTCAGTTGAACATGCTTACTTTACTTCTTAACAGTTTTTGTACATCTTGCACATTCAGTGCAGCCTCTCTGCACATGACTTGCACAACTCTCACAAACCATTCATCTACACTTAGTTTTCTTTGCAATCACCAGACTACAGAGTGTAGTATCCCGTCAAAATCCTTTTCCAAGTTGATGAGTGCTAGACATAAATTCCTATATTGGTCTTATCAGGAAGAGGACATCATGGCATATCATTCTGACTTAAGCCTAAACTGCATCTCATCTAAGCTAATTTTCTTCCTAATTTGTTCTGCTGTTACTCTTCCTGCTAATTTATAAGTTGATCTATCAGTTTGATGCCTTTGCAGTTATCACACTTCTTTCTAAAAGATCTCCTTTACTCTTGTCACAGTGAATGAAGATACCGGTGAGCCAATTATTAGAAATGATCCTTTCTTGAACTCCTGATTGACTATGTAAACACATGTCCTACTTTATCTGATATTTTCAGCAACTCAGTGAATATTTTTGATTTTCGATCTGCTTTCCCTGTCTTCATATTCTTAATGACCATTTTGCACATAGACATTGGTTTCAATATGTAGTTCCTTTGTTATTTAACTTGAGGTAGTCCCTCTTTTCCCACAAATTCTCATTCAGCAATCACTTTTAGCAGCAGTTACATGCTTCTTTCTCAGCATTCATTAAGGCAAGTGCAATTATCATTACACATACACTTTTCAGCAATAATGTTATGATTCCTACTTGTACACTTCTTTGCAATCTGGAACATTTCACACCTCTGACCCCACTGAACATTAGTAAGCCTCTTTTCTTTGACTTCTCTCTTTGCTAAATACACCTGATATTTAACTTTTCTTCTAACCACATGATAATGTTTTCTCCCACAATTCTTCCATTGTCTCCAGGTCTGTCTCTTAGCTTTTATAGCTTTATCTATCATACCTTTCCACCTTTTTGTGATCTTGGCTGGAACCTTACTCTTACAAATTGGGTCTGTTACTCATAGATTATTTTGTAGACATACTCAGTTACCTTTTGTATTTTAGGTTTTTATCTTCATCTTCTCATCAAAACTGTAATTATCTCTAAATATAAATGTCTCTTTTCAGGTGAAGCCCTTGTGAACAAGACAATGCGTCACATAATGGCAGCTCGCGCAATACATAATGTTCTGAGAATGACAGAATCTGAATTGATAATATCTGACACATCTCTGAGGTAATTATAGAAATTAGCTAATTGTAGTTATTCCATTTTGTTATTTAACATGAGAAGGGACAGTACTCTGAAGTATCCAGTTTGTTTCAGAAGAACAAAGATCATTGTTGATATGAGAGAAGGGTCAAAGCAAAGACACAACTTAAAAAGTGAATGTGTGGTTGTTCTTGTTGTTTCGCTGCATGTTGGCTGTGATTGAGCAGGCTTATGATTAAAGACATTCCAACCATAATGGTTCTATTTCTTCTTATGTGCAGGACACCTAGGATCACGTTATCCAATAAGCTCTTTTTCTAAGACAGATGGGTGTATATACATATACACATACATACAAATATATAAAAATACTATGCTCATTATTAGATTAAATTAGAAGATTTCTGAGTATTCTCCCTCACATTTCTAGATCAGAATTAATTAAGCTAATGATTGATTTTCTTTTCACTACAGGTATAATTAAACATTTTTTTTTTGCTCTCTACATTAAATATGCCAACATTGACTTCACTGTTTGGTCTTCATGCAACTTGCATCCCTAGGTAATTTCCCCCTGTAACTTCTTTTTTATAAAATAATGATAATTGTGTAATTATTGTTTACTTATTTTAATAAATATATATTTCTCAAATATTTTGATGTTTACACATTTTTGGTTTCTTTACATAATTCAGATTAGTGGATACTGCTACTAATAATGTTCGCACAGCTTTTAAACTGAGTGATATTTCATATTGGTGTGGACATAAAGAAAATGACAGGTGAGTACTCAAACCAACTTAACTTCCTGGCATTCATTTGCCAAACTTTTAGTCATTTTTTTGTTTTGATATTTATTGAGAAAGGACATAACTCCTTATTTTTTTAAGTGTTTATTAAGACAAGCTCCTTTTTCTTCCAAGGTGTTGTGGTGTTCTGGATTATATACATTTTTGTTCTGGATTATATCCTATTTTGCAAAATAATAATTATCCTTTCCTTTGGATTTGCTTCCATTGCAGGAATATTTCATACATATTTAAATCCAACACCGCAATCTTGTAAAAACAGTTGTGAGATGAAGCATGTGTTGCTTGAAATGCTTGATATAGCAATCAAATCCCCATTAAATTAACTCCCACAGTCTCAAAAAGCAAGAACATGTATAATATATTTGTAGCTGTACTATGACTGAAAACAATAAAACCTTTTTGTGATAACTTGAGCTGCTACAAATATCAGCAAGATTATATAGTCCAAGCTATGCAATGCTCAATAGAAAGGCTAGATGGTTAAAGTTGAAACACTTTTGATAAGTCTGCTCAGTCAGAGCCAATCCGGGGTTAAATAATAACATAAGAGTTCTTATAGCATTTGATTATGTTAATTAACTCTATTATCAAAATAGACATTTATTTAGTTGTTATAATTTTTAAGAAAATCATATTTGTTACTGGATGAGACTTCCCATGAGTTTGCTATTGTATCTGGACTGGTTATTTGTATTACCTTAGATTTTGTTAAGAAGGATAACTAAGATTGTACTGATCGAAATTTTCCAAGGGTCATTATTGATATAAACAGAAATTAATAATTATTGAAGTCATATCTGCTACTCTACAGCAATTGGCATTACTAGACTAGACACCATACCAATTAACCTTTTTAAGTATTATAACAGATTTTCAAACAGGTTCTAAAGAGTGGGCACATGGTTAAGAACTTTGCTTGTAGTTTTGGGATTGATCCCACTGCACAGCATCTCGAGCAAGTGTCTTCGATCATAGCTTTGGATTAATGGAAAACCTTGTGAGTGAAATTTGGTAGATGGAAACTATCTGGAATTGTTAGAGGAATCATTCCTGTTCTTGAATGGCAGATTCAATTTGTCTCCTTGTTGAACACCCTCACCTGATCATTGAGTACTTTTAGAAGTGACCCCTGTGTGTCATGTATCTGGGCAAGGTCTTCAATCTGAAGTTAACTTCCTTCTTTTGCCTTGCTAACCTTGGAGGTCCTGTAAAAGGGTCACTGCCATACTTCTTATAATTAAATAAAAGTGAAAAAAATAATGTAAAGGGAGTTCTGAACATATCCACTATTCTTCACCTTTTGTTACATTTATATTGCTGAATAAACCATAATTTTTTATGTTAATTTTCATGTGTCTTGTAGACTACTTGGTTTTATCACTGTCAACAAAGAAGAGGGTTCACTTTCTTATACATGTCATGTTTTTGAGTCAAGTACACCAGTTTTGGAGGTAAGTAAAATAAAACACATGCTCAAAATACCTTGCTGCATTCTTATATGATTTAAGTTCACATTATCCCACTGTTAATTTTGCTTTGTATTCTTTCATAGTTACATCAGCTATTTGAGTTGATGTAATTAACTATAGCTCTTCTCTCAAAGGTTTGTGGCCTTTGTGCTAAAATTAGAAATCATAATCTAATATCAGAACAAACTTACATGCAACAGCTACTTTTATTAATAGTTCCCTGTGCATGATCATTCAGCATGAGATGAACCAGTATTAAAAGTATTGGCTTTAAAAATTATTTATTCATTGTAGATTTGTCAAAGTATTGGTAAAGCAACATCTATGGCATTTAAAACTTTAATGGTAAGTTAAACTTGTATTCATTTTTTACTATTAATGCACTGATTCATTGAAATAGTCTTCTTCCTACTACCATCTTTCCTCACACATGTACATGCTCAGTGTATACACTTACAATCTTACCTGGAAATGTATACTCACAATCTTATCTGGTAATAAAATAGTATTTTTTCTTTTATATTACTCTAATATTAAGTAAATACAGAATAAAATAAATTAAGAATGAAATTAGATTAAAATAACAAATGATTGATACAAGATTTTTCAGTGGTCCACTGAAAAAGGTGTTAGCCTTTCAAGTATCAGAGAATTGTATCCAATTACTGGTGCTGTGTTTATGACTTGTGGTATGTTAACTTTTACAGCTAAGTTACTTTGTCTCCATTAGTTAACAACAAAACACCAGTGACAGTACACTGATCCATGATACTTGGTGTTGAATTTATTGAAAAATGATTAGTCATTAGTTTTGATTTCAAATACACCCAAAAGGTAACTATTCCTGTGCTTTTTTTTCTTTTTCTTTTTTATTTATGGATTCTCATTCAGGACTTGTTTTGTTATTGAATGATTTTGTTGAAAGTAAAAAAAACCCATACAAAATCATTCAGTCAGTAACAAATGTTCCTTTTGATTTTATTCAAATTATTTGATTGTATTCGTAGTATTTATTTTGTGGAGGGATTAAAGGCTGTGTGGAGAAATGAAGAGAGGCAACAAGGGAAAAGTGACAATGGGACCAGAAGTGAGGAGAAGTGATAACATGTCTAGAAGCAGAGTAGTTGAACAGCCTCTTTTTTTGCCAGGGCATCAAGTGTGACATGCGTGTTGTGGAGATCATTTTAGGAGAGTAGTCCTTTCTGACCAGAAACTTGAGTAGAGTGCACATGTGGGGTACGACTTTTGAGTTTTACTTGTTCCTGTGACCCAAAATTTGGATATATTGTTGCCAATTGCATCTCAAAGTAAGAGTAACCTTATTTGTGCCTTACAACTACAGGTTGACTCTTAAAACTGAATGCTAAACATTTAACTGGATGTTATAAGATCTTTAGTCCATTGGATTATAATAGACTTGTATATCACTACCATTGGTCCCTTACTTGAAATATTAAACTAGAGAAACCAAAACATCTAGATTGGGTATGAGTGTAGAAGACAGACATGATTTTGGTAAAGGTAATCAAATTACCCATGAAGACAAAAAAAAAAAAACCCAGAAGTCTTGGTGTTTGATATATGTTTCATATTTCAATTCATCTACAAATAGATCTGAAGGAAATGGCTGCTAAATATGAAAACTTAGAAACTTGTACACCACATGTGCTAATGATGGTGAGAAAATGCTTTAAGATATTTTATTTTTGGGAAAATAATCTGAGTTAGTAATAAGTAAGGAGTAAGACGTATATACAGGAATTTCATGTTTTCTAAAAGGAAGTATGGGTAGAGAGAAGACATGAAACAAGGTAGTTTTATAAGATCTTGGTGAGTTAGTTTACATGAAAAATTACCTTAAGTTTATAACAAGAATCTATTTTAGTAAATATTTTTACACTATTAGTAGTTGTAAATATAATTTTCTATCTTTATTTTATTCATGAATGATTTTTATTGTTTTCATTAATATTAAAATAATAATTGTATAGAAAAGGCAACGAGGGAATTCTTGGTACTATTAAATTGTACAGTTTTTGTTGGTTTTGTAAGAATATGTAGTATATTAAGAATGTATGAAAAACTTTTGCTTTAGATGAATTTATTACAAGAAACAGCTAGGTTTCTTTCTCAAATGTTTTACATAGTTCAACATACACAAGTGAATGTGTGGAAAACAAAACAGAAATTACAAATTTTGAAAGAAGTATCTACCAAAATTTCTGTTTTGTTTTTCATACATTCACTTGTGTAGATTGAACTGTATAAAATATTTTAGAAAGAATACACATCATCATCATCATCATTATCATTATTATTATTATTATTATTATTATTATTATTATTATTATACAGCAGAAGAATATGGAAAATAGGAAGGCAGAAGAAAGAGTAAGTTATAAAATTCATTTACATGTTAATTAGTAGATTTAAGTATTTATGTGTATGTGTAAGTCAATAAATGATGCAGAGTTCTGTCTCTTTGGTGAAAGAGAACCAGTGTTAGGAATGTTTGTTATGTAATCAGTGAATATTGTGTTCTTGTATGAATACACTTATTCATAATATACAATTTTCTCATGAAAAATCATGTTTGCACAACATACATTAGTAAAATTCAAATGTTGCTTTTGAATTTTCTTTTTCCTTTACTTAGAAGGCATGGACG
This sequence comes from Octopus bimaculoides, assembly GCF_046866305.1. Classification (NCBI taxonomy): domain Eukaryota; kingdom Metazoa; phylum Mollusca; class Cephalopoda; order Octopoda; family Octopodidae; genus Octopus; species Octopus bimaculoides. Next base: position 123,451,440 of record NC_142929.1, on the reverse strand, counting down.
TTTTTGCAGTATTTTATATAGCAATTATAATAAATTTGACTGAACACGCCTTTTATTCTCCCCATATATTATAATATGAAAGAAAAGTTAGTGCATATTATACACAAGGAATATATTTTTGCCTATAATTACGGATATCCTTTATACACAAGTGTGTATTATATGTGAATAAATACAGCACCTTATGAATGGGTACCTGAAGCATGCTACTGCTGATACAACCCAACCTAAATTGACAACTGGAGCATTCTGTGAATTCATTTGAAAATAGGTGCTGAATTCCTTCAAATTACTCTGTACTACCTTCAAAATAAAAGTGGGGAGGGCAAAATTGGACAGTGTTGGCTTATATTATCATCATCATCATCGTTGTTGTTTAACGTCCGCTTTCCATGCTAGCATGGGTTGGACGATTTGACTGAGGACTAGTGAACCAGATGGCTACACCAGACTCCAATCTGATTTGGCAGAGTTTCTACAGCTGGATGCCCTTCCTAAAGCCAACCACTCTGAGAGTGTAGTGGGTGCTTTTTACGTGCCACCGGCACGAAGGCCAGTCAGGCAGTACTGGCAATGGCCATGCTCAAAATGGTGTATTTTATGTGCCACCCACACAAGAGCCAGTCCAGGGGCACTGGCAACGATCTCGCTCGAAAGTCCTTATACATGCCACGGGCACAAGTGCCAGAAAGGCGACGCTGGGCACAGGTGTCATCACAATTTCACTTTTGCTTGCCCCAATAAGTCTTCGCAAGCCGAGTCTCGTGTCTAATTTGGGAGACGACGTTGGCATGGGTGCCAGACGTCAAATTTAACTCGATTTCGATTTCACTTGCCTCGACAGGTCTTCGCAAGGGGAGTTTAGTGTACAATTTAACTTATATATATAAAAAGAGGGATGGACATGGAAGGAATGTTGATGATCTTACCTGAGGTTATAAAGCTAAGAAACAACATCAACTATCAACACCCAACATTGATGCGACTAATCAGAATGGGTGTTGTTGTGTAATCCTTAGTCAGCTATCATTGAGTATAACCGTTCCATGTTATTGTATATCAAGAACATCACTGACCGGTGTGTGATTTCAGGGAAAAATAGACAGCTACTTTTAACAGGTTGAGTTTAGTTTTGAATTCTAGTTTTAAATTCTAGGACATTGTGTATCTATGACTATTGATTATGTCCTTTCCCTTTTTTTTTTTAAAGTTAGTACTGTATAGTTTAAAGGAGATTACCATGAAGCCACTTGAATTTTCCTTCATTGGCTTTAGTATAAATATTAATGGAATATATTTGGGGTGAGCTATGTGTACAATATAGTGTTTTCATATACAACCAGCCAAGGGAATGAGCTGACAAAGAAACCTCTATGCAGTACTTGACTTGTTAGTTGCATATGTGACAAATGCCTGCATTACTCAAATTAGCTCAGAAAGGTTCAGACTTTGTAAAGTGAATTTGCCTCTTAGTGAAACACTATTCTGTTGCAGGTATTGTCAACAAAAGATTTAGCATCTGTTTTCAGACAGATGTATAACTGAGGCACGCATATTTAGTTGTCTTTTTAGGAACACTGTTCCTGTAGTGTATATAAATTCACAAGCTGTAATCTTATCCCTAACCACTTGACCATGTTGCCTGAACACAAAAATGTGTCTGAAGTAGATTGCATGTGTGTGTGTGGTGTGTATGGTTTTAAATATATTCATGCCTCCCCACCACCGTCTCTATCTAACTGAGTCACTGTTTTATATTTGTCTAGGAGCTTCTGCTTGCTAACATCAGTAAGTTACAAGATAAATCACCAGAAGGAATCAAATCAGCCAGGCTAAGCTCTGATGAGAAATACTTGGTTTTTACAGAGAAGGCACCTTCAACAGCCTCATCAGTTCAGCCAGTCACAGACATTGGGCCTGTAGATGACTCGGAAGCTTGAAGTTGATTTTTTTTTACATAGAAATGACAGGGAAAAAAGGGAATGTAGAGAAATTAATTACTTTTATTTTTAAATGTACTGAGTGATATTTCTTCTTTAACTTCCGTTGACAAAATCTAAGCTATTTTGTAAGTATTATAATAACCAAATTAATTGGTATGAACAAGAAATAACAGCTTGTATCATATTCTTTCAAAATTCATTTCAATAAGAAAATAGAATTATTCTAATTATGTAGTGTTGTTAATAACTTATTTCTACTAGGCACAAATGCCCCTACCTTTTTTTTTTTTTTTTTTCTAATAGGAGGAAATAGAGTCAACTCATTTGTTTTATTGATCCCTATCCTTGCTTGAAGGATAAAAGCAACATTGACTCCTATTGATTTAATCTGAACACTTGATGTTAATGATTATGATGAAGCAATAACTTACAAATCATAAAACACTTATTTCAACTGTTTACTACCTACTTTGGATTCACTATCCTAGATTGGAGTGGAGGTGTAATACCTTACAGTTTTTTTCAGACCATTTGCACTAGGGATTTAGTGTAGTCAGCCTGAGTCATTGGAAGGGAAAAAATGATAAGGATAAAAGTGTCAGACACACAATTGTAGAAAGAGAGGATTGGAGCAGCGATAAAGATAGGGAATGGCCTTGATAATGAGCCAGTGATTGTAAACTGTTGGTTATTTAAAACTTAGCAATCAGATGGTACATCTACCTAATGCAGTGTTTCTCTTATGGATGTGAGGAGAACTAATGATTGAAAAGGGAGTGTTCAAATTGCCATCTTTAATGAGATTAAATATGTTTCTAAGATTTAAATGTCAAAAACATTGATGAAACAAGAATTACATGGATGCAAGCTCTATTTTATTTTCTCATTAATAAAGAGGAGGTTGCCAAAAAAATTTCACTAATTTCTTTTTATAAGGATAGGGTCTGTCGTTTGTTAGTTTGAGAACTACTGATCTAATGAATACAATTCTCTCACATTATCTCCTGAGGAGAATATTGAGAGAATACAGATACTATCCTCATATCGTAAATATCTAAATAGTGAATTATTCTTGCTCACTACCTATTTAAGTAGAAAGTCTTGTTAATATTAAAAGACTGTCTCTTTTATGCTCTCTACTTGACAGAAAATGTTTTTGTAGCTTTTGAGCAGCTGTTGTTGGTACTGCTCAAACATGCAAATCTATTGAACAGAGGTAACTGATCAAATGTTTGGAAACACTGCAGGTTTTTGCCTTGAATGTGTTGTACTTCAGCCCATTTATATCACAATATATATATATATATATATATATATATATATATATATATATATATATATATATATATATATATTATTTAGTTTAAAAGAGTTCCAACACTGTCTGTTTTTTTATGTTTTATTTATATTCCTGCAGAACCAATGTGGGGTATAGAATATGGAATATACAATATATAATATAATATACAATATATGATATAAAATAAAATAAAATAAAAATGGATGGCACCATGAAAGAAAGTATTGAATGTAGATGAAATATTGAGTGTTCAATATAAAGGATCAAATATATAAATATAAATATATAAAGGCGACTCGAGTTTCAGGGCTATTTCCCTTCGTCATGGCCGGTATGACAGACTTTAACAGACTGTAATTAGTTGGCTGGTTTTCTGTCTTTTATACCAATTCCTTTGGACGGCAGCAGTAGGTGTTTGGCCACTTTTAGAATTGATGTTAAATCTATTTTTAGAAATGATGATATTTTAATTTATTGTTTTGTGTGGGTTGTAGGGATAAGATTTTTAAACCCCAGTAGGTGTTTGGCTGTTCTTAGAAATGATGCCAAATCTATTTATAGAAATGATGATATCTGAGAGATTTTTTGTGTTTTGGTTACAGGGATAAAATTTTTAAACCCCAAGTAAGATGGATTTAATCATTGTTTGTTAAGAGTAGGTTTGAATCTCTTAATAAAGTCCTTTTCTTTGCATTTTCTTTTAATTTCATTCCGGTTGTAAAGTTTATGGAATGGGAATATAATAAAAGTTTGATGACCACATGTTGCTAGATGGTTACTCAGTGGTATTTGGCGGACTTCTGGGTTTTTAATCTGTTGTCGATGTACCCGTGAGCGTTCCGATAGTGCATTACCTGTCTGGCCAACGTACAATTCTTCACAATTAGGGCATTTGATGCAGTAGATTAGATTTCTACTTTTGCAGTTCATGTTCGCATTGGTGAATATTTTCCCTGTTTTTGTGTTCATATATGGGCCGGTATGGATTGATCGGCATGTGCCGCATTGGCTATCATTGCATTTGGATACAGTGAATGTTTGATTTTTGTTGCTGAGGTCAAACCTTGCCTTTGTTAATAGTTTTTTCAAGTTTTTAGGTTGTCTCTTACTGAGAGTTATATTTTGATCTGTAATGATATTTCTCAATTCCTTACTTTGTGCAAGGATCGGTAAGTTCGCTTTGGCGATATTAAAGATGTTCTGGTGGCATGGATTTTGTGTCACTATAAATGGAATGATCTTTTCCTGTTTGTCTTTTCTTTGCGGTGTCCTCAGTTGTTGTATGGGTATTTTCGAAGCCCGCTGAATACCATTTTCTATGAGTCGTGATGGGTATTTTTGCTTCAGCAGAAATTCTTTCAGTTCCATCAGGCGTTGATTTCTGGTCTCTATATCCTCTACAATAGTACATATTCTCCTGGCTAGGCAGTATGGTATGTTGCGTTTTGTATGGGGTGGATGGCACGATTTAAAGTTCAAGTATTGGTGTGTGTCTGTGTGTTTGTAATATATATCTGTGGTAATGGCGGTGTTCTTTTTAATTACCATTATGTCTAGAAATGGTAATTTGCTACTGTTCATCTCCTTTGTAAATTGGATGGATGGGTGTAGGTTGTTCAAGAGGGTGTTAAATTCTTCCACAATGCTTTGAGGTTTGGTCCAGATTATGAAGCAATCGTCCAGGTATCTCTTCCATGCTTTTTCTATAAGCTTCCTAAATTCGGTGTTATATCTCTCCTCTATTTCCTGGTAGAGTTTTTGTTCCAAGTAATCCATCACCAAATTCGCATAAACGGGGGCAAACCTCGTCCCCATAGCCGTGCCTTTAATTTGGATATAGTTCTTACCATTGAAGAAGAACGTATTATTTTCCAGGATAAGTCTCACTGATTCTAGTATAAATGTCACCGTGTACCTGTTGGGAATTGCTTCTCTGTGTTTGTTTACCCAGTATTCAACCGCCTTTATTCCTAAATCATGTGGGATATTTGTGTATAGGCTTACTACATCGAAGCTCAGTAGGATTGAATTTGTTTCAGTGGTTTTGGGAAGATGGGATAAAAAGTCGGTCATCCCGAATGAAACTGGGTATGTATGTACAAAGTGGCTTCAAAAGAATGTCGATGAAATTGCTTAGACGGTAAGTAGGGCATACTGGGCCAGCTATAATTGGTCTAAGTTTTAAATCTTTTGGATGTAGCACTTTTATGTATTCACTTCCTTGTTCCTTTACTCCCTGTTGAATATCTTCTGACTTATGTAAAAACATAAAAAACAGACAGTGTTGGAACTCTTTTAAACTAAATAATATATTCCTCTATACACAATCATACAAAAAAAACCCACCTTTTTTGTATTTATTTTTACTCGCATATATATATATATATATATATATATATATATATTGTGATATAAATGGGCTGAAGTACAACACATTCAAGGCAAAAACCTGCAGTGTTTCCAAACATTGTATATATATATATATATATATACACACACACTCTGCCATTCAGTATTTGGATGGGTGGGTGGGTGGGTGTAGAGTGGCTAGCAGGTAGAGCATGATCTATCTGTATTGTTATAATGGCTAAGGGTTATTAAAGTAGTAGAAATGTCAACTGTGTATGTTATTCTACCTCGGGCTATTAGGAAGAATATTAAAAATGTTGGTCAAATGCAAATGATTTGCTCAGGCTTTGTTATGCTATCTACTAAATGATTTAATGTATAACTAAGGAGAGAGCCTATTGTATGATAGAACTGGACTAGATTTTAGTCCAAACCCTTACAGTTATGAATTTAAAACTTACTTAGCTTTTCTTTTTGATCAATAGAATAAGTACCAGTTATTTATGGTGTATTGGTTTCCACTGATTGTCTTCTTTTCCACTGTCTTCCTTAATATTTTTTAGGCTATATGTCTCATAAAGAAATGAAATATATCTAGTCTTAGAAACTGTCAACTTGTAATTATAATGAAAGAGGGAGAGAGAGAATGTATTGATTAAAATTCATTGAATCCATATGCATTTTAGTTGGAACATGTTGTGAATGTGTTTGCATGTTAGGTTTTGAGATGGTTGTGCTTAATGAAGTAAAACAGTTTGAAATAATACTATTGAAATAATAATGGTTCATGGCATTGGCACAAGTTGGTGACAAAAAAATTAATAATTATGCCAAATAAATTTGTACACTATATCAAGATAAAAAGATTTATAAACCTGGAATGCTCTCAATACAAACTGTATTTTGGTTGGAACCAAAATTACTTTATAATTTATCTGTTTAGAAATTATTGTAAAAAAAAAAAAAGAAAGAAAGAAAAATAAACTGACCACATTTTTTTCCTCTTATTTTGATTGTACAGAATATTTTGTCAAATATCACTAAATAAGTAAATACTCTACAAACTTAGGTTAACATTCTCTGTATGTGTGATAAAAAAGATCACTTTGTTTTGCTATATTTTACTTTTGATTTCTCATTTTCTAATTAGTTTTTGGTGTAATTTGATAGAAACCATTATTAATAGTAGAAAGAAAACTATTTTAACTCTACATACCCCAACTCCCAGTAAGGGAGGCATGGAGTGGAATAAAATATATTTTGCTAGGAATAAAGTAGAAGTAAGTCCAAAGATCCAGTATTTGGTGATGTGACAGTGAAAATAAATTTATTATCGGGAGATTATTTATATATTTTCTCATATCTGTTTTATTGTTTCAAATTTTCACCACAATCTTGTCTGGACATCCAACTGCAGAACAGTGTTATGTTGAACATTGTTATACTGTCTTTTATGTTGGTCACAGATATGTTTGACACTGCATGTGCAGTGAAGGTGGAACAGTATTTATTTACTTTTAATGTGTGCATTAAGAAATATTGAGATAAAATTATTGATTTCATGGCATTTTTAAACTGGAGTCATATATACATAAAAAAAGATTCTCCATTGATAGTTTGGTTATGTTCTTGAGGAAAATTCCTAATATTAAACAAAAATTAAGTGAATTAAGTAATTATGAAAAATTAAAAATATAATATTGCAAAACAAAATGAAGCGAAAAAAAAAGAACTCCATGACAAAGAAATGGACAATTTAATCCTAAAGTTCAATAAATGTATACATACATGAAAGAGAAAGATGGACGTTTGTTGAGGAAAAAGAACTTTAAGAATTTATTATAAAACTAACACTACTTTTATTTAAAAAAATAAATAAAAAATAAAGCTCAAATGAAGAACTAACCGGACTACTGTAAGAAGTTTGGGAAGTTTTGAAAATATTAGCTAAAAAAATTACTTATAAATACGTATCTTGTATTGAGAAATTCTTGTAAAAATATTTCTGATAATGTACAGAACTTCATATGATATTTATGTATTCAGTAAAAAATATTTATGTATATGTTAACCACTTTTGTCCTGAGTACTCAATGAAATATCTATCATAACTGTGAACGGTGAAAATAGGTGGCAGAAATAATGTATATAACTATATAACGTTTAGATGATTAGAATGCATGTGTATTATGTCCAGTTGTGTGCATAAAAACAAACACTTTATTTTTAAATGAATGAATCATAATGACATTTAGGAATAATACATGTCCTGGATGGAGTTTGGGGGAAAAAAAAAAATGGTAATTTCAATCTTGGATAACAGTAGGATTTTTATTTTTGTTGATTCATCTCTGACACTGGAATATGCCAAAAATTAATCTTGCTTTATTGGCATCTAACATAGAGTTTCTAAGAACAAAATGTTAGTTTTGAGAAATTGTAACTGACAGAAATTTGGATGCTCTCAGGTTTTGTAGCATAGGGATATTATTCATTGAGATATACTCAGCATATGTTTTAATTAGCTTTACCTCCATTAACAGCATATACAACAGAAAAATTGAGAAGTATGTGAGTTGATATAAGTGGTTACTTATTTTTGTAACAAGCACAGTTTATTGAAGAAAAAAAAAGAACAAACACATAAAAAGAATATATTATATATAAATAAAATTCTGTAAAATTTTTCAACTGGTTTCTGTGATTGCAAGGCAAAATTTAATGTGATGTTAAATATGATTTGTCAGTGCTGGACAAAGTATTATACTGTGATGTAGGCCTCCATTGGTCATTGTAAACATTTCTTAAGTATTAGTATGTACTATGGAAAATATAAAAGTCGTGTTTACTTAACTGATTCGTGATCCTAATGATTGCCTAAATTTTGCTTTTTGTTTCCCTCCCCCCTTTATTTTTTGGTCCTACATGGTTAAAAAGTTCATATGGACACCCCACAATCACTATATAAATACATTGTATATTAAACTTAGTTGTGAACCTGTTTCATTTGTTTTCTCTTTTCTTAAATTACACACACATTATATATGTATGTGTGTATGTATGTATATATATATATATATATAAATATATACACACACACACACGTGTGTGAACAGTATGCATTATTTAATTGTGACAACGAATTGTGATTCTTCTCCCTTTTCTAATTTTAAAACAATTTAGGAAGTTTTAATACTTCACTCAAAATGGGCTGAAGTGCAGCAATTGTTAATAAATATATTAAAGTTTACTTGTTGTATTTTTCTTTTATTCATTTCAAAAATAAGATAACATTTTGTCTGCTTTCCATGCTGGCATAGGTTTAATAGATTGTCATGGAACTAATCTGTTGAAGTCACTGCCTTCCTAGATAGATCACTAGACCATATTGGATGCCCTTCCTAAAGCCAGCTACTTTACTGGGTATATTGAATGAATTTTATAATGGCGCCTGTGCAAGAGCGGTTGACTTATTTTCTGCACGACTAAAGAATTCTCTCTATTCTTTAAAAGTGGACAGGAGAAGGAATGACAGTGATAATTATATGTCCATATTTGGTAAAGTACTAGAGATGAGAATGGAAAGACAACAATAAAAATGGATATTGGTTAATTAATAATAGATGTCAATGAAAAGTCACACAGAGGAAAGAAAGTAATGGCTTGCAGTAAAGAAGGGAGACGGTAGTGGACATGGACATTTTGATGCCATCTTTCTTTCACTGCATCATGATGGAAGAGGGTAGAGTCAGACATCATGTATTCCTCCAGTCACCACTAATTTTTTGTTTTCCACTCCATCTGTTCTGCCTTAACATGTGCATTTGCTAATTCTTACAAACTATACAATGATTTTGTAATCAAACTATAGCATAAGACACTTTCAAAATTTCATGTTACTCATAGATTTCAGAATATGTCTATGGTTTGATGCTCTTATAAAACCAAGTTGTATAGAATATAGCACAATTTTACTTCTTTTTATAGCTTGACTCCACCATTTTACCAGAATGGAGTGATTTAACCCTTTAAATATATTTCTGTTGAAATATACTTATATTTTTTTTATTAATTTTGAAAATAACCGAACAATTAGTAAACTTTATTAAGTTGGTGTTAGGAACATTAATGTGAAATTTTAATGGAAGGTTTTTAGTCCACTTTAAAATATCATAGAACCTAAGGCAGTTTCACATGAGTTGTTATCAGAGAGTGACAACATATTTAACTTTCTAAATTACCAAGAGATGAAATGTCCACATGGATAGAGCAATGTTACAGACTGTGGATGAGAACTTCCAAGAAAAGCTATTGTGATAAAACAGTATCTTATCCAAATGAAAATTTGTTTCATTTGTAGTTTACAAAAGCACTAGGCTAAAGTGACTGGAACTTTGTTATAATTTCATAATAACCATAGAAACCCATGTAATTTATGCAGGTAATTTTCAGGATAAAATTTGTTAAAAGAAGCTTCTACTTATGTAAAATTCACACCCAAACAGTAAATACCAGTGCTCTCAATCACCAATGAGATTGAAAAACAAACTGTTTAATAAGAATATTACCCATTTCAATATATTTGTAATGCATTGCTTGTACATTTTCATATAGTACATAAAAATTTTAAAATTGTTTGTTGTTTTAGTTATGTTCAGAAAAATCTTATTTTAGACATGATTGCAACTGAAGAGCTGCACATTGCTCCTAATAGTTGGTAGTTCACACCAATGTCAAGAATGGTAGTAGTCAGGATGTAAATTGTAAACATTTACAACCTTTTCCTTACCATCCTCAATTTTGCCAATCTAATAATAAAACAAGAAAAACAGACAAACATAAAACCATATAATCAAGATTATCCATATCATTACATTTTTTTCAGTCAAGAATATCCATATCCCTGTGTATGTCAATGATGCTCCATTGCAATAGGTAGACACTCCAAGCGATGTAAAATATGGCCCGGACCATGATTACCAGCATGAATGTCAGACTTCAAAAAATAGTTAACCATTTAATGGTTTTAGTAAATTTATACAGAAAAAGTAAGCATTATACCATCCAGCATAAATAAAAGTTAGCTTCATGTTTAAGCCCTTATTTTTTCTGTAAAAACCTATTGACATTAAATGAGTCAACTTCTGGTATGAATGTTTACGTTTTGTATATCTTTCATAGATAAAAAAATTTCTAAAAAAAATTCTGGAAATGATCTTCTCAAGTAATTTATGCATCCTTAAAGTTTATTTTTATTTTTGTGAAAAAAAAAAAAAAAAAGCATAAATTACATGGGTTTTTATGGTAATTTTGTTAATTACAAAAATTGTTTAATTCATTATCTCATTCCTATGTAATGAATACATCAATTCATTTAATAAATATCATCATCAGAAAAGTAAGAATACAACAGCAACACATAGGGTAGAATTCTTTATTCTAGATGAAAGTTAAAAAGTTAACTGAAGGTTTAGCATTCATACAAAATATGCAGCTAACTGTGCCATTTTGTCTTTGGGTTTATGTTTGCCTTTACCACGCCCTCGGCCACGCCCTTTTCCACGGCCAGCTCCTCCGCCACGTGTTGCTGTACGTCGCACTCTGGGTGCCATAGCATGGTGCATTTCAACCAGGGGCTTGAAAGTGCTGTCACAAAATACACAACCTGTGTAATCAGTAGCATTGTCTGGTAGTGGAGATTTGTTCTAGAAAGAAAATACAAAAATTTCTATGACATCATAATACTTTGTTAAAATATATATACAATACAATATAGGACATACCACATAATGAATACCTTATAAACATTGATATCTTACAAAAGCAAATTTATAAGAGAGAAGGAACAGCATACTGATGACTTTTCAGTGAGTTAAGTAAAAAGTGAAATGGCTCCAACCAGTCAGCATATCTCTTTTTGGCTTAGGATTCTTGTCACAACAACATCCAAGACATAACTTGATTCATTTTGGCTTTGAAAAAACAATTTCTGTCTGTGTTCCTTTACTCTATCAACATTGTCTACACAACAGATGTCAGATAATTTAATCTGGCTTGTCTCTGTCCAACACATCTACAAGCTTCCTCAAAGAGTTTCAATATGCAGATGACAACAGTGACACAGCTTTCTCACAAAAATATCTGTAACAGATACTGATTGCTTTCGACTATGTTTACAGGAAACTTAGACTTACATCATCTCCAAGAAGACTCAGAACATATGCAACCATCACTAACTGAGACGAACTGGATGTAATTAAAAAAATTCAACTTAGCAACATAGCTAGCATGGCTTTTAAATGTCTCTGAACAAAAGTCTTTAATGACATGGCATCTGAACATACACCAAAATGTTAGTGAACAGAGCAGTGGTGATTCCAATATTTTGTTCATCATTATAATCATCATCATCGTTGTTTAACGTCCACTTTACATGCTGGCATGGGGTGAACGGTTTGATTGAGAGCTGGCAAGCCAGAAGGCTGTACAAGGCTCCAATCCAGTCTGTCAAAGTTCCTACAGCTGGATGCCCTCCCTAATGCCAACCACTTCAAAAGTGTAGTGGGTGCTTTTATGTGCCATCGGCACAAAGGCCAGTCAGGCAGCACTGGCAACGACCATGCTTGAATGGTGCTTTTTTACTTGCCACTGGCATGGGACCAGTCAGGCAGCACTGGCATCAGCCATGCTCGGATGGTGCTTTTTACATGCCACCGGCATGGATGCCAATCAGGCGGTACTGTCATTGGCCACGACAACAACTTCACTTGACTCAACAGGTCTTCGCAAGCGCAGTTTATTGCCCAATAATAGAAGAGTACTCTTAAATGGGCTGGTTATGCTGCACTGGCATAGGCCATGGTTATGGTCTCACTTGGCTTGCTGGGTCTTCTCAAGCACAGCATATCTCCAAAGGTCTCAGTCACTTGTCTTTGCCTCGGTAAGGCCCAACTTTCGAAGATTGTGCTTCATCACCTCATCCCAGGTCTTCCTGGGTCTACCTCTTCCACAGTTTCCCTCTACTGCTAGAGCATGACACTTTTTCACACAGCTATCCTCATCCATTCGCAACACATGACCATACCAGCGCAGTTGTCTCTCTTGCACACCACATTTGATGCTTCTTATGTCCAATTTTTCTCTAAGGGTGCTTACACTCTCTCGAGTATGCACATTGACATTACACAACTAGCAGAGTATACTCGCTTCATTTCTTGCAAGCTTACACGTCCTCAGCAGTCACAGTCCATGTTTCACTGCCGTGTAGCATGGCTGTTCACACACATGCATCATACAGTCTACTTTTTACTCTGAGCGAGAAGCCCTTTGTCACTAGCAGAAGTAGGAGCTTTCTGAACTTTGCCCAGGCTATTCTTATTCTAGCAGCTACACTCTCAGAGCATCCACTCCCACTACTGACATGGTCACCTAGGTAATGGAAGCTATCAACTACTTGTAGTCCCCCCATACCCCGCCCCGCCCGCTGGAATGTGATGGAAGCTGTTTTCTGCACATTTTCAGTGTTCATTGCCCCTGAGCATTTGCCACACACAAAAACTATATTCTTAGTTAGCCTTCTTTTGATATTGCTGCATCTCTTATGCGTCCATAGCTTACACCAAGTACATTTTATGGAGTTTCTACTTATGCCTTTTCTACAGATTGAGCAGGACCATCTACTTGAAGAGATTTGTGGTTTGTGTGCCTTCCTATAGAAACCTGGACTGCATACTGAGGACATCTGAAAGCATTCAGAAGGTTGCATGAATATTGTCAGCTATTGGTTAAGAAGGCCACTTCACAACCACTTGGTCCTGTGACTGATCCACAGTGGCACCTTGGGCAAGTGTTTCCTTCTATAACCTCAGACAGACCAATACTTTGCAATTGTAATTTGGTAGACAAAGTCTGTGCTGAAGCTAAATGTATATAGGTGTTTGACACACACAAACAAGAAAGTTTTGTCATAAAAATAATTTAGAGTAGCTCAATAAAATACAAATTAATAAAATAAATACCAAACTGAAAGAAATACTGGGGTTGGTATGATTTATTAAAAAACCCAGTGACACTCAGCAGGGCTGCAGTCCAATGATGGAAACTCGTAAAATTATATCTACTTACCTTGCCATAGTCAACATTTATAATAGAGGCACCACACTCTTCACAATCATCATCCTTTAAAGTGACTTTATGTGCTCCTTCTAACAGGTTGATGACAAGGGAACACCTAAATGAATTTACAAAACAAACATAGCATAAGACATAAATCATGCTTCTGCACATAAAAGCTTTATAGATCAATTTAATACAAAGTTCTATCATCTAACATATACCATATATTTTCCACAGTTTTCCTTTCCAGAGAATTCACATATAACAAAATAGAAGTTAATGTATCACTTCTATTCATCATCATCATTTAACACCTATTTTCCGTGTTTGCATAGGCTGGATGACTGAACAGGAACAGGCAAGGTCAAGGACCACACCAGGTTCCATAATGCCCTTCACCAACCACTTTACTGAGTGTACTGGGTGCTTTTTACGTGGCACCATCACCAATGCTTTTTATGTGGCAGCCACACCAACGATTTTTACATAGCACCTTGGTTTTAGTATATCTATTGTTGACCATTACTTTGTGCTGTCATTTTAAACTGACTCAGTGCAAAATAACAACTCATTTGGTTACATTACACAACAATTCTATTTACATTACATAGGTAATGTAAGCAGAGACATACATAGATATGTATGTTTATTCCCAGAGACCCTAAAATGCTATGTGTTACATCTTTTTTATGCAGACTAACAAAATAAAATTCTCTCTTTTAACTAGTAACACCACATATTTCATTATCTAAAGTATTTGTTAACAGTAAGTGAAGACTGCAAATATTCTTTTCTACTCTAGGCTCAAGGCCTGAAATTCTTGGGGAGGGGGCCAGTTGATTAGAGCGACCCCAGTATACAACTGGTACTTAATTTATCGACCCCGAAAGGCAAAGTCGACCTCGGCAGAACTTCAACTCAGAAAGTAAAGAGACAAGATATTGCTAAGCATTTTGCCTGGCATGCTAACGTTCCTTATTTCTTTATTGCCCACAAGGGGCTAAACATAGAAGGGACAAACAAGGACAGACAAAGGGATTAAGTCGATTACATTGACCCCAGTACGTAACTGGTACTTAATTTACTGACCCCAAAAAGATGAAAGGCAAAGTCGACTTTGGCGGAATTTGAACTCAGAACGTAACGGCAGACGAAATACTGCTAAGCATTTCGCCCGGCGTGCTAACGTTTCTGCCAGCTCACCACCTTGAGGACTGCAAATATTGGTTGATTCTTGGATGCATGCATGCCATCAAACACTGAGTTTCTTGCTGTTAAATTCTTTTATTTTCTATTAAATTATCAACAGATTTTTTTATGGCTAGGTCAGAGAAAGAAGACTTGTATGTATGGTCTTTTGCAGGGTATCCGGGATTAGTGTGCAGGCGTGGGGGGAAGAGAAGACAGAAGTCACTAAGTCATGACTTGTAGGTTTCTACAGCAGGAAACAGCACATCAATATGGTGAAGTTATTATCCTCCCAATGGAGATTTAGACTGAATGTTTGCAATGGAAAAATCTCTGCTAAAGATACTCAGGGCCAGGTGGCAGTGTTAAGCCAGGGGATGGTTAGGTATTACACTTACTTTTTGATTTTCATTCTTCTATTTCTAATTCTTAATTTACCAGCCTATCCACCAAAATAGTATACATTCAGCAACTCCTACTCTGCCTGCTGGTACACATACCTATTTCTTAAGATGCATTAAAAAGGTAAAGCTAACTCAGAAAATGTTTAAGAATGAACAGAATAGATGATTCAGATCTTACTTGTTACATGCCATACGCCATTTTGGTGCCGAAGATTGGTCCAATACCAAGATACCTTGACTGCATTCAAGACATTCAGATACGCCATTTTGAGAAAATGCATGTTGACATGTAGGATGTGTGCATTCATTACAGCCACTGCCTTTGCGCATATCTTTGAAAGGTGGATTGTTATAGCAATATGGACATAAGGGATAACTCTGTAAATGATGTAAAATAAAGAATTAGAAACAAGTTCAAAAGTGGATTACAAATCTGAAGATATTTTCTTCTTGGCATTAAATCTCCAAATAATTGTAAACAGCACCTTCCTTGAATCATTATCATTGTTACCACTATCATTATCATCATCATGGGCCACCAAGGGCTCCTCAGCACAATTGCTTGATCTTTCCAGAAACAAGAGGTCTATCCCCCTCAAATCACACCCTATCATCTTAAAAGAACACAGATGTATGAATAATATGAAATGTGATATGAATAATGTGAAATGATGGTCTCCTGAAGTATCTTTAATCATTTGCTAAGGAAAATTCAAATAAATAACAAAATCATTTTTATGATAAAATTTTAACAAAGTAGTGCAAAACAGTTGTTGATTTGAATGTGTGAAAATAGCAATTGTAACAACCGATGATATGAAAAGTCTAGAAAAACAACGAAATAAATTTATAAATACCTTTCCCTTTGTACCAGTTGTCCAAAGTACAAGTTCGTAGTCATCTAGAGGACATTTTAACTCCTGATAGAGTTTAATTCCACCATTTTGCGGCAAAGAGTATGTATCATCACAATTTGAACAATGTAACCTGCTTGGTTTTGCCTGAATCAGTTTCATGTACCGACGACATTTGCCACACCTTTAAAATAACAATGCATTGATACCAGAAATTTTGAACATCAAATCACAAACTCCACACAGCACATGAGTTCAAACCTTATCCAGTTATAAATGATCTTGGGTGCTAGATTTTATAATTGTATAGTCATGTCAATGATTTACTGATAAATACTAGTCTGGATCTTCATATGTCTGGTTATGTTTAGTTATAGATTGTTGCTTTAATAATTTTGAAATCAACATGGTATTCATGGTAGAAAATTTTTTTAACTATATTGTATATAATAAGTTAAAATACTCCATAATAAACTTGATTCCAGTTAATTTTTTCCAATCTGATAATGTTAGACAAGAACTGAATGTATTTAATATGCCAGTGAGTTAATGTACTTCAATTGAAGATTTCTTTTTATTCTGTAATATCCTGGTTTTATTTTTAAACAGTTTCTCTATGTTTAATACCCTCCATTATTGATTAGCAAAATATCTACCTTCATTCTGAGAAAGAGTGAAAAGCACTTTGATTTTGATTATAGTAATTAAAAACCATTAATTCAATGAAATAGCAGATTGAGAAGCAATAGAGAATTGTTGTCATCATTTATACATCCACTTATTCTATGATGTCATGGGTTGGATGAAATATTCAATGAGGCAATATTCAATGGCTAGATCACCTTTCTGTAGACAATCTTTAGTTGGTTATTCAAGTAAGGTATTTTGTATTCTGCTGGTTTTTACATGTAACCAATGAAGACACAGAAACACATACACACACAAATATACTGGTCTTCCTTATATTTCTGTCACCTAAATTTCACTCATAAGGCAATGAGTCAATCCAAGGTTATAGAAGACACTTGCCCAAGTTATCAACCAATGGAATAAACTTCAAACCATGCGATTGTGATGTGAACTTTATAACAACACAGCCATACCAATAGAAAAGAGAAAGAGATATTAGTGCATAAGAGAACCGGAAGGAAAGTAAATGGCTTCAATGCATGGAAAAGACAAAATACTATTGCATTAGCAATAGAACACTTGTTACGACATAACAAATACAAAAATACATGCATGTAGTAGCATAAAAAAATGTAAAAAGACAACCAATATAACCAGTATAATCTGCCCACATAGACCAACTGTGAAAATAGGTTTCAGCCAAGGTAAACTAACAATGTCAATAATTGCTTGAGCTACTAACCTAGACATTGGTTTCCCTGATGAGGCCAAAGGAGAAAAAGAGACTTCAAATAATTCATCCATGCCAGAGATATTGTTGACAAAGTACTTGAACTTCAGGCGAAAGATTTCCAAAGCGTGTTCCAGCACAACATTAAAACATGCCTTGCCAAGCGCTATCAAGTTGAGCTGTTGTTCTACAGCAGATCTCATAGTTGGTAAAACCAAATCAGCATCAATCTGGGAAGAAAAGATTAATATTCAATAAATAACAAATAAGAGAATATTTAAATGCTGGTATTCAACAACATATATATTAAATACTAGCAAGTTAAATTTATTTAGGGCATCATCCCCATGATATCTTTTCTACTTCAAAATACATTCATGATTCCTGAATTTCTTTCTTCTATGCTTTATATGAGTACCACTTGAAAACTATTTTTCCCCATGTAAATCAGCACCAGCTTGCTATTTTTCAAACTATAATCAAGAATGATTCAAA
The DNA here is from genome assembly GCF_046866305.1 of Octopus bimaculoides. Classification (NCBI taxonomy): domain Eukaryota; kingdom Metazoa; phylum Mollusca; class Cephalopoda; order Octopoda; family Octopodidae; genus Octopus; species Octopus bimaculoides. The sequence goes on along the minus strand of NC_142929.1, from coordinate 123,433,432 downwards.
TCCTGCAATACAGTTTATCTATCTATCTAGGTGATTCCTCAGGATGCCCTCAAGACTGTTTCCACACATTTTCTGCATTCACCTTGATCTTCCATAATGGTCCTCAGCTCCTGTACCCTTTCCATACCAGTATTCTCCAGCAAGTTTTCAATATAGGTCATCTTCCTCCTTCCTCTTCTGGTTCTTCCTTCCATTGGTTGCCAGAGCACTAGCTTCTTAGCAATTTCATAGGCATGTCTGATGCAGTGTCTAACTAGTCTCATCCTTCTATGCTGTATCTTCAATGTTACTTCTGGTAGTGTTAGGAAATTATAAATTATAATGTTAAGTTAAACAGGTAAACAGCTTTTCATGCTGCACTGTAAGATCAGGATGAATCCATTGTCAAAATGGAGGGAAGCTAGGTGTTATTAGCCAAAACTGTAAAACTATAACACATTGGCTAGATCCTGACTACTATTTTGTGATGATTCTTATATGATGACTTCTTAAATGAAGCACAAGTGGCCTGAGAGATGATGTTTGCAGGAGAGAGAACTGCAATGTGGCAGGGGAAGACATGGGAAGAAGTAAAGGTATTGGATCTAAAGCATGTTAAGTCTTAAGAGATGGAATGACAAAGGAACATCAAGAGTGACAATATGAAGTAGAACAGACACACCCGATCCATGCCAGTGTGACAAAACAGATGTTATATTACAACAATATAGATAACTATATATAAATGAATGAAAATGTTAGTTTATAGACTTTTACCTTTTGATAGCCATGCACCAAAACGATACCCAATGTAGTTGGTTTTAGTTTACGACCCGATATAATTTGAACGTAATTCCGCTCACATATGTTATTGATGTGAACAGGAATACTTGCATCAGTACCAATACCATGTTTCTCCATCAATGTAATCAACTCGCTTTCTGTCAGATAATCAGGAGGCCCAGTCTGACGTTCAGCAAGTCGGACCTGAATGGGAGGAAAAAAAGTATTTATTTGTAAAATTGTTTAGTACAAACGATAAATGTTAAATTACCCTGGTATTTACATCATTCTCAACTTTACTATATCATCATTGTTTAATGTTCACCTTCCATGCTTGTATGAGCCTGGTGTTGCCATCCGGTTTCACCAGTCCTCAGTCAAATCGTCCAACCCATGCTAGCATGGAAAGCGGACGTTAAACGATGATGATGATGATGATGATGATGATGATGATATATATATATATATATAGCCGAGTCCACATGTAATATATAATAAACAATTGGATATTTTAATCAATAATTAAATCTAAAACACAACCTGAATACCTAATTTTGAACAAGAGAGACAAGTTTTTAATTACAGTAAAGAATATTGCTCAGATACTGATGTTTTGAATCAGTTCAGAAGGTAGAGCAGAGACAATGTACCACCCTATTTAGTCATTACCAGTGTTTTAGATCCATGCACACAAACGTTCTTTTTCTCTTGGGCTATAATAGTCCATTGCCCTCCCAAATTCACTTCCACCGCTTTATTTCTATTGTGATTCTTTCCCAAACCGGTCTTGTACTTCCCTTCATTGTTTTCATGTATTAATTTGTCATCCTCCTATCTTCTTTTCTGTCTGCCTCTTCCTTCTCAAATCTCTCTCATGGAAACTGTTCCAGGATTCTTTATGTTTATATATTGTCCTTGCATCTAGCTAAATCACCTACCCACCTTCACTTTGTTTTAGCTAGTTCTCAAAGTATGTCTCTAACTCCTGTTTTCCCTCTCATATCTATACATCAAATTCTATCTTTCAGGTAAAGAGACCCTGTCAGTCCCAACATCTTCCTCAGTGCACTGCAAGAAATATTCATGAAAATATATTCGTAGAAAGACAACACAATGAAAGATGTAGAGTCCTTAAAAGATATAAGGTTTGTCAATGATACAGGTTTGTGAATCACCACAAATACAGCCACAGAACTGGAAGGATAACTTAAGCACATAAAGTAGGGCAAGTAGGGTGAATGTACACAAAGGAAAGGTCAAGAACATGCCAAACTGCAATATACACAAAGAGATAAGGATAGAAAACACAATACACACACTTATAACCCACCATTGACTGTTTATTTCATATTTATTCAAGGACAGAAAACTGAGAATACTTGCAAAAATGTCCTTACTTCTGAAACATTGTAATTTTCTCCTTTGACAAAAGGTGGCAGTTCCTCGTCATCTGTAATAGCTTGCCATGTCATAATTGCAGTGTAGCCAGGATCACTGAGTATATTACCTGTACAGGTAAACTTCTCTTGGCCAATCTCAAAATAAATGGTTGTTTGCATGTAACGACAATCAGGAGAGACCTATAAAAAATTTACAAAACATATTTCATTCCAGCATATTTTTACAAAACTATGTAATCAAAAATCTAAGTATTGACATCTTCTATGCTACACAAAACTAAGTCTTGGTATCTCCTAACTACATGAGTTGATCATTTACTAATGTAAGTTAATATCTAATCTAGATCAATTTTACCTGGGGTTGATAAAATAATGCACCAGTCAAACCCAAGGTTGATCAACATCATTTAATGTCCATATTCCATGCTGGCATAGGTTGGATGGTTTGACAGGATCTGATGAACCCAAAGACTGCATTGTCCTCCAGTGTCTGCTTTGGCATGGTTTCTATGGCAGGATGTCCATCCTAATGCCAACCACTTTACAGCCATTTTTCATGCCACCAGCTCTAGAGAGGCTGTCATGCAGTCTGCAAGACTACAAACCTTGATATAATCAAGTATTTTCTCCCTCAAATTCAAGATTTCTATGCTTGAAACAGTTTTTTACTAATATATCAACATGGCAAGAAATTAGAATAAATTTGGTTCACAAAAGTATATTTACATCTTTAGAACACATGTAGCCTTGATGTAGAATGGAACATGGGAATACACCTCAAATTCTCAACAGGGTCGTATGAGGAACGAACTGATTATTTTCAAATATCCTTAACTCACAATTAGAAGTCATTTATCTCTAACATTATGAAACCTAGTAAAAGAGCTCAGAGCCACATTGTGTGAATGTATCGTAATTCACATAAGCTGAGCTAATTTATACATTGATGTTAGTCTGACTACAATTAAACTAAATGTACAACAACAGAGCATGAAAAATAAATACAAATTTTTACTGTTTAAAAATGTAGTCTTGCTACGAAATGAAACATGGATATATTTCCCAAGATCAAGCCTTGTTGCAAAAGAAAAAATGTCTCAAATCCTTCTTAAAGGAAATGAATATGTGAAAAAAAAAAAAAAAAAAAGTAACATTAACCTCAGTCTATATACTTACAGTAGCAATAAAATGTTGTGCAATATATTCATACAGTTTCCAGGCATCATGACCAAGTTCACTCTCACTGGCCCCTTTCATTGGAGTAATAGGGGGATGATCACCAGCATCATGACCTTTCCTGAAAGAAAATTAATATTTTGTTTATATCAAATAGACATAGAAAGAGAACATAAAAATAAATGATAAAGAAATGAAATACATCTTTTTAATGGTTTCACTCATTGGCCTGTTGCCATGAGATGCACTGCTTTCTGTGGTATAATCAACTACACTGATCCTAGAACTTATTTTACTGATATTGGAAAGATGAAAGGTGAGGTACCTGGGGCAGGATTTCAATTCAGAATGTGGAGTGACATTCAAATACCACAAGGTATTTTGTCAGACACTCTATTAATTTTACTAATTTTTAAAAAATTTAATTGTCTTTTATACAACCTATGGAAGAACACTGGCAAAGCAAGAAATAAGTATTGCTTTAGTATGAAATGTGATTTATACAACAAGCATGCTATTCTTCAGCTAATGAAACATATTGGTTTTAAATTTTTGCACAAGGCCAGTAATTTCAGGGGCGGGGGTAAGTTGATTACACAAGCCCCAGTGCTCAAATGGTATTTAAGGATGAAAGGCAAAATCAACTTTAACAGAATTGGAACTTAGAATGTAAAGATGGATGAAATGCTACTAGGGATTTTGCTTGGCATACTAATGATTTTGGTTTTGATAGTAAAAATTGAGGTGGGATGAAGAATACAAGAGAGTCAAGTTGCTATAGACATGTGTGGTAGGTTAGTAGAAAAAGAAAGTAAGAATGTATACGTGTGAATATGTATTGTTGTTGTTGGCACTCCGTCGCTTACGACATCGAGGGTTCCAGTTGATCCGATCAACGGAACAGCCTGCTCGTGAAATTAACGTGCAAGTGGCTGAGCACTCCACAGACACATGTACCCTTAACGTAGTTCTTGGAGATATTCAGCGTGACACAGTGTGGCAAGGCTGACCCTTTGAATTACAGGCACAACAGAAACAGGAAGTAAGAGTTAGAGAAAGTTGTGGTGAAAGAATACAGCAGGGTTCGCCACCATCCCCTGCCGGAGCCTCGTGGAGCTTTTGGTGTTTTTGCTCAATAAGCACTCACAACGCCCAGTCTGGGAATCGAAACCGCGATCCTATGACCGTGATTCCGCTGCACTAACCACTGGGCCATTGCGCCTCTGAATATGTATACACACATGGATATATACATATACATACTAATACATAACCCATGTTGGACTCCTCACTCGTATCATTATCAAGCCTGGAGCTTAACCATGGTCTATCCATAGCACTAACTTAGCGTTTACCTGATACCTTTTGGGTCTTCCTGACACCAATAACTCTCATACCCTTAAAATACAGTATATAAGAAGTAAAAAGTAATGATAAAAAATTCATACCTTGGTTTCTGAATTCCTTGCTTTAAAAGGTCTTTAACATAAGAACCCCACTGGGAGCTGTTGGTTTGCTGCCGTAAGGTACCACTAAAGTAGAAAGTGATCTCATGAGACAAGAGGTTACAGTAATGAAATACTGAAAATTTTTACATGATGAAAAAACCAGAAAGACTGCAATTAATTCAATCATCTATAAGTACTGGCAAATATTATTGATAAATATTAAAGTAATGATTTCAAATATTAAGTACAAGGGCACATGTTTTTCAGAAAGAGTATAATTGATCTCATCATCTCCAGAATATGACTGCCTCTCCAAAGCATATTTTCAACAATACGGGATAGTTGGCTCTGCAAACTTACATATTTTCCTTAATTACTAGACTCACAATGACTGTATGAATAAAATGGCTATTCTACTGAAATCAAATTTCCAATAAGATTTTTTGTTTCATGTGCAAAGCAATTGCACTTATAGGTATGACTATGTGGTTAAGAAGCTTGCTTTGCAACCATGTGGTTTCAAGTTCAGTCCCACAGTACAGTACCATAGGTACGTGTCTTCTACAATAGCCAATCAATGCCTTATGAGTGAATTTGGTAAACGGAAATTGTGTGGAAACTTGTCATGCACATGGGTGTGACAACCAGAGTCAGCTTGTTTACATCTCCATTATTTAGTGTCTGGCAGATGACAGAATAAACATCAGACTTAAAAACTACAGTTTATCTTGTTGACTGCAGCTTCCACAATTTAACTTGATAATTTATCAAATTCAACCAAATGCCTAAATTTGTAAAAAACAAATCCACCCTATGCTAACATTGAAAAATAGATACAAATAACATGAGAAATATGTTCTATTCTAAACAGAGACACTCTTAGATATGAGAAAAGGCTCTGTAATATACTTTGAAGGATTAAGATTTTTGATTAATAGTCTAAGACCATGAAGAAAACAAGGAAAATATTGTTGAGTCAAGGCTGCAACATTCTATCTTTATCCTGTCAATTTATAAACCATATATTTTTATAAACTATAAAGTTGTATTTATGTTTTCTTACACGAGGTCAAAGTTTGCGGGATAGTGTGTCGTTTCTGTTCTTGGGTAACTGATATAGCCTTGGGTATACAATCGTTCAGCAATTTGCATGGTATGGTGGGGACTCATACCTATAGAAAGAAAAGTTAGGAAACACAACATTAATTTGCAATTAAAAATTTTCACTTCTATTTCTAATTGTGCTTTAAATAGTAATGTTACTCACTGAGTAAGTTTTAGTATAAATAGAATTTTACCCAACGCAGAACTTGCAATCCGAAGCATTTCAACTGTGTTTAAAGCCTGGGGATGAGATTTGGTCTTCTCTTTCTTAATCACATCATACACTCTAATAAAGGAAAGAAAGAGAAAAAAAACAAACAAATTTTAATATAATATTTACTTTTATCATTAATTTTAGAAGTACTTTAATCAATTAAATTAATAAGAGAAAGTATTCAATGTACATAGAAATCTATACAATCTTTATTTTCAAATGATACTCATAACATTAAACCTAACATTACACTGGTTTACAGAGAAATTGAGGCAAACACAAGTACTAGATTACCAAGAGTGTATCGAGAAGTTGTTACAGTCTTATGAGGATATAGGATGCCGAATGTCACTCAAAATTCACTTTCTCCACTCCCACCTCAACTTCTTCCCCATGAAGCTCAGAGCAGACAGTGATGAGCATGGAGAAAGGTCCCACCAAGATATTACTAAGATGGAGAGCAACTACCAAGGCAAGTGGAACCTCAGCATGATGGGGGACTTTTGTGGGATGCTCTTGTATGACATCTCGGAGGCAAAGTTCACAAGATCATCCACAAAAACTCACTTCTAACTGTCTGCAGTACTATGGTTTGTGTGTATTGTATTATCCAAGAAATTTAGTTCTCTCAATGCTCTGTATCTATGCTGTTTTTTTTTCTGTAATATGCTTTTGTAACAGATGAAATAAACACATTATATTTTGAATTTATATGCAGTATAATTGAAATAGGATATGTGAAAGCAAACTCTCTAGCTGTTTATCTTTCTTTTGTCATAGCTGAACTCCATTATTACTTTGAGAAATTAATTATAAACAATACAAGATAATAATCTTGAAGTAGTTCATTGTAAAATTTGTTATTACAGTTAAACAATAATGATAATAGTAACAATCCTTTCTACTTTAGGCACAAGGCCTGAACTTTGGGGGGAGGGAGGACAGTCGAGTAGATCAACCCCAGTATACAACTGGTACTTAATTTATCGACCCCGAAAGGATGAAAGGAAAAGTTCATCTTGGTGGAATTTGAACTCAGATCATTCATGCAAGGGTCATTGCCAGTACTGCCAGACTGGCTCCTCGCGCCAGTGACATGTAAAAAGCACCATCCAAATGTGGCCGATGCCAGTGCCTCTTGACTGGCTCCTGTGCCAGTAGCATGTAAAAAGCACCCACTACACTCTTGGAGTGGTTGGCGTTAGGAAGGGCATCCAGCTGTAGAAACCTTGCCAGATCAGATTGGAGCCTGGTGCAGCCTCCTGGCTTTCCAGACCTCAGTCAAACTGTCCAACTCATGCCAGCATGGAAAACAGACGTTAAATGATGATGATGTGATAGAGAAAAACTGTTCAAAAATTGAATTTACCATATCAAAATTAGTAAAAAACACTTATTCACATCCTTGCCTCAGAGCAAAAGAATATTCTGTAAACCAGTGTTATTATTATTACTGAATATCATTATAAAAAGTTAAAGAAATCCAAAAATAAAAAGAAATAATCAAACCTGGCTGAATCAGCAGATTTGATCATGGAAAGGAACATCTGTACAACTTCTTTATCAAACACACGATATCGTTCCCAGTCAACATGGACATTTTTGCCATCAGGATGAGCCACCTATGATATAAAAAAGATACTTGTTTAAATAATTGGACAGTAGACAAGGCACTCACTGGAAGAAAATGAGCAAAATAACAAGACATTAAATGATGTAGAAATAGAGTATCTAAGTATATATTTTCATAAATGTTAATTAATTATTGAGTAACTCCGGTTAGCTTTGATTGATTAGATCTAAAATACAGAAACAGCAAATTCACCTCTTTCGTTTTGCTCCTTCACCTCCTTGGCGGTGACAGTGTTGTCAATACTATCATTGTTTTAATCAAGTAAGATGACATTGAGGCAGTGTTTTCTACAGCCTAATGCCCTTCCCAATATCAACCCTCGTTTGTTTCCAAGCAAGATAATGTCTCAGACTACTGAAAAACAAAACAGTCTGGCCATGATTTTGCAGGGGACTGCAAAATAAGTGACACCATTTGTATGAATGGTGAAGCTCTTGTTTACAATCAGTGTGCACATGTCAACAAGGCTGGATACACTTTCACAGTGGACTGCAAACAATGAAGAGTAGGTCATGCTTACAATCAATACGCATACATATCAAGACAAACTCACACACACAATCACACGTAATGAGCTTCCTACAGCTCCCATCTACCAATTTTACCCAGACAGTATTGGTCAATCAATGACAACAACCCTTTCTACTATAGGCACAAGGCCTGAAATTTTGGGGAGGGGGATAGTTGATTACATCGACCCCAGTACTCAGCTGGTACTTGATTTATCAACCCTGAAAGGATGAAAGGCAAAGTCGACTACAGTGGAATTTGAACTCAGAACATAGCGATAGATGAAATACCACTAAGCATTTTACCCAGCATTCTAACGTTTCTGCTAGCTCGCTGCCTTTACAACAATAATAATGGCTTAAAATTTTGGCACAAGGCCAGCAATTTTGGGGATGTGTGTTAGTTCAGTTCATCAACTCCAGTGCTCAACAGGTACTTATTTTACTGACTGCAAAAGGATGAAAGGCAAAGTTGACCTCAGGAGAATTTAAATTCAGAATATAAAGACTTGGGGAAAAATGCCACTAAGCATTTCGTTTGATATGTTAATCACTTTGCCAGTTCATCATCTTAATGATAATATCATCATAAAAAAGATATGGAATGCTTCACAAATTTACATATCCTTGCTTAGGGCCATGCTTATCTTCTCCATATTGCTTCAGTTTTAGAATATGTGGTTCCAGGTTCAGTCTTCTACTAAAGCTGTGGACCAACCAAAGCTTCATGGGTGGATTTGGCAGACAAAAACTGAAAGACGCCCATTGTATCTATGTTTATATCTACATATGTGTGTGTGTGTGTGCTTGTGCTCCATCACCACTTGACCACTGGTGTTAGTTTGTTTACAATGCTCTAACTTAGCATTTTGGAAAAAAAAGACCAATAGAATAAGTACCAGACTTTAAATAAGTAAGTACTGGGGTCAATTTGTTCTACTAAATACTTCAAGGTGGTGACCTAAATATGTATGTATGTAAAACCCTCATATCAAATATGCATTGATGAACTTTATACTTCATTCAGAAACCAGAATGTAACAATTATGTTTGGATGTGAGTAATTTTCCTTAAAATATTTGACTGAAGTATGTGGATCTTTTATTGAAATGCAATATGGAGCTTGTTAAAATATTTAGTTATAGCATCAGTTCATGTCACTGTGATACCAATAACACAAAGACAATAAGAAATGAAACATTCATACAAGATAAAGGATTTACCTGTACATTAATGATCCAATAGGTTTCAGGTTTAAATGATTGGATTTTATCATGCCGCTCCACACAGAAGCCCAATGTAGGTGATTGACAAGGACCATATGACACTAAAGTGCTATCCAAATTGCCATACTTGCCCTGTAAAAGATGCATCCTACTTAACAAATCAAATTTTAAATGTTTAATACAAGAAGTTTTCATAAGAGGATTATGCCATACAATAGATAAATTAGAAGAGCAATTAAGTAAATTAATTAATAATTTTAAATTTCTTCAATCCATAAATGTGAGAACTTTCTGGAAAGACTATTTTAGGTGGAGTTAATGTGTTAAGAAAGAAAGGTAAGAAGTCACAAAAAGAAAATAACTTCTGACACTGGGAAGAAAGAGTCTTGGAAATGTTATTACAAAAGGAAAATGTGTGGAAGAGAAACTACTTATTCTATGCATACTCAACAAAAAGAGACCAGCTATTGAAGTGAATGGTTGGTTTGATGACATTTGGTTCTTGAGAAAGTCTTGCATAAATTATTACTGATAAAAGTAAAATTCTGTTCATTTGATTTATATCATAATATACCTGAAAGAATTTGGTTTGGAATCGAGTGAAGGCACAACCAACTCGCAGATCTAACTCTTGTCTGGCATCAACTGACATTGCTTCATTCTCATTAGGTGTGCCCAAGTTATTCATAGCTCGCTTCACATCTGATTCTGTGATAGCACTAAAGTGAGCACGGTATATGTTCTGGAAAAAAGAAAACTTATTATTAATTTAACACTCATATTCCTTTGTAAAAGCTGGAAGGTTAAAAATTTTTAAAAATGGAAACAGCTAGATGATACCATAATTGCAGATTTGACAGCACAGAAGCAACCTCTCTTCCTTTGACATGGATTCACTCATGGATAGAATCCATTTCAATGTCCTTTTTAATAAGCGTGAATAAAGAATGTTCAGAAGGCAGTTCATTTACAACAAAACATTGTAAACTTTATTTAAATAAAACAAAAGGCGCAGGAGTGGCTGTGTGGTAAGTAGCTCGCTTACCAACCACATAGTTCTCGGTTCAGTCCCACTGCGTGCCATCTTGGGCAAATGTCTTCTACTATAGCCTCGGGCCGACCAAAGCCTTGTGAGTGGATTTGGTAGACGGAAACTGAAAGAAGCCTGTCGTGTAAATGTATATATATATATATATATATATATATATATATATATATATATATATATATATATATATATATATATGTATGTGTGTGTATACATTTGTCCCCCCAACATCGCTTGACAACCGATGCTGGTGTTTACGTCCCCGTAACTTAGCGGTCCAGCAAAAGAGACCGATAGAATAAGTACTAGGCTTCCAGAGAATAAGTCCTGGGGTCAATTTGCTCGACTAAAGGCGATACTCCAGCATGGCCACAGTCAAATGACTGAAACAAGTAAAAGAGTAAATGCTGGCAAGTAGTAACATTGATTAATCTGCATGTGTATGTGTACCAAGTACACATGTATGCGAGACAGGAAAAATCTCATGACTTACATAGAAGGGTTATGTGAAAGCTGTTGTAAGCTAATAAGAACAAGGATGTACTGCTCATCTTGAAGCAGAGTTATAGCTTATATCATTCAAGTGAGTTACATGAAGTTTGTGGTGGACACAATATATTCAGAAATAGTGGCATCTAAGTAGTTATTTCAATTTTATGTCTAAAACCCAACTTCTAAAGTTCTACTCCAAATCCAGTTTTAGTTTTCTCATTTATGTATAATTGACATACTTCATTAGTTTACTTTATCCATTTTTTCCAAGCTAGCAAGAGTGGAATGAGTATTTACAATCGGATACTTTAATAACATGCATGGGATACAGAAGAAGATATTCTCTGCCATGTAAGCTGAGGTAAGCAGAATTAGAAAATCTAATGAAATATATTTTTGTATTACCTTGTCAGAATTCCTCTTCATAACAGGAAGAACAGCATCAATGACTTCAAAGCAGATATTCTCACCTTCTTTATCACAATCTAGCCATAATACTAAGTAATCAGAACCTTTGCCCTAAATGATAAAATAATATACAAGTTAGCTTCAAAGTAATATGTGTTAAGAGTCTTAAAAAAAAAAACAAAAAAACTTTGGTAGTCTGAAGGGATAAAAAATAAAGCTGAATAAAATCCTGTCAACATTGAAAAGAAATATTCAATCAATAAATGGGCTTAAAAAAGTAATTTTAAAACTTAAATCTTGTGTACCAAGTTTCTTAGGTTACTCAGAGGAAAACACAGTGTTATCCATCTTTTGTGTATTCAGACATGCAGCAGAGAGGGACAGTACCAAACTAAAATTCATAAATAGCTGCAAACTACACATGCTGAAATAAAAGTTTTTAAAAATCAGTTATATCATTGTTTCTGATTGACCTCTCTTGTAAGCCTATATTTTTTAAAAGAAACTAAAACATTCTTTAGAATTAAGAAATAGTTTTTATCAGGAACAACTATTAACATCAAATATGTTCCATCATTTAGTGCTACTCCAAAATGAATCTAAATTCATTTATCTTCTCTCTTTGAGTGTTTCTGCAATATATTGACTTCCAACCTTTCAAATTCTACAACATTACATCAATATTTAATCATTTTGATTCAAGAAGACCTTCAATAAGATTTAAACAATTGCTTTCTTCACTGCAATTGATAATGAAAGAAAAAGGGTATGTACACAATATATGAATAAAGATGTACCTCAGTCAAATCGTCCAACCCATGCTAGCATGGAAAGCAGACGTTAAACGATGATGATGATGATGATGATGATATCTGTATGCATTTAGTTTCCTGTGAAATGAGATCTGTCATCCCAAAATACATATAAATATGGCACTGTATAGATTTTTATTTGTAATTGGTAGTATTAATACTCTAGTAATTAGTATCAAACTGTCAACCTTAATGCATTATCTAAATGAGTTGCGCCTGGCAGAAGCTGGTTTCCCTTTTAATGAGTTACTCTCTGTTATTTATATTTGGCAAAAGGACAGTAAAACTAGTCAGCTAAATACTCATTCCAAGTTGCCAAAAAATAAACTTGTGGTCTAACCCAAGGGCTCTATTCCACAGCTAAATTAAAGATGTATGTCTACAACTGCATATACATAAAAGGGTAAAAACCCACTTCGGTCATGAACAACCATGGGATTGTACCTAAAAAGTTCCCTTCCAAGGCACAAGTCCGGGCAAGGTTGTTTATGGAAGACCAGCAGTTACCCTTGTATACCAGCCCCACCTCTCCATGCCATTGATGTATTCAAGGGAAAGGCAAAGGCCGATACAGCTTGGCACCAGTGATATCACAACTCATTTCTACAGCTGAGTGAACTGGAGCAAAGTTAAATAAAGTGATTTGCTCAAGAATTCAACACAGCCCAGTCCAGGAATCAAAATCACTACCTCATGATTGTGAGCCCAACATTCTAACCACTGAGCCATGCGCCTTCACATATACATATATAGTCATTTATAACTGACACTGTTCTCAACTCCAATAAAATACAATTCAGTACAAACAGTATATAAATATTCTATGTAAATAAATAGACACAGGTATGTCTGTGTGATTAAGAAGTTCACTTTACAACCAAATGGTTCTCGGTTTGATTCCAATGTGGGTCACCTTGGATAAGTGTGTTCTATTATAGTTTTATATTGCCCAATACTCTGTGCAGAAGCTTGTCATATATCATCATCATCATTTAACGTCTGTTTTCCACGCTGGCATGGGTTGTACAGTCTGACCATGGTTGGGAGAGCCAGCGGCTGCACCAGGCTCCAATCTGATCTGGCAATGTTTCTACAGCTGGATGCCCTTCCTAATGCCAACCACTCCGAGAGTGTAGTGGGTGCTTTTTACATGCCACCGGCACAGGAACTAGTCAGGTGGGCCTGGCATCAATCACATTCGGATAGTGCATTTTATGTGCCACTGGTATGGGAGCCAGTCAGTGGGTACTAGCATCGGCTACGTTTAGATGGTGCTTTTTATGTGCCACCGGCATGGAGACCAGTCAGGCGTTCCTGGCATTTATCACGTTCATAGTGTGCTTTTTACGTGCCACTGGCACAGGAGCCAGTCAGAGGACACTGGCATAGACCATGTTCGGATGATGCGTTTTATGTGGCACCAGAATGGGAGCTAGTCAGGGGGCACTGGCCACAGTTATGATTTTGGCTTTGGTCATACTTGATTAAACAGGTCTTCTCAAGCATATCATATCACCTGACACATCAAAGGTACTCTTAAATGGGCCGGACATGCAACACTGGCATTAGCCATGGCTGCGATCTAACTTTAGTTGCCGGATCTTCTCAATCACAGCATATCTCCAAAGGTCTCAGTCACTAGTCATTGCCTCAGTGAGGCCCAATGTTTGAAGGTCATGCTTCAACACCTCATCCCATGTCTTCCTGGGTCTACCTCTTCGACAGTTAGGTGGTAAACTTCTTTTCTGCTACTCCCTTGGTTATGTATGTATGAATGTGTGTGTGTGTGTGTGTGTGTGTATAAACACACAACAGAGTTCTATATAAGTATGTGTCTATGTGAGTTTATAGTTATACTGTCTATACCTTTATCTACCATAACGTAACAGTTGATAAGTATAAATTGATAAAATAAGTGTCATACCAAAATAAGCAGTGGGGTTGATATGATCAAGTAAACCTTTGAGGTGGGTAGAGTGTCCCAACATGGTAACAGTCAAATGACAGAAATCAGCAAAAGAATAAATGTATAATTTACCTCTTTCTTTAAAAAGTCTGGCATATGAAGATTTGGTGAAGCTTCTTTTTTCACAGTAGGGGCAATAAATAATTCCACCTGAAAGTAAAAGATAGTATTACTTCAATATGTAATTTATAGCATATAACATTAAAAAAAACTTTATTCAATTTAATAGCCAAGCTTTCAAACATTGAAACGGTAGCTATCTTAAATAGTCTTGATCATATGTAAGCATTTAAATTAAAGTTAATGCTGCAATAATGTTAATATAACAATATCATGTCTCGCAGAAATGAATTCATTCCTTTTGTTATGAGAACTCTGTCTGACACCTGCAGTGAAGAACTGATTCTACATTTTTTCCACCTTCAATATTTAAATCATTGCTTATTTAATTTGCATGATTAACTTTCAAGAATCACAACTGTATTATTTATTATCTGCTTGAGATGTAAATCTAACCTGGTACGGTTCATCATTTCTCATACCCTGATACCAAATGGGAGTTACAGTTTTAGTGATTGTCCAAGAAAATTTCCTTGAATGAGGTAACTTAAATGCACATGGCTCAAATATACGTTAATAGACTATTTACTTTGTATATATTCTTTTAAGCATATAGCAATATGTGTAACCATTCTTCCAGTAACTTATTATCCATTCTAGACGATATTGCAGTGTTTATATAGGTTTATATTCAATCTTATTAAGCCAAGTACATAAGTCATTATCATTGTATCGAAAGGATTTGTCTAACACTAAACATTTCTAGAACATAGTTGTTAATAACTGCTTAATTGCATCAGCTTCATTGTTTGTACATGTTATTACTTCCAGCCACTCAGCCTGGGCCAGATTAAGGCCCTAAGCACTTAGAAGGCTTTGGTGCCCTCAAGTATATGCAAATGGTTCAAAATGTAAACAATAATAATCACAAAATAAATTTTTATTTTTCAAAATGAAACAAAATTAACAGTAAGATGGAAAATAATGTTTATTTTTGTATGCTCCCACTTATATTTGAAAAGTATTTTCCTTCATTTTTTTTTTAATTTCGAAGTTTTCAATGATATCGTTAAAATTAATTTAACATAAAACTTCTGCTTCTATACTTAGTAGAATATTTTAGCAAGTTTAAAGTGATTTCTTTCATGCCATAAACCATTTTCATCTCTGTGGTGCCCCTGTCCTTTGATGCCATGAGCACCAGCTTATTTTGCACCCAGGGTTATGCATCAGCAAGTATTAAGAACAGTCCTAAATTTGACAAATGTTATCAATATGCTCTCATTTCAATACCTCAATTTCTTTAGGCCATGTGTGCACTGCATGAAGTTAATATCAGTTTTATCCTTGCGTATTTCATACATCTTACATAGTATTTCACATCTTCGCAGTAACCTGGCTACCATATTTCTATTTTTAACCAATTTTTTGTAGCCTCTGGGCCACAATGTACACCATTATGCACTTCTTTTATCATCAATGTTCTCAAAACATTGGAAAAACAATTAATTCTCAATTACATAAGATACTGTCTTTGATTGTTAACTTACATTTGACTCAAATAACCTTTATGGCAATGGAACAATTGGCTTAATTACTATTTAAAATTTTCTTAATATAGCAAATAATATATAACTGTTTCATCCATCCAAAATAATAATATGACTAAATGCCAACAATGATAATGCATCAACTGGTGGTATTTCAGATTTTTTTTTTTTACATAAAACATTCCATAACGAAGAACTGTCATTTGTATGATTTACCTAATAATACATAAAAATGATAATTTTGGGAAACCACAGTTTATGCTAAAAATAAATTTTAGGACTAATGAATATTTTCAGCCAAACAAAAATGCTACATTCTTTGAATACAACATTTGATCACCAAAGTGTCTCTTTCATTATCTAAATTTCTGCTATGACCTCTTTTGAGATGTCAATTCTGGACCAAGTCTGCACTTTGATACTAACACTAATTTTGTGGAACAAAGTAAAAGACAACATGTGAACTAAATAATGATCAATATATAGCATTAGGCATGGCTATGAGGTTAAGAAGTTCACTTTGCAACCATGTGGTTTCGATGCACTGCACTTTGGGCTAGAGTCCTCTACAATAGCATCAGTCCTTGGTTTCACTTGTCACTACTGGTCATATGATGTTTATCTTCTTTGCATTATGAGTTGCTATGCCTTTTGAAAACCAGTGCGATAAAAAAAAACACAAAACAACTCCCCTACTTAAAAAAATAGTTGAGGGTTGGCAACAGGAAGAGCATCTGGCCTTCAAAACCTTTCATAACCAAGTCCTCATGCACCCTAGCATGATCTCCCATAGAAACTGACATACCCAAGAAAAAGTCTGATTGCTTCCTAACCTTCGATGGTTTTACATTCATAATTCATAATTCATCCAGGTCAGCATAGAATAATGGATATATGATGATGATGAATTCTCATAACTAAACACAGATTCCTTTGTTTGTCCACATTCTCCCAAAAGACAATTCACCAATCTTCAACAAAAATGTATAACGCAGCAAATTGGCAGAATAGTTAAAATGTTACAGATAAAATATTGCAGTATTCATTTTGGTTCTCTGTGCTCTGGATTTAAACCCAGTTGAGGTCAGTTTTGCCAATCATCCTTTGCAGGTTGATCCTTCCCAATCTCCTTCAAAGAGAAATCAGCTGACATCAGACCTAAGAGCAGCCTTAACACTTCTGCTGTGGAAGACAGGTCTCTTTGAATATAGCAAGGTGCCAAGTATCTTGGTCCTTCGTCATCTTGTCTGTGTATATATATCTATGTATATATATATCTGCATGTGTGTGTGCGCACGTGTGGCCTTGTATTTGTTACTCCACCACTGCTTCTCAACTGGTGTTGGTTTGTTTACATCCTGATAAGTTAGCAGTTTGGCTAAAGACACAGATAGAATAAGTGCCAAGCTTACAAGTTTTACCAATTGTAAGCCATCTTAATAGTACATGTTTTTACCCACAAAAGCAACAGTTATAATTAGATTTGTATTTGTTTCTATCAACATGTGACACAATATTATAATCAAAGCCATTAATATTTTCTATATTTTGCTTTTGTTTCAGTCACATGAAATATAGAAATTGTAAGTCGTAGAACGAATTCAATGTATGATTTCAACTTTGGATCACTTGATTTAATTTATTTTAATGTCTTTCTTTTTTTTTATATACATTCAGTTGATTCTATGCCATCTATGAGTCTCATTTGAATTACATCATCTTCGACAGTCCGTTCATCAGTTCTCATTTTTTCAAATTATCAAAAATGAGTTGATTTACATAATCCCTAAGAATAACTTTGATTTTGACAATGAATTGATGATATGACAGATCTTGTTATATGGACTGTTAGATATGTAATTCGTCTGACGTTCCGTGTGTCATGTGGTTCGTCTGAGTTCATTGTTTCATTGTTGTTGTCTTGTGGGACTGTCGTAGTAAAATGTCATTGATATATATATGGCGGACATGACTTTTGTTTATTCATAACGAACATTGGGTGAGTGCGTTCTTTGTATGTAATTGAACAATAAATGTAATAATTAAATTGTATAACTCGTTATGTTATCTCTACGAGTCACCCGAGGGAAACATAACAGAGTTTATTGGCGTCGCCGATAGGACCGATAGGATACATGCTTACTTTACCGTAAAATTATTCATCGTAATAACAATGGCTGAAAAACAGACAGTAGAACTTATTAAATTGTTTAGGGAACAAATGGACAAGCAAATGCAACAACATCAGAGAGATATGGACGCTCTGTTAAAACTGTTTGGTGCTCGACAAGTTGAAGGCGATTCTAGTGGCTATTTTTCAGCTGCTTCAACAACAGTGTCGATTCCACCATTTACTGCATTTGATTCAGCGACAGAACTATGGCCTGATTACTGGTCAAGATTCCGTACGTTTGTGGCTGCTAATGCTGTACCTGAAAAACGCATGGCACAAGTGTTCCTGACCAATCAGACTGCTACTGTTTACAAACAACTTGCTAATCTGGCTACCCAACAAAATCCGCCTAAAGATATCAACAACTTGATAATGGACGAAATCGTTGACTTCATGAAGGAACAGTTCGACCCTAAACTTTTCATTGTGAGAGAGCGTTTCAAGTTTTGGAGTGATATGCAGCGGAAGCCAGGCGAAACTCTCCAGGAGCTGGCAGCACGTATACGCCAGGATGCAGCTACCTGTGATTTTCCAGCGATCACCAACCCACAGGATGAAGCTCTGAGACAGAGATTCATATGTTCGGTTAACAATGAAGCGGTTCTGAAGGCGCTTTTTAAGATAAAAGACTCAGAACTAGATTTTGCCCGTGCTGTCCAGGTTGCCATTGAGACTGAAGACGCAGCAAAGGTTGCAAAAGAAACTGTATACGGTTCAAAAACCAAGCAGGTGTACAAGGTCCAGCAGAACAGGAATAAGAGTCCTCAAAAGAAACATCAGCAGTCTTATTCCACAAACCAGGAGAAATGCTACCGATGTGGAAAGGCCCACAAAGCAACAGACTGTCCTTTCAGGGAAACCAAATGTCATTTTTGTGACAAAAAGGGTCATTTGCAAGCAGTGTGTAGGAAAAAACAACATCAGCAACGCAATGGCCATTCACAAACTCCCGTGAAAAGAATCACAAAAGCTGAGCTAGTCAAGGCGATCCTAGGTGAAGTTTCCCGAGACACTCACAGTTTAATTGTGCCAGTAACAATCCAGAACAGACTGTTCACAATGGAATTGGACACTGCTACTACAGGCAATTTTGTTTCCTTGTCAGTCTGGAAACAACTTGGAAGACCAAACCTGCAAGATGTCAAGCATCGCTATGAATCTGCCAGCAAGCACAACCTGCCTGTTCTAGGAACTTTCATGGGCCAAACCAAGGATCCAACAACTGGTAAGCAGGATCTTATACCTTACATAGTCACCAAGATCTCTGATCTTAATTTGCTGGGTCGGAATGCTATCCAGACTCTGGGAATTTCCGTAGACACTGCTCTAGGTTTGAAAAGCACAGACAGCCAAGCTAAGAGAGAAGGTGCAGAAGGGATGTATCCAAAGACCTCAAGCGAGCCCTATGTTTCCCTGCAGCAAGATTGTAACAACATGTGTGATGAATTTCCAGATCTTTTCAAGCAAGAATTGGGATGTCTCAAGAACTTTGAACTGGAAGTGAAGTTCAAATCGGACGCAACACCAGTCTTTCACAAGGCACGTCCGGTCCCATTTGCTCTTCGTGATGACCTGGCCAAAGGTTACGAAGAAGGCATCGCCAAGGGAATCTGGAAGCCAGTCCAATTCAATGAATACGGAACGCCAGTGGTACCGATTCGTAAAGCACACGCTTCAAGCAACCTGAAGCCCAAACTACGGATTTGTGGTGACTACTCTGTGGGAATTAATGACCAACTTGCTGATCACCGTCATCCAATGCCACTCCCTGCTGAACTGATGCAGAAACTCGGAGGTGGATTCAGATATACAAAGATAGACCTTGCTGATGCCTATAATCAGATCAAACTGGCTCCAGAAAGTCAACGCAGACTCGTACTCAGCACTCACCGTGGAGTACTCCTGCAACAACGACTCCCTTTCGGAATCAAGTCAGCACCTGGTTACTTTCAGGAGATCATGGAAAACCTGACCCATGATCTACCTGGAGTGGCCGTCTTCCAGGATGACATGCTCGTCAGTGGGAAAGATGCAAACAGTCACTTAAACAACCTAAAGTGTCTGCTCACACGTCTAAGCGACAATGGACTCAGATGTCGCCGTGAAAAGTGCCAGTTTGCACTACCCAGTGTAGAATACCTTGGACACATTTTGTCGGCTGAAGGGATCACTAAGGGATCCAAAGTCGAAGCAGTCTTAAAGATGCCATCTCCAACGAACGACTCAGGCTTGAAATCTTTCCTAGGTTCAGTTCAGTTTTATGGAAAGTTTATCCCAAACCTAGCCAGTATAGCAGAGCCACTCTATTGCCTTACAAAAAAGTCAACTATTTGGAAGTGGGGAGATGAGGAACAGTCAGCTTTTGATCACTTGAAAAATGTACTTTCATCAAGTCAAGTTCTGATACACTTCGATCCAAACAAAACTTTGGGACTGGCTTGTGACGCATCAAACGTTGGTATTGGAGCAGTCCTGTTTCACCGCTATCCTGATGGAAGCGAGCGCCCAATATCCAATATGTCCAAGACTCTCACTTCTGCACAGCGTAACTACAGTCAAATTCAAAAGGAAGCCCTAGCTATCATATTTGGCTTGCAGAAGTTTTACCAATATTTGTACGGTCGTAAATTCGTACTCGTGACTGACCACAAGCCACTGACATCACTATTCAGTCCGAGGAAAGGGACGCCACTTCTCGCTGCTAACAGACTAGCACGATGGGCCCTGTGGCTGAACCAGTTTAACTACACCATTGAATATCGGAAATCAGCAGATCATGGCAATGCTGATGCCCTCAGTCGCTTGCCATTCGGTGATGACAACGACTTTGACAGAAAGGAAAATGGTGAAGACATAGACATGGTGTGTGCCATCAAAGCTCTTAGTATTCAAGTCCAACCTGTGGATGCTAACGTCCTCCGTCAAGAGTCAGGGAAAGATCCAGTGATATCTACAGTGATGCGCTACGTCCGTGAGGGCTGGCCACCAAAGAACATGGAGATCAATGACGAAGTCAACAAGTTCCGTAAGTTATCAAACTCACTTAGTATCTGTCATGGATGCCTTATACATGGATCTAGAGTTGTGATTCCACATAGCTTGCAGCCAAAGATCCTCAATCTTCTGCATCTTGGACATTTTGGCATGGAACGCATGAAACAACTAGCAAGAACTGCTGTTTATTGGCCTGGTATCGATGCTGCTATAGAGATAGCCAGTCGACGATGTGATTCATGTAACGAACATCAAAGGCAGCCATCTAAGCCTCCAGTTCACCCATGGATGTTACCAGAAAAGCTGTGGAGCCGCTTACATCTGGACCATGCAATAAATTTTATGGGTAGAGATTGGCTGGTGATCACAGATGCTTATTCCAAGTACCCATGCATTCATCCCACTTCCTCCACGTCCTCCAAAGCCACTTTGAATCTGCTTGAGGAAGACTTTGCGCACTTCGGATTTCCTCACACACTGGTCACCGATAACGCACCAACTTTTACGTCTGAGGAGTTCCAGAGCTGGTGCAAAGAACGTGGGATCACACACCTGACAGGTGCACCTTACCACCCAGCTACCAACGGAGCAGCGGAACGTTTGGTGCAGACCTTCAAACAAGCTCTGAGGAAGTCTTCTCTTCCGCCAACACGAGCACTTCAAGAATTCTTGATGCAGTACCGGAGAACACCGACATCCTGTGGATTCTCTCCAAGTGAACTTTTGAATCACCGGCAGATACGAACAAGGATTGATTCTCTGCTGCCATCGCCAGTACACATTGCTCAAGGCAAACAGTCTAAGGAAGCACATAAGTCTCAGGTGACTCCAAGCTCGGCTGATGTCGCTAAAGTTACCAGGCAGTACAAGGCCGGAGATCCTGTGTATGCACTATACTATGGACCTCGCCGAGACAAAGATCCCCGATGGGTACCAGCAATCATTAAGAAGTCATTGGGTACTCGCTGCTTTAACGTGAAGGTCATACCTCATGGCCCGATGTGGAGACGACACTGGGAACAGCTGCGACCGCGGTACACAACTGAGGAAGACAATGAACCTGGTGATGCAGAAAACACTGTATTTGAATTTGCAACAGATCACCCGATGGAGATCTCGGAAACTGTGCCACTAACACAAAGACAAACCAGACCCAAGACCATGTTACCCGTTCCAGAGTATGGACCAGACAACCCAAGACGGTCCAAGAGAACCCGTAAAACCCAAGAGAGACTTTGCTGTTGATACTTCTTGTGTAGCATCAATTTCAGTGGGGAGGTGTTATATGGACTGTTAGATATGTAATTCGTCTGACGTTCCGTGTGTTATGTGGTTCGTCTAAGTTCATTGTTTCATTGTTGTTGTCTTGTGGGACTGTCGTAGTAAAATGTCATTGATATATATATGGCGGACATGACTTTTGTTTATTCATAACGAACATTGGGTGAGTGCGTTCTTTGTATGTAATTGAACAATAAATGTAATAATTAAATTGTATAACTCGTTATGTTATCTCTACGAGTCACCCGAGGGAAACATAACAGATCTTATATGGCTAAAATTCATTTCTTTGATTGCCAAGAGTTTTATTATAACAAAATCTTTTCCTACAGCCATCATACTTACTTTTGATGGAAATAAAATGTTATTTGTTTA
This sequence comes from Octopus bimaculoides, assembly GCF_046866305.1. Classification (NCBI taxonomy): domain Eukaryota; kingdom Metazoa; phylum Mollusca; class Cephalopoda; order Octopoda; family Octopodidae; genus Octopus; species Octopus bimaculoides. The sequence continues at coordinate 123,410,801 of NC_142929.1, read as the reverse complement.
GCATCATTAGTCATCATCATCATCATTTAAAGTTCGCTTTTCCATGCTTGCCATGGTCAGATGGAATTTGCTGAGGCAGATTTTCTGCAATCAGAAGACCTTCCTCTCACCAACCCTCAACTGTTTCTAAACAAGGTAATATTTTCCCATAGCTAGATGTTTCTCATGCAACACTGGAAATGGACAACCTTGCTTTTATGATAAAGATGCTCATTTAAAGCTATTGCATATCTTGACAAAGATGCATACAAACACACACATGCACATATAAGCTTCTTCCAGTTTGTCTACCAAATTCACTAAGGTTTTGGTCAGCTTGGAACTATAGTAGAAGGCATTTACCCAAGTTGTTGTGCAGTGAAACTGAACTCAAGACCACATGGTTGGGAAACAAGATTGTTAACCTCACAGCCACACCTACACCTATTAGTGCCTAAAATATTTTTACACTCATAGTGGTAAAGCATTGTAGCCAAACTTCTGTTTTATTCAGGTCACTGAGTGCAAGTTGATCATCCTGATTTTATATCTGCCAGCAGGGGTTGGACAGTTCAACAGGATCCAACAAGCCAGAAAACTGCATTGAACTTTAATGTCTGCTTTGGAATGGTCTCTACAGCTAGATACGCATTCCCTTTCTAACACTAACCACTTTACAGAATGTACTGAGCACTTTTTTCATGGCACTAACACAAGTGAGGTCACCAAGTAACTAACAAGACAAAAAGAGTCTCTTCCATATGTATGAATGTAAAACGTATGCAACACCATAATAAAAATAGCAATATCACATATAAATATCTAAGTTAGTCGATCCTCTTAACACTAGTCAGTAGAACAAAGACCTATATTCAAATGTCTCAAGCAGTATTTTGTAATTAGGGTAATATGGAAGAATCTGATCCAGCATACTTTTAATTACAACTGTTTGCTGCACTTACTAACCCTTTCTTTCAATTAGTATCAAAAGAGTTACCCTGTAATAAAGGGATTGGCATGTCCTGAAGTATTCCGGAATGCTATGATTAAATTGTGTGTGCCCATGTGCTTTATGAATCCAATGAAGTAGCAATAAATTAGGGTGAACTATCTATCTGGAAAACACTTCAAACTCCTCTTGGGACCAGTTGGGAATCAAGCTAACTTGCCTATTATCACAATTTTTTTATAATTTCAAATATCTACTCTATATCCACTTATCAATAATTGATGTATTTTTCATACCAAAATTAAAAGCATTACTATGAATTTATAATTATATTATGAATTGACTCTGCTTTCCTTCAATTACTATCTCATGTACCGTGTGTGTGTGTGTGTGTATGTGTGTGCTTGCACCCACATGCTTAATGACCAACTGGACAAATGACCAGCAATTACCAAGAATTCAGTTCCATGAATTTAGGTGTTTCGCAATGTCTTTATAAGCCTATTTTAGCCCTTAAAGAATTCTGACAATGATGGCATGGATACTGGGGTGTAGGTGGCTTTTAGAGTCTTTGTTGCAAATCAGCTTCTTTTGTTTGATCTCATGTTTCCGATTACTTTCAAAGAATTTGTATCTAATGTAGAACTTTTTCATCCAGAGCACACAATTACCTCAACAGTCAAGGAGGAAGTAGTAATATTAAAGATTTTGGATGCTTGTTTTGGCTGATCTTTGTATTACTGTCTTGGAACTCTGACTGGATGTGTTCCCTCTTACAATTCTCTACACATAAGTATTTTCATTTTTGAGTGTGATTAACCCATCAAACCTGTGATGTAACACCCCAGCCTAATGGTTTTTAATCTGATTCTGTTAAGAATATCATTATCTTTTACATGGTCTTGCCAACAAATGCCCAAGATGGTTTATAGCTTTATCTGATGGAAGCATTCCAACTTCTCTATATTTTTTTTGTAAAAACATCCAAGTTTCACATGCAAGAGAGTTGTGGGAACAGTTGTGCATGTGTTGATTTTATCACAACAGAAGAGTATTTTGCAGTTTCCCAAAACCAGCATGCATAGGAGAAATGCAATTTCAAATTCTAACAGATACAGTGGTGATACTTCTCAGTTGACAGAAATAATTAAATTGTCCAACCAGGCACTGTTTCTATTCAAGGTAGTTACTGTTTCAACATCATCATTTAACATCCATTGTCCATGCTGGTATGGGTTGGACAGTTTGACAAGGACTGGCAAGCTGGAAGGCTGTACCAGACTCCAGTCTGATTTGGCATGGTTTCTACAGCTGGATGTCCTTCTTAACAACAAGCACTCTGAGAGTGTAATGGATGCCATTTGCATGACACCGGTGTCTGTCACGACTGTGATTTTACTCGGCTTGATGGGTCTTTTCAAGCATAGCATAATGCCAAAGGTCTTGGTCATAGTCTCCGTGAGACCCAACACACAAAAGATACTGTTTACGTGCCACCAGCATGGATGCCAATTATGTATCACCATCATCTGCTACGACTATAACTTCACTTGGCAAGTCTTCTCAAGTACAGCATATTGTCAAAGGTCTGTCACTAGTAATTGCCTCTGTGAGGCCCAAAGTTCGAAGATCATGCTTCACCACCTTGTCCCATGTGTTCCTGGGTCTACCTCTAACACAGGCTCCCTCCACAGCTAGAGATCAGCACTTCTTTACACTACTGTCCTCATCTATATGCATCACATGACCATATCGGCACAATCGTCTCTTGAGCACCACATCTGGTGCCTCTCATACCTAACTTTTCTCTCAAGATGCTTACACTCTGTCAAACATGCACACTGACATTGCACATACTGGCTTCATTTCTCCCAAGCCTATGCATGTCCTCAGCTGTCACAGCCCATGTTGCACTGCCATGTAGTATAGCTGCTTGCATACAGGTATCATACAATCTGCCTTTCACTCTGAGTGAGAGGCCCTTTGTTGTCAGCAGAGGGAGGAGCTCTCTGTACTTTGTCCAGCCTATTCTTATTTTTACAGATACGATCTCGGAACATCCACCTCCACTACTAACTTGGTCACCTATATAACGGAAGCTATCCACTACCTCTAGCTTACACCACTGGCAGTTGATGGAGTTTATTTTCTGTACATTTTTAGTGTTCATTGTACCTGTGCATCTTCCACACAGAAAAGCTATTTTCCCTGTTAATCTTCCTCTGATATTGCTGCACCTCTCATGTATCCAAAGCTTACACTGGGTGCATCTTATGGAGTTTCTACCTATGCCTTTTCTACAGATCGAGCAGGGTTGTCTACCTGAAGGGATTTGTGATTTGTCTACCTTCCTACTTACTAAGACTTTGGTTTTTCCTAGGTTAACTATAAGGCCCTTCGATTCTAGACCTTGCTTCCATGCCGGGAACTTTTCTAGTTCAGGTAGTGATTCAGCTATAAGAGCAAGGTCATCAGTATAGAGCAGTTCCCAGGGGCAGCCTGTGTTAAATTCCTTTGTCATTGCCTGGAGGCCTATGATGAATAAGTGGGGGCTGAGGACTGATCCTTGGTGAACCCCTACTTGTACCCTGAATTCTTTGCTGTACTAGTTGCCAACCCTCACCTTACTGATAGTGTCCCTATATAGGGGTTGTACAGCTCTCACCAACCACTCATCTATCCCTAGTTTCTATATTGGCCACCAGATAAGGGACTGGGGGACCCTGCCAAAGGCTTTCTCCAAGTCAACAAAAGCCAAGTACAGAGGTTTATTTTTGGCTAGGTATTTCTCCTGCAGCTGCCTTACCAGAAATATAGTATCAGTGGTGCTTCAGTCTGGCACAAAACCAAACTGCATCTCATCTAGACTGACTCTCTCCCTAATTACTTGGGCTATGACTCTCTCTGTAATGTTCATCACCTGATCCAACGATCTGATACCTCTGTAATTATTTCTATCTAAGGCATCACCTTTACCTTTGTAGCAGTTGACTCTATTTCTTTTTTTTTGGGGGGGGGGGTATTAACGTCAAGACCAAAAAGCATCCATGAGTATTTAAATCCTGAGTATGTTTGTAATGCAAGATGATACAGAACAGTTTTGGAATGTTTGCAAAGAAGAACACTGACAACTGAGGATACAGAATCATTATGAAGTGATAAAGCATCAGAACTGATAAAAAATGTTATTGGTATTTATCTTCTGCCTAAACAGCACAGCATTAATCCATCCTCAGAACAGTGACGATATGTTAAGTCTAAACATCACACCCTTTTATGAGGTACCATGTACAGTTAACACTGGCAAGTCAGTACGTAAGTTTCTTAATGATTTTAATGTAAAAGATACGGTTTACCATGTTGACAATGCTTGGAAGTCTGTAGGAAAATGGATGGCATAAATTGTGGTCAGAACTGATGTTTGAGTGCACCAGATGAAGACAATGGAAATGCTTTTGAAGGATTTTGAAATTCAAAGGAAAAACAGATTACATATGAACAGTTTTCGGCAAGACTTCCTTTTGTACCCACCCCCCAAAAACACCCCTTCAAAAAGTCTTTTTTTATTTATATACACAGACACCCGTTTAAGCTACAGAGAATACGCAAAAAAACTGGCAAAAATCCGTATTTTGCCCCCCCCCCCCCCAAATTTCTTCATTTTAAACTTTTTTCAGAATTTTTGTTTTCTCTCGAAATTTGCGGAAAAATACGGAGATTATGATTCTGAAAAAAATTTCCAAAAATTTTTGTAGTTAGGGTTAGGGGGGGGGGGCAAATGCTGATTTTTGGCAATTTTCCGGAATCTCCGTATCCGAAAACGGGTTTTTTTGGCAAAAAAAAGAAAAGAAAAAAAAATTGGGAGAAAATGGGCGGAGGAAGTCTTTCCCAGCTTTCTTATGCTTTGCAAAGTATCTTGCATTCAAAGATAGGAGAATATCATGGAGAATGGATGAGTGTAAATGAAGATGCAACAACCGTTCATTAGTGCACTGACCCAGAAATTGTAGATTGTTATAAGCCCACAGCAACAAGCCAGTGGAAAAGACAGCAACGAAACAAATATTGCAAAAGGGCCTCTATTGATAAATTCAGTTGACAGGATAACTTCTAACAGGTCTAGAATAACGAAGTAGTAATCATTTGACAATATAACGGTCTCAATCAATATCTGCTTACCAGATGTGCTGTCACCTTCATTATTAGTTCCTGATATCTTAGTCACCTTTCAAAGAAAGAACCTCGGTAGCCCTTCATATCAAAAAGATGCTAATCCTGGCAGCCTTCACTCCGAAACAATGCAGATGTGCTTAGTTACTTTTCGCTTCAGAAATGGCAGTGATGAAATTGTTTGTTAGTCATTAGAATTGCACTTACTTGCCATTTAATGTTTCTTTAATAATCAATCTGCACTGATTTACGAGGAATATTTTAAAAGTAGGAGGAAGTCAGCCGTTGAGTTAATATTTCAAGTGTATTCTAACTACTTTTTAATTGAGTAAAACCACTAATCCAACACTCTTCAGGTCCCAATAATGCCGGATTAGCGATGGTCGTTCCGTCTCTCTCTATCTATCTATACACACACAGTTGGCCCGAAGTCAGCCTTGAACAAGCTAACCGGTCATCAAAAGCATTCAAACCATGACCATATATTTTTTCAAAGATCACCTGAAAGTGTAATCCAGAATAGACTTATGTTCTTTATCTTCTTGATGCTGTTTGGTTAGCGAAAGATTTGTTTGCCCATTTTTTTCCTCTTTTTCATTTTCTCTTTTTTTTTTATCTTGACTTCAGAATCATTAGAACGTTAGACAAAAATACCTTGCAATATTTGTCCTAGCTCTTTACCTTCTGAGTTCACAACTCATCGCCAATTTTGCCTTTCATTGCACCGAAATCGATAAAATATTAGTCAAGCATTTGTCAATTTAATCGTCTCCTGTTAAGGCTTTGTGCCTATGGCGATCTGATAGAAGGCGGCCAGCTAACAGAATCGTTAGAGCGTTGGAATAAATGCCTTGCAGTATTTGTTGACCCAGTTCTTTACGTTCTGAGTTCAAATCACGCAGAGGTCAACTCTGCCTTTCATCTCTCCAGGGTCGATAAATAAAGTACCAGGGTCGATAGTATCGACTAATTTGTTGGCCATGTGCTTAAATTAGAAACTAAGGAAAAGAGGTGAGAAGGGTGGAGAAGCTGGAATGATACCAGAAGACTGGCAAAAAACAGAGCTGGTTGGAGAGATCGGGTTGCGGCCTTATGTGCCTGATTGCACGAAGAGAACTAACTAGTGGAAAAAGGAAGGCGGCGAGCTGGCAAAATGCTTAGCGGCATTTCGTCTGTTTTTACGTTTTGAGTTCAAATTCCGCCGATGTCAACTTTGCTTTTCATCCTTTGATGATGGTGGTAGATGGACGATGAAATAAGTATCGGTGGAGATGGAGTATATGTAATCTGGGTATACCCCCACTTTTAAATTTTGTTTACCATGGAGAATCCGATTCTGGAAAAAAAAATTTCAAAAATCTCAATTTTAAAATTTCGATCCCCCCCCCCCGGTTTTTATATAGATCCACAGGGTAAACCTAACCCTAACACTAGTTTTGTGAGATTTGGCTGTTATTTCTAGCATGTAAATAGCCTGCTTGGTGGGGGGGGGGGGGAATTGAAATTTTTCAAAATTTTTTTTTTCAGAATCGGAATCTCCATAGCCTAAAACGTGGGATTCCGTAAAAAAAAAAAGTTAATAAATAAGGGGGGGAAAGGTTCAGATTACATATAGTCCATCTCTACCTAAGTATCAGTTAAACACTAGGTCGATATAATCCACCAGACCCCCTCCTCATAAATTTCAGGCTTTGTGTCTATAGTAGAAATAATTATTAGCCGCAAAAGACAGTCTCCAATAACTGTGTAGTGTAATTAAAATAATTGTTAAACGATAACTGACCCTCAATTCGCAAATCGATTTGTTAAAACATGTCAGATTTAGAGGGTGGGAAGAACCTACCTACCCATACACACACTTTCCAAAAAGCATTATATGAATAAGGTGGATACCGCCAGAAATGGAAATCCGATTGCGGTCTTGTTTCAGCTGCACTATAACCTAGAGGTTCGACAGATATAACCAATATTTCTCTCTCTTTATTGGTCTTAACAACGGAGGTGTGTGTGTGGATGGAGTGGGGTCATGATCATGTTCAAAGAAAGCTGTTATAGTAGTCTGGGATTAAAAAAAAGAGCATGAGGTTGGCGTGATAAATGTAGACGTTTGGAAAGTATGCGATTAGTGTATGCAAAATTTGGAACAAGTATCAAGTTGAACTGGTAATATAAAGCTAAGATTGCTCAAGCAGTAAGCAGTGTAGTAAGCCAGACGGATTGTGACTAAAGCCAAAGTAGTATTAGTAATAGTAAAAAAAAATTACTACTACAAGTCTAAAATAGTAGCTTAAGTAAGTAACTTACCGGATCGACTTTATCCCAATTGTTGTACTTGCCAGTAAAATCCAGGGTCATGACATGACCACACACTGATGTAAATTTGAAGTAAGCCGGTTCGCCTTGAAATTTACCTCGATATTCATGCACTGAACAGGCTCCATTATAACCTTTTCGAGATGTCATGCTGTTGTTGGATAAGATTTTGGCTAACGAAGCAGCCAAAGATGGCTTTTCAGCCACCATAAATACAGTCTTCATTTTTCAATTATAAAATATTCCTAAATACCATATGCATAAACAGAACAACATTCATTTTACTCCTGGAACACCGATAGTTTGTACTCTTGAAATATGAAATATTCATTGAGGAACTTTCCGTATATATACGGTTGACTTCGGATAATTTCGTAACTAATGTCGAATGATTTTCGTTGTCATACGTAAACATCCGTTGTCATTCGTTAACTTCCGGTCATTGATATGTCGACTACTTAATTGTATTTATCATCTTGTAAATACATTTTCTTAATGGACATTAAAAATATTCTTGTGTTTTCGTAGAAATTAAAACAACGGCTTTTCAGCACTCAGACACTCTTCTAGTTCTATTCCAATTATTTGAATTAGTAAAGGAACTTACATAGCCACGCAGTCTGCTAAATGCACTAGTCAACAGCTGTATCTACATTTTCTCTGGTCTTAAATTTGGTGATCTTTGATTATAACGTGCCACTTACACTTTATCAAACTATAGTTGCTGGTAGGATTTGAATTGGAGACCTCAAGGAATTTATTTATTTGTGGCGACGAGCTAGCTTGCTTATCATGGGGGAATCTTCAGATATAATTAAAAATTATTTTGTGTTGTTGTTGTAACCCATTTTTGTGTTGTTTACTTTTGTATATTGAATTTGTTTTGTTTTATCGTTTATTTTATGTTGTTTTTGTTAAGATAGCAGAGGTGGGGCTTCGATTTCTAGCAGAACGAGAGACCGCATAGATGCGCCTTTCGTTAAGAATTGAAATTATTCAATTAACGTTTTTATGAGTTTAAAAGCGAGAATAATTCGTTCATTCCTGTTTTATTTTCTTAAAAAAAAAAAAAAAAGATAGCTTAATCCCTCAAAATAGAGCTTTCTTAGCAGTTGTGCAAAAGAATGATACAAACAATAATATTGCTTTAGGGATTAAAAGTTGAAACAAACGAAGACAATATTATCATAGCAATAATTCAGACAAGACACATTTTCTCCAATTCCAGAACACTGCCATTTACAGCAAATAGAAGTAGTTTTATATTTTGGGACAGCAAAAACAAAAACAGGATATTATTCACAAATAGCAATAAAATCTTTCAAAAAAATTCTAGGTTGTCACCATGCTTATGTGCATCATTGTTCTATCTCCACTGATTCAGTCGAATATTTTGGGAGGGTCATTCTACTAACAAAAACTCACGCACTGGTAATTTGCTCATTTCATTATGGTTAACTAACGCCTCTAGAGACGATGCCATGATAAAATGCACCCAATACAGTCTTTAAAACTGGTTGATGTTAGGGAGAGTGTCTTGTCATAGAAACTGTGCTTAAATAAAATATATGAGCAATACATGGTCCTATGATCCATCAAACAAGGCAGAAACTATGAATAAGAACTGACTTGGATAGGGATGTATCAATCTAAACCAGCACAGAAAGTGGCTGTAAAGTTAAAACTGAACAACATGAAAATGAACAAGAACTCTTAACACAAAAATTAACAAGACACAGAAGTATGGTGCAGGCTTCTGCTTGACCAGCTCCTATCAAACTGTCCAAAACATGCCAGCATAGTAGGAGGACATTAAATGATGATGAGATGATGAACTATGCAAAAAATAATTTTTACGTACTCACAAAAATATCCTCAATGACTAATAAGTTGATCGAAGCACAGATTCAGACAAAGATTTTCAGCTGCTATCACTATTGTTATCAGCTACAGTGTGACAAATTCAAAGTGGTCCTTTATAACCAAAGATTACCTTCTTCAAGTATCTGACCATCATTAAGCTGTTTCTTCCCTCCCTTTTTTCTAGGAATTAAGTTCGGTCATTTTTTATGGGTACTATGCTACTGTTTATCATAACAACTAGCTGCCGTACCCGGTAATTCCTGGGAAAGCGGGGCTTATCCCTTGGTTCCATTCTCATAATTGTTTCGCTAATCCAATAGCAACAATACAAAGTATGTAGCCCTTAAAACGGTTTTTGTGCATTTACAGAGAATACCAAACTGTCTTACACAGGATCTTGTTTTTAGGAATTCCCAAATTGTAAAGTCAGTTAAGTAATAACATGAAATTAGTTACCCGATAGTAAGAATTCAAATAAAGCAGCCCTGAAAAGGGTTTTAATGCATTCCCAGTGTATATAGGACATAGGAAGAAATATTAATAAGGTATGTATACTAAAATCATGCAGCATGTTACGTAATAACAGACTAATCAGATATGAGATAATAACAATTCAAAGTAAATAACTCTGAAAAGGGCTTTTGTGTGTTCCCAGAGAATATTACCCTCAGGGGCGCTAGTGTTGGTCTATTCATGAATAAGTCACAAACTGAAATAAGTGGATCTATTGTTTAAGAAAATACTATTTACTTGTTTAAGGGTTGTACTGGATAAATTGCGAAAATAACTCCAACAGTTCAAATACTAAGAAATAAGCATAAAAACCAGTGATGATATCATCATTTAAAGTCTGTTGTCCATGCTGGCATAAGTTGGATGGTTGTGCTTTCATATCAATGAATAACTAAATAATAGACTTTCCAAATGTATTGAGTGAATGATTGATAATGACTTCTTCACTGCATGAATAATATTTTCACCTTTCTCTTCCACATTTTCCTCTTCATAGTCTAATAGCATTAACATTTCAGACAAGGCGGTGAGCTGGCAGAAACGTTAGCACACCAGATGAAATGCTTAGCGGTATTTTGTCTGTCTTTATATTCTGAGTTCAAATTCCACTGAGGTTGACTTTACCTTTCATCCTTTTGGGGTTGATAAATTAAGTACCAGTTGTGTACTGGGGTCAATCTAATCGCCTGGCCCCCTCCCCCAAAATTTCAGGCCTTGTGCCTAGAGTAGAAAAGATTAAAATCTCAGACAAGTATATGTATTACGATGTCACACACTAACAGTGGAGAGAACCTGTGGAAGAGGTAGACCCAGGAAGACCTGGGATAAGGTGGTGAAGCACAACCTTCGAACATTGGGCCTCACAGAGGCAAAGACAAGCGACTGAGACCTTTGGAAATATGCTGTGCTTGAGAAGACCCCACAAGCCAAGTGAGATCGTAGCCATGGTTGATGCTAGTGTTGCATAACCGGCCCACTTAAAAGTACCTTTCAATTGTTGGGCAATATGCTGTGCTTGAGAAAACCTGGTAAGTCAAGTGAAGCTGTTGTTATGGCTGATGCCAGTGCCACCTGACTGGCACCTGTGCTGGTGGCATGTAAAAAGCACCATTTGAGCCTGGTCAATGCCAGTACTGCCTGACAAGCTCTCATGCCAGTAGCGTGTAAAAAGCAGCATTCGAGCATGGTTGATGCTAGTACCATCTGACTGGCCCTTGTGCTGGTGGCACATAAAAAGCACCCACTACACTCTTGGAATGGTTGGTGTTAGGAGGGCATCCAGCTGTAGAAATCTCGCTGGTTCAGATTGGAGCCTGGTGCAGTCTCCTGGCTTGCCAGTTTTCAGTCAAACTGTCCAACCCATGCCAGCATGGAAAGCAGACGTTAAACGATGATGATAAAATTTCTTTATCAGACAAGTATTTGGGATTTAGACTTTATTGTTCATAAATAGGTATAAAAGATATAGAAATTTACTGAGAGAATATAGCAACAAGAACAAGATATATTAAGAAAAATAAATTTCAACTAAAAAAATATCCATAAAAGTGGCATTAATACAAACATCAATGAGTTGTCCCTGATTTTTTTATGGTATATAAACTCAATGTCTCTAAGATGGTAACAAGGCAACAGTAAGGCAGTAGACTCATTTGACTGTCTCTCCTCTATAAAAAAAATTGAACTAGCACCAAAATGAAAGTAACAAATTAAATCACTACATGAAATTGGAGAAAAATAAAAATTACAAGGAAATCAGAGGTAATGGGTTTTTGTTTTAAAAACAAGCATTTTACAAGGTTGAGTTCTTTTATATAATTGTTTACACTTGTACTTGTTTATGCTTTTTTCCCATAATTTTATCTTTGAATTTTTTCAGATTTGATTTCCGTCTTTTTTTTTTTTTTATCTTGACAAAACATCTTCCTTGTTTTCAGAATTAACAAGATATACATCTTCATGAGTTAAAGGTATACCAAGATTTATGCTTTTATCATATAGTTTAGTTCTCGTTTATCTCAAGAAGCAATGATTTATTCTTTCTACACACTTCAGAAACAAATCTGTCAATCTCTCTTTGGATAGTTTTTTTTGATTTATTAACAGATATCTTTTGAAATATCACATTTCCACTTTCTGAGTGTTTATTTAGTGTATCCACTGGAGCATTCTGTGTTGCAGTTTGATTGTATGATGAACTAGGTGATGCATTGTTTAATAGTTGTTGAGCATCTAAACATTTCTGTGTATCATTATCTTGCAAGATTAAAATTATTCCTTTTGTTGTACTAACTGGATGAAGTGTCTTTGAATTAGATTCAGAACAATCTTGATTCAATGGTTCTATGTCTGACCAAGTAAAAGGAGACTTCATCTCTTTATCTATATTGAATTCTGTCTTGCTTTGAAGCTCAAGCATATTCTGGTGGAATAATTTTAATAAAGCTAACTGTTTTGTTATATCAAAATTTTGTTCTAAGCTTAGACAAGAATATTGTTCCATTAACTGCTTCAACAGTTTACTGAAATCTTCATTAGTTTTTTGACATAACTGGAAAATATCACCCTTTGAGGGGCTGCTACATGTCTCTGAGGAATTGACCCTGTATGAAAAAAAACGAAAAAAAAAGAAAGGAAGGAAGTCATTAGTCTGTAGAAACTTTTGAAAATACAAACAAATAATTATTAGAAATGTGGTTATGAGTAAATTACTTCACATGAAAAAATATTTCTTAAAATATCCGAAACTTTCCCTTTCATATGGGTTTCTTTTAGCTTATACACTCTATTCTTGGTGAGGGCACATGGTCTAGTGGTTAGGGTGTTGCACTCATGATTGCAGGATTGTGGTTTCAATTCCTGGACAAGGTGGTGCATTGTGTTCTTGAACAAAACATTTATCTCACATTGCTCTGTGATCACTTCAACACTTGATGTGTGGTATACTGTGCACCTGTTCAAGCAACATTGGTTTGATGGAGGAAGTGAGCTAATATACATTTGATCACAATAAACAAATCATTTGTACAGGTTGTTTAGCAAGAAACTGCAGAACTGTTTTTTTTTTTAAGTACAAGAGACTACCATCATCAGCCGAAATGTTATTTCTAGTGACTAAGATGTATGCTGATGATGGTAGTCTCTTGTACTTCAAAAAAAGACAGTTCTGAAGTTTCTTGCTGAACAACCTGCACAAATGATGTGGCTGTGTGATAAGTAGCTTGCTTACCAACCACATGGCTTCGGGTTCAGTCCCACTGTGTGGCACCTTGGGCAAGTGTCTTCTACTATAGCCTCGGGCCGACCAAAGCCTTGTGAGTGGATTTGGTAGACGGAAACTAAAAGAAGCCTGTCATATATATGTATATCTATATGTATGTGTGTGTATATGTTTGTGTGTCTGTGTTTGTCCCTCCCAACATCGCTTGACAACCGATGCTGGTGTGTTAACGTGCCCGTAACTTAGCGGTTCGGCAAAAGAGACTGATAGAATAAGTACTAGGCTTACAAAGAATAAGTCCTGGGATTGATTTGCTCGACCAAAGGTGGTGCTCCAGCATGGCCGCAGTCAAATGACTGAAACAAGTAAAAGAGTAAATGCATGTGCTGTATATTAGCTCACTTCCACCATAAAATCGATGTTGTCTGAACAGGTGCACAATGTACCACACATCAGGTGTTGAAGTGACTGCAGAGCAATGTGAGATAAGTGTTTTGCTCAAGAACACAACACACCACCTGGTCTAGGAATTGAAAGCACAAACATTAATCTGTATACACTGAGGATGAAGAACTCTGAGCTGTATGAGAGCCTCCCAAAAGTTAGCTTGAAAATAACACAGAGGAGACTGAGGTTAGCTGGATGTGCTCACCATCATTCAGAGTTGGTACTGCACTCAGTACTTCTGTGGGAGCCCCTACATGGACACACTAGAAGAGGGAGACCAAAGATGACATATGTCGATGCCCTAAGGATAGATACTGGTCTCTGGGAGACACAGGACAAGGCTGTGATGATGAGGAACAAAAACTGCTGGAGAGAACTTGTCCATGGATCTCAGGAATTTTACCTGCCCTACATAGATATTTCTTCTGATTTTAGCATAAACTCTCTGATAAAATATTTATGATTAAGATTGACTTCAAATTTAGTTGATATTTTTACTATCCATTATGTTACCTTATGTATGTATGTATATAGAAAGTTCAATGGAATGTGAATGCTGTAATTTGTGCATTCATCTAAGCTCCAAATGTATGTCTAACTGAGATTATAATATCTTGTGAGCTGGAGTTGCATTTATATTTCACCATTGTTGTAATGTCCACTTTTCTACGTATGCATGGGTCAGACAGAGTTTGTCAAACCAGATTTTCTATGATTGGATGCCTTTCCTGTCACCAACCTTCACATTTTGCCAAGCAAGGTTAATATTTCCTCATAGCCAAACGGGTTTCCATGGAAGACTGGAAAATGAACAACACCATTTCTTTGATAATGATGCTTGTTTTACAACTATCACATGATGTCAAGACAAGTAGACAGAAACATACACACACATATATATATGCATACATATACAACAGGCCTCATTCAGTTTCTCTCAACCAAATCTACTCACATGACTTTGTTTGGTATTGGGCTATAGCAGAAGACACTTGCTCAAAGTGCCATGCAGTGGGACTGAATCCAAAACTATATGCTTGGGATATCAAGACTTCCTAACCACAGAGTTATATCTGCCCCTATGTGTTAGTGTGTGTATCAGTAGTTCATATATCCCCCCCACCAAAAAAAAGCACACTCTAACACATTAGAGCAGTAGTATATTTAGTAGGTTGTTTGTTATATGCAGTCAGAGAGAGACCATTCGTTTTGCTTAACTGTATAGGTGACTTGTCAGACTCAAATGGTTGAAAGTACATCTGATGAGTTGCCTATACAGCTAAGTGCAAAACCAATGGTCACTCTCTGACTGGCCATAACAGACAACCTTCAAAATATATATATATGTTTATTTGTGGGTTAACAAGGCTACCAATGATTTCATGTGAAAAGATCTTCACAATTGTTCAAGTGTTGGTACTTATTTCCATTTTGGAAATGAGTACCAACATGTTCATGTGTACAATAACACAAAAGAAATTATACACAAGCCAGCATTGAAAAAATGAATGTTAAAAAGTACAAGAAAATTTTTTTAAAAATAGGAAACTTACTTGGAATATAAATTAATAAACCAATTAAAATCATGTTCTTTGATATTTTCAAAATTTTTACAACTATGAATTGAGTGTATAGTTGAAAATTGTTTATGGAAGTCTTGCAGTTTATCTATTTTACAGTCATCAGGACAACTTGAATTCAATTGTGGGTATAAATATTTAATGGCATCAATTACAAATAGGCAGTTAACTGACGATAATTCAAGTAATCTATACATTGACCAATTTGATAAGGTACTTGGTGCTGGCCTGCAAAATGAGAAAAAAAAAAAGAGTAGCAAAGAATAATTACTTACAAAGAACATAATGTAAGTTCTGGTTGCAAGAATCATTTGAATACATTCTCATGCAAATGATTAACACATTAATTTGTAAATAAAAACAGTTAACAGAGAGTTGTTGTTGTCATCATCATTTTAATGTCTACTTTTCCATGATTGCATGGGTCACATGAAATTAGTTGAGACAGATTTTCAACAACTGGATGCGTTTCCTATCACCAACCCTCATCTATTTTCCAAGGAAGGTAATTTTTCCCCATGACTAGACGTGTCTCTGAAATGAAGGACACTGCTTACAACTATCACATGATGAAAGGCAAGGAGATAGTAATACAAACATATATACATAGTCAGTGTATTTGTACGAACAACTTGGACTGGTATATTTTAACTTTATCACCCCTGAAAGAATTATTAAATGCAAAAAGAGTGTAGAGAGTTGGAACAAATATTGCAACGCAGTTTGACTTGTGCTCTGAACACTGAGCTAATTCATCATTTGAAGAAAACAAAGATGTGATTGTCATGGCTGGAATGCCTGTTCATTATAGGTCTGCTTGATTAGAATTGACCTGCTGCTGCTACTGCTCATAGAATCTGCCAATACAATGCGTTTACTCTTCATATTCACAAGTGAAAAATTAGGGATCAAAAAGTAAAACTCCCCTAGAGTTATGGTGAAGCCTTTATTGATAAGCAGATGCATAAGGAGTACTCTTTAGGGAAGTAAAGGATTTAGCTTAAATCCTATTTTTGTTCCCCTACCCCTGATAAAAAACCAAATTATGGAATAGATTGGGTAGTGGGGATCTTCTGTGTTGTAATGGCATAAGTTTTGTAAGGGTATCTCATATGTGCTGAAACTCAAGCAACAGTCTGAGAGGTGGTATCTACATTAGGTAAAAAGAGGAAACTATTCACCAACCAATTTCTTAGGTCCCCTATGACCTAAGTACATTTTATGTATGTATGTGCTTTTTGTGTATGTATATGAGCGTGTTCGTGGGCGTACTTGCAGAAGGGTTTAATGCTTCTTAAAAGTTTGTCAAACTGGAGAACAACTAAGGAAGTATTAGAAAAGTACATCCGACATATTTATATCGAAATAGAGTTGCGTAAATACGTCATATGAGAAGTATGTGGTTGTGAGCTGTGTATATATGTGGATGTATTCTGTACGTTGCGTGTTATATAGATGCATGCATATATCAATATATATGAACATTTATGTACACATAGTTATTTGTGCATGAATATTCATATGTGTTGGTGTGTGTGTGTACTGTTTTAATCGCTTTAGCACAAGAGCTGCGGCCATGCTGGGGCAACACTTTCATAGCGTCAGTCTTTCTCTGATATGAAGCATTTGGTGAATGAGGGACTTTTTTTTTTTTTTACATAATCTTCTTAATAATAGATATATTTTAGTGGAATTTTTAAATGAATTTTTCCTGAATACATTTTCAAAGTGTAGATGATGAAAATTTTGATTGATAAATTTTTTATAAATTTTTTTCATATTTTCTTTTACACGGAAAAGAAGTTTATACTTAAAACCATCCTACAACTTGGCTCTTGATCATTGCACAACTTAAAAATTGATATTATTATCCTGATCAACATGAAAGTGAAAGGCATGCAGTGCATAGCCTCAGTAGGACATAACTACGGTTTAGTGCCCTCCTATCTCTGTTTTCACCATAACTTTATCTTTTTTTTATTTACTTGTTTCAATAATTAGACTGCAGCCATGCTGGGGCTTTGATTTGAGAATTTTTAGTCAAATGAATTGACTCTAGTACTTTCTTAAATCCTGGTACTTATACTGTAGATATTTGCTGAACCGCAAAGTTACAGGGACACAAACACAAAATCCATTATGGCTAATCTTACCAATCAGTTTCGCATTAGGAGTTCCATGGAGTGTTAAGTAACAGTCCGATTATGTAATGCAGTACTCTTCTGAGATGGTAGTTATGAAATGAAGTATTAAATGCCAACTCTTAAAAGCACAGAATTACTTAATCGAACTGTTACCTGACACTCCGTTGAACACCTAGTGCAAAACTGATTGGTAAGATCAGGTGCAATACATAATACCGTACACTTTGATTAACATACCCACTCTACTAACAGATATAGGAGAGCATTTTTTCCTGACTTATGGATTCTTAGAGGGTTTACACACACTCACATACATACATTATATATATATATATATATATATATATATATATATATAAAGGTCGGCATGTAATATCTTAATGTATGTCTTTCTTTGATGAAATTATGCTAATAACATATAAATGCAAATTTGAAGCATAAATTTGTAATTTACCTATTGAGTACTAATGGAAACAGCTATAAGAAATAAAGATTACCAATTTTTTAATAATAGATAATTATTATTAACTCTCCATTTTCTTGCTTTCATTTAACTGAATATGAATATATATATATATCAGCAGCGTTGGGCCTCATGGAGGCAAAGTGGCTAGCATTCCTTTCGAGTGTTGGGCCTCACGGAGGCAATGACCAAGACCTTTGGCATTATGTCGTGCTTGAGAAGACCCATGAAACCAAGTAAAATCGCAGTCATGGCAAATACTGGTGTCACACAAATGGCACCCGTGCCAGTGACATGTAAAAGCACCCATTACACTCTCGGAGTGCTTGATGTTAGGAAGAGCATCCAGCCGTAGAAAGCCACTGGAGCGTGTTGCAGCCTTCCAGCATACTAGCCCAGTCAAACCGTCCAACCCATGCCAGCATGGATGAGCATATATATATATATGTATGTTTTTATGTGCATCTTTTTTTTATATATGTGGATGTGCATGTACATAAGTGTGTGCACATGTTTGTACATGAAAAGTATGTGAACGTGAATACTTATCAATGCTTTTATGTACATCATCATCATCATCATCGTTTAACATCCGCTTTCCATGCTAGCATGGGTTGGACGATTTGACTGAGGACTGGTGCAACCGGATGGCTACACCAGGCTCCAATCTAATTTGGCAGAGTTTCTACAGCTGGATGCCCTTCCTAACGCCAACCACTCAGAGAGTGTAGTGGGTGCTTTTACGTGTCACCCGCACGAAAACGGCCACGCTCGAAATGGTGTCTTTTATGTGCCACCTGCACAAGAGCCAATCCAGGGGCACTGGCAACGGTCTCGCTCGAAAACCCTACAAGGCCAGTCAGGCGGTACTGGCAACGGTCACGCTCAGGATGGTACATCTTATGTGCCACCTGCACAAGAGCCAGTCCAGGGGCACTGGCAACGATCTCACTTGGCTTGCCGGGTCTTCTCACGCACAGCACATTTCCAAAGGTCTCGGTCAGTAGTCATCACCTCGGTGAGGCCCAATGTTCGAAGGTCTTGCCTCACCACCTCAGCCCAGGTCTTCCTGGGCCTACCTCTTCCACGGGTTCCCTCAACTGTTAGGGAGTGGCACTTTTTCACGCAGCTATCCTCATTCATTCTCACCACATGTCCAAACCAGCGCAATCGTCTCTCTTGCACACCACTACTGACGCTTAGGAGATATCGTCGTATAGTCAGCTGGAGATGATGCCACATTAGGTTGGCAAATAATCTTTACTTTATATCATTTATTATCAACGTGAAAGTCAAAGGCACGATAAAGCGAACTACAATACAAATCAAAAGTATGGGTACACAATGCAAAACAAAAGCATTCAGTAATAATACTGAATTGTTGCAGACCAAACGAAAATAGGAATTTTTTATTGAGCCTTCCAATTTATATTGGCGCAGGAGTGGCTGTGGTTAGTAGCTTGCTTACCAACCACATGGTTCCGGGTTCAGTCCCACTGCGTGGCACTTTTGGCAAGTGTCTTCATATATACGTATATATATATATGTGTGTGTGTTTGTCCCCCCAACATCGCTTGACAACTGATGCTGGTGTGTTTACGTCCCCGTAACTTAGCGGTTCGGCAAAAGTTACCGACAGAATAAGTACTAGGCTTACAAAGAATAAGTCCTGGGTCAATTTGCTCGACTAAAGGCGGTGCTCCAGCATGGCCGCAGTCAAATGACTTAAATAAGTAAAAGAGTAAATAATAAATGATATTAATTAAGATAATATCGATTTTTTTTTCAGTTGTATAATAATCACGAACAAGTTAGTAAAAAAAATCGACAAGTTTTTGTTTTTATTTCATCAATATTGCATTTAATAACGTATGCCTGCAAAATTTCAGTTAAAAACATGCATTAAAAAAAAATACCGGTAGTGGGGGCACTAAACCGAAGATATGCCGCCTTTATGAAATGTTGCTCCACTAAGTCGTAACATTTTACTTCGGAGTATGTTCATCAAGCACCTTGTGAGTTTTTAAATTTAGGCATTTATCTAACACGCATAATGCATCTTAACATCACTGTAAAATCATAACAATTAACAATTAAAAACAGTCAATGTTCAGAAATGCCACAAAGAATTAAACAAGTTACACTTACATCGTGGAAGTTGATAGTAACTAGGAAAGTTTCCTCCCCTTCGTTTGATGAATATCAGCCAGCAGGTGGCGCAAAGTGCTAAATCTAAGCCGCCATCAGTGCGAGGCATAATCGCATCTTCGTATCTTTCTTCTCTGAAGTGCAGCATTTTTTTTTTCACGGTACGTTCTTATTCTTTCATATCTATCTGTCTATATATATATATATATATATATATATATATATATATGTTCGACTTTTCAGGAGTTCAGCTTATTGTAAATACATTATATATCTATTTAGGGTGTTTAATTTTGTAGTAAATCGTCAGCTATCAGTGAAAGAATTTCATTCCAATATGTTGTTATTGTTAGGCATTATTACATGAGTTTGAACTGATGTAATAATAAATGGTATGTTGAGGTCCCACAAATTTCTAAAAAAATATAGGTGAGGAGAAATGAGATTCTCAAGAGCTATATAACGTATATATGAAATAATTAAGAATAGAAACTGGTTCATAAGTTTAACTCGTTGTTTACTCCAGTGGCCGGCTCTTATTTATTTTTCATATAAAGTGTTGAATTATTACGGCTCTTTTATTTTTGTAATGTAGTTTTGCTTGATGATTTTTCTCCCTGTTTCCCATCGAAAATCTACGTCTGTGAACAACACAGCAATGCTTTCGAAACTTCGCAACTTCTGATATGAAGATGACAATCACAAAACAAGCAAACTGTCCAGATTGACGAGCTTCGAGGAGGATTCTTACACGCTCGCTCGACCTGCTAGAAATTGCAACCTAATTCACTTCGAATCATATACCATCTTTAAATAAGATAAAATGACAGTTTAGATAATGTTGTTCTATACATGAAAAGTTCGAGAGAATAAAACGCGATGGTTATGATCGGAACGACTTTAATTGTAGGTCAACTCGATCAGATATGGATATGGGGGTGGATGGGGGCTAAAATAACCTGTCCATATTAAAAGAAAAAAGATTTTACCATTCTTTAATAATGCTCTATATAAAGTTAGCTGTGATGTAAAACATTCCGTTACTAGAAATAAGTTTTGTGTTAAATTTTAATTATTAAATCTAACATTTTATTTTATTACTATTTAAAAAAAGTTTGATGGAATCATGTTTACAACTATTTAGGATTTGTTTATTAGAATTGAAGCAAAGATTTAGTTTTTTATTACATGGCATCTTAAACCAATTATAGATGGTAACGTGCTTGAATTCTCCGACAGATAAATTCTACTCTAAATGAAAGACTGTCTGACAGTTTAGCATGAGAATGAAATCGGTTTGTAAAGAATCTCGAAATTGGGTTCAAACCGCTCCGTCAGTGATTAGTGCTAAGGTGGAATCTAAAGACGATTAGCTTTGCTAGAATGTTCTCAAAGGTTGAATCGTTTGCCGCTATCAAGAAGAATAAACAACTTTACTTTGTTTTTAGCAATCCAAAATACTTTATTTAGTCATTCAGGGATAATAACTGTAGATAAATCGTTAACTATGAGTAAAAGGATTTGATTTCAATATATTGAAGGACAAGAAATTTCTAGTGTGTTTTGGAGGCGGGTATGTGCTCAGTTGCTTTGATGTATACTGGTCGTAAAGGAAAAGAGTGATTTACGGTTGATTTCGGAGGTTGTCTTTTATGATTAGTTCCTTCCCTCTTGAAATGTTGGATGTGAGAGCAAAATAGTAATTGAGGATACAATGATGTATTCTATATCTTGTGGAGACAAGGCCAACAAAGAAGCCTCTTTATATTTGCTAAACTTGATCCTCAGTCAAACCGTCCAACCCATGCCAGCATGGCAAGCGGACGTTAAACGATGATGATGATAGAAGGAACCAGCTTTCCTTCAAGTCAAAACCTTCTGTAGAAATGAGTTGTGATATCACTGGTGCCAAGCTGTATCAGCTTTTTCCTTTCCTTTGGATACATCAATGGCGTAGAGAGGGGAGGTTGGTATGCATGAGTGACTCTGGTCTTCCATAAACAACCTTGCCCGGACTTGTACCTTGGAGGGGAACTTTCTAGGTGCAATTGTATGGTCATTCATGACTGAAAGGGATCTTTTACAGTAACATTATGATATAAATACACTATTATAACATCGTCTTGTATTTATGTTATCAAGATAAAAATGATAGTTTCCTGTAAATTTTAAATAATAGATTAACAATATTTGTAAAATGGTCTATAACAACAGTGTTTACCCATGCCAGACTGTAAATGGTATGTATGAAAAGGTCTATCTTATGGTACTCTTTGTTACTAGGACACATGCAAATGTGACAAAAATCTGCTTGGTTAATCCCGAAATATAGGAAATGGTAATGTAAGAGCAAAGATCAGTGTGAGTAAACAAAAAAGGTGCAACACAGCCTATGTTCTGATAAGGGACATTGTTTCATTTGTGGGTGTTTACAGCAGGAAACTACCATTTGAAAAATTGACTGCATAGCTGCATCAAGTGCTACCATAGTATTCACTAAGGTACAAGAATCTGTATTGTCTTTTAAACCCTTAATGACAACATAAGCACAGTAAATTTTTTAATTTTTATTAATGGTTTTTAAACTTTTTTTTCATTGGTTTTAAATGATTTACATTTTGCTTTGTATTAAATTCATCTATATTTATCTTTTATTTTTTCAGCTGTGAGTTGTAACTTTGAATTTCCAAGATGTCCCCCATTGACAGTCAGCTTCCTATGCCGACTGGCCCGTCACAAGGGGGAGGTACAGGAGGTGGAAGTATTGCGCTTAACACTCTTATTGACTATATTATTCAAAGAACTTATGCAGAAATGTCTGTACTGTCAGAATTGTAAGTGTATATATTGTTATTTATTCATAAGTTATTCATGTTATCATCATCATCATCATTTAACGTCCATTGTCCATGCTGGCATGGGTTGGACGGTTTGACTGAGCTGGCACGCTGGAAGGCTGCACCAGGATCCAGTCTGATTTGGCATGGTTTTCTATGGCTGGATGCCTTTCCAATCACTCCGAGATTGTAATGGGTGCTTTTATGTGCCACTGGCATGGGTGCCATTTGCGTGACACTGGTATCTGCCATGACTGTGATTTTGCTTGGTTTGACGGGTCTTCTTCTCAAACACAACATGATGCCAAAGGTCTTGGTCATTGCTTCTATGAGGCTCAACACTCGTAGGGAGCTCAGCAACTTTGCTTCCATGAGGTCCAATGTATATGCATCACTCTTAAGAGTATATAAGTATTTATATATATTTTATGAATTTTGTAAGCTCAAATAAAATTTGTTGACTTTCACATTTATCCAAATGTTACAATTCTCCTAAATGTTGAAGAAGAACCCTATCTGAACAAAGTACTTCATCTGAAAATAAATAAGGATGAGCATCAAGAAGAGTATTTGGCTGTAGAAGAGTGCTTCAAAGATTCTCATCCAGTCATTTATGTGATTGCTGTGGATATGGTAACTATGTAGTACTTATGTGGATTATGAGATTGTCTCTCTTGCTGATATTTCGGCATTTCATTAGCAGTAGATTACCCGTTTTGAGGTTTCAATTCTTCTATCAGCTGTTGTTGATAGACTGTTATTTTGTTCAAAGAGCCACACTTCTTGCTCCCCAACTTGTCTCAAGGAAACACTTGTGTTGCTATTATTTTATGTTAGGCTCAAATATAATTTGCATAACAAAAATATATTAATTGTTCAAATATCTTCATTTTCTAAAAATTTTATTTTACAGGCTTCCACGAAAATCAGATATGGAACGGTAAATAATACATTTTTTTTACATTAATATTTTAATGGCATGGGTAATTCTTATTTGTCTTGAAAGAAGTTGTTGGTGATGGGTGAAAGAGAGTTATGGAGAGATCTAGATGTAGAAATTGAGTGTATATACAAAGGTTGTACTGGAAGTAAGGTAAAAGTGGGCAAAACCATGTTTTCAGTGGCTTCAAATACTTACAGCAGATTGAAGTAGACTTCCACCTTTCTCTCCTTCAAATCTAGTCTCATCAACCAAGCTATCCACTTTACACACACTTTCTGATACTCAGTCATCCATCATCTCCTATGTATTATGACAACAGTTCAGTCGTGTAGCAAGTTCACAGGTTGTGCTGCATCTGTCTGCCTGAATCAATTTATTCTGTTGCTGGTGATTCATATCATTGGTTGCAATTGATGGTCTTCCACTGCATGGTTTGTCTTCGATGCTGGTTTCCTGTTCTTAGAATTTCTTTATCCATCTGTGTATAATACTGTTTATGATATTTAATACAGTTTACATTAACACTTTATTTCATATTTAGTCTTGTTGAAAGATAATATTAAAGTTAAATTTAAAGGAATTTTGCTAAGCTAAAAGAGAACAACTTTGAGGTGTTTGGTTTATCAATGTTTGTGGTGTGTTTTAGGTATAGTGTAAACATTAAAAATGCTTTCACATATTGAGTAAACTTGCTGCATAGATGTCCTGTTTTATTTTATATATTTATTATTTTTGTTTATTTCAGAAAAATAGAGATTGTCCAGTTTTCACAGAGAACACGCCAGTTATTTGTTCGCCTCTTGGCCTTGGTGAAGTGGGCTAATAGCGCTAGTAAAGTGGATAAATGCGGGGTAAATTTTTTGTCACTTATATGATTTCTTTCTTAACAACTCAAATACATTTTGCTGAGAGATTTTTAAGACAACAGCTGTCTAACCCAATATTTATTTTGGAATTAGTTTGTTACTTGATGATTTGTGCTACCATTATGAATACCTATGCTTATTTATCATATAAAACATAAATCAGTCATTTGTATTGCAATCCTTTTTATGTTTGTCACTTGTGCAAACAATTTCCTATTTGCTAAGTAACCATTTATATTACAATATCCAGACAATTCATTTGCACATGTAGACTTTATGTATCAGTTATTTTCACATCAAAACAATATTTTCCTAGTTAAAACAATATTTATTCAAGGTTAGAATTAGTGAGATTTAAAAGAAGAAAATTGCAAATAACGGGAAAACTTCAATGATTATTTCTAACTTCATTTCTTTCTGTTTAATTAACTTATCCTTTATTTAATCCACATCATTTTTATTGACTCTACTACTTCTACAATACTAGGCACATTTGCTTCCTGCTTTTTTTTTTTTTTTTTTTTTTTACTACTTATCACAGATAAATCTTTGACACTACATCCTTCTGATAAGTTGTCTTCATTTGTCAGCTGTTCTATAACAAAATCTCTTATTTCAAGTGCAAAGTGCTTTTTGGCATTCAAGCCATAATCTTAACTGAACACTTTATGTAGCACTCTTTTTTTTACCAACTGTTTCAACTATCTTTCTATGACATTGATATAAACATCAAGATAAATATCCTATCAAACACTACTAACTATCAGACATCATATATTGTTAGTTTATGAAAATATGAAAATAAGTATATACTAACTTTATTTGAAAGCAAGTGAATGCTATTTTTTTTTATCTCAACATTAACAAAATAATAATGTCAAAGTAGATAATGAAACTGCTTGGAGCCAATGACAGACCTTTCATTGCAGGGGTTTGGACATCACACATTTGTGACTGAAATACTGTCACTTCCATAGCACAGGCAATTGAAGAGTTTTTTTTTTTTTTTTCAAATGAATCAAGTCATAACCTTATCCATCTATTGTTTTCATAATCGGTCATAATGTCTTACGTTTAAGATGATTCCCATGCTTTCCCTGATGAGAAGGTTACAATTTTAATATCAAAGATCCCTATGGATCACACAGGTTGTAATCCTTTGAAACATATGTAGGAATAAAGTATGCAATTATAACATGCGTTTTCTCCAATCCTTAAATTCTTAAATATACTCAAATACCCAAAATTTCAAAGAGTTCCTGCCTTAAAAACAGGAGCTAACCACAGTTATTTTGTGTTCTTTGCTACATTGGTTTCTATTAACCCATTTATTCTATCAGAAGAATTTTTATTCATTAAGATAGAAGAAATACACATAATTATATATATATATATATATATATATATATATATATATATATATATAGGAGCAGTAGTAATTCTCCAGTCTGTTGCATGGTTGTCTCTTCTGCTGACGTGCTGTGTGGTCAAAGTTATTGTCTTCATTGATCACCATAGATGAACATAATAACTTGAGGCATCTTCTTTTGTTTTCCTTATTTCTCTCTCTTATATGTTATAGTTTTAGCAGTCACTAGGTCATCCTCAGATTTGACAGATGAACTATTATCATCATATACTTACCTAATTAATATACCTAATGCCATTGTTCCATACCTTAATTAATAGAAAGTTATCAATTTATCTTTAGTAGCATCTGTTATATTGTGTACATGTTTACATTAAATGTTACAGTATTATAGCTATAGACTTAACATTAACATATTTTGATACCTGTGCAACATCTAAAATGAATTTGATATTTGTAGGAAATATGCAACTTTTTGGAACAGCAATCATTATTGTTTGTAGAAACAGCTGATGCTATGGCCAGAATGGCAAGAGAAACTTTAGTTAATGCTCGGTAAGTTCAGTGTGCTTTTTCTTCTTTTTCTGTCTTTGACAAAGAAAATTGTAGCCTTTCTTTATATCCTGTTGTAATAAGTTTTCTTGTCCTGCAAAAATTATTACTAATGTTATTTGTCAATGTTTATAACAAGCTTGTCAGTGATTATTGCTTACAACTCCTAATTTTTGTGGCAATGATTTCTCCTTTCCCAGAAAATAACATTATGGATATTTCTCCTCAGATATAACCTGTTTAAGTTTGGTTTGGAAACACACTGGATAATATACCACATTGTGCTAAATCAGATATGTACTTGTATGCTGCCTAGTATATATTAAGTAGTTTTGCATCAGCAGAGACAAGTTGGAGTTAGTTTATTCCTGGGTTCCACTGCAAATTATTGGCAACATTTACAAAATTTTGAATGATGTGTGATGTTACAGGTATTTTGGTGTCTACGTATGTTTTTGAATTTGGATCCAGCTTCTCACTCTGGATCATCAGTAACTGATGCTTTACAACATGTTACTGGCATTAGTAAAAAACTGTGTAAAAAGTTTTTAGCTGAGACTTTGTGAGGCATATATCTAGTGTTTATGTGTGCAGGTTAGATATTTAATATGAATGGATGTATAAGCATCTTTCTCTTCTGTCTTGTATGTATCAGATGGCACAACATACACATATTTATATCCTTCAGAAACCTTTCTTTGTTGCTCCCCATATATATATATATTCTGTTGTGTCTGGGGAGAGTCATTTTCTTATTGTGCCTTAAAATTTAACACACTCACCAGTAAAATTTCCACTTATTTCTTATTTTTATTTTCTTAAAATTTTCATTGCATCTTGCAACCTTTTCAATTGTCTTGACTCTTTTAAGGCACAATAAGAGAATGACTCTCCCCAGACACAACAGAATATGCTTCAACACATGAAATCACATAAAAAATCTTGCAAACCAAATCCAAAAACGATATATATATATATATATATATATATAAAGAGGGAGTGCAGTTGGTGTTAGGAAGGGAATCCAACTGTGGAAATTATGTCAAAGCAGACATAGAGCCCTCTGGCTCATCTTTTCTTATCATCCTAGCATGGAAAAAGGGACTGTAAATGACAATGAGGATGATCAGGTGAAGAAAAACAGCTGTAGCTAAAATGCATTTGACTTGCTAAACAAACGTTATTTTCCTTTAATAGAATGCAAACCTTTCAGCTAGAAAGTGAGTGCTATTCTAGTAGTTTCTCTTAAATACTCTACTGTGTTAGGGAATTTCAGTAACTTAACTCCATCATAATAAAGTTGTACTGGTAGCATATGATTGTGATCACTTTCACATTTAGAGACTGATATGTTATTAATTTGCCTAACCGTTGTAACTTGTACTGAATTAAAGTGAGAGCTAGCTGGTGAATACAGTCTGTTTTGTTTTCTTTACATTTTAGTCTTCCAAACTTTCCATTGCCTTATGCTGTTGATGTCTTAACAACTGGGACCTACCCCAGATTACCAACCTGCATTCGAGTAAGATCAACTACTGCTCTTATTTTCGTTTGTGATATATCTGTCATGTAATTAGTACTGCTATACGGCAAAATATAAATTCATTACAATAACCATTTTTATTGTAGCACAAAAAAATATCTTATTTTATATTTGAAGAGAATATATTGTGATATCATTACTAATTTAACTATTATTATAAAACGGCTGGTGAAATAGTAGTGTCAAACTAAACACATTAAAGTATTTAGCTTTTTCTCCCTGTTTTCAATTTAAATCCATTGATATTGACATTGAATCTCATTACTTAGTATTTATAAAATAAATACTGGTAATATATTAGGGTAGTGTCAATCTATTACACCCTTTCCTTTTTAATAAGTTTGGCTTTATTCTAATTAAAAGAAAATCTTTATAAAATTTTACGAAGGTGGGCTGAAAAGTTCATAGGCTGACCATGAAGGAGTGATGCTAGAGCTGTGAAATCTTCCATGCATTAATTTCAACTCTTCTTATTAATAATAAGTACATTGTTTCTGTGCATGACTATGTTTTAAACTGGTTCATCATCCTCCATATTCTCCTAGTTTGGCCTCATCTGACTATCATTTGTTTCCCAACATGAAAAAACACTTGGCTGGGAACTTGTATCTCAGTGATGACGATATATCTGCTGTTGATGACTTTTTCAACCAATGAGATGAAAAGCTTCTTCACCAATGTGATCCAAGGACTAAAACATCGATGGGAGAAGTGTGTGAACTGCAATGGGGACTATGTTGAAAAATGAATTTCATTTGATCACATTCTGTGAGAGTATCTTGGCCAGCCTATGAACTTTTCAAGTAACCGTCACATAAATGAAGTTTTTATAAAATGTTTTTTTCAAGAGTGTTCTGACAAAAAAGAAATATCTTTGCCTTTTTTTAGGACAAAATTGTTCCTGTTGATCCAATAACAGTGACAGAGAAACGCCTCACTTTACAAAGATTGAGTCAAGTGATAGAGTATCGGTTAGTGTGCAGTGAGCTTCCTCCACAAATGAGACGTCTAAAAATAGGTATGGTCATACATCTGAATTATTATTTAATAGTTGTTTTTTACATTGCTTTAAATTATTAATCTGATTTGTTTTATATATTCAATGCTGAATTGTGAGTTTAGGTGGGTGCTGTAAAAACATACTAATATTCTTTTGAATTTATGACTAAAATTTCATGATATAGACACATAACTATGTATCTTTATAGAACAAAGTCATGTGCCAATGTGGACATCTATGTACTTACTCAAATGCTTGAAATAGCAACTAGACCTTTCTCAAATCATAACCATCTTTAAAAATAGTATATATACATTTGGCTAGTTTAATCCCTGATGTACAAGCAAACATTTGTTACCACCTCCACTTGACTGGCATTGGTTTATTTATGGCTCTATGGTGCTTTGGCAAAAGAAACTGATAGAATACGTACCAGACTTAAGGAAAAAAAATAAGTACTGGAGTTTTGTCTCATTAAACCCTTCAGCATGGCCTAATCTAATGACAAAACAAGATAAAAGATTGTGTCTACTGAAATCTTAGGTCTTTTCAAAATCTGTTGATGGAAAGTTTTAAAGAAAAAGACCTCAAAAAAAAAAAAAAACCCCAAAACATAGGATATCTGTTTGATGAAATGCTTGATCTTTTTTCTATGCCTATTCTACTTTTCAATTCTTTTGTGAACTATGAGTTATATTTTACTAACTTAATTTTAAATTCTTGTTTTTAATCAAATGCATTATCCTATATTATAGTTAAAATTGATTTTCCTTATTTTGTTTATTGTTTAGAAAATGGTCGAGTAAAGTTTCTTGTGGAACATGAATTTGAGGTAAGTTTAATTAGTATCTCTCTTTAGATAGAAGTGTTTATTTGTAAAGAGGCAATATTAAGATAGATTAACTTCTATATACATTCCCACTGTTTCAACATATTTTAATATAATCGTATTGATATTTTAATTCAGTTATCTTTAGTATTTTCTTCGTATTAAAACTGAAAGGTTATCTAATTTTAGTATCTTGATTGATGTGACTTTATCTTGATGTATTCTTTCTGGAGTATTTGTTACCTGTAAGAATATTTTTGATGTGATTCAGGTGACACTAACTCTGATGGGAGACAGTCCTACTATACCATGGCGATTACTAGACATTGCTATTTTGGTAGAAGATCATCAGACTGGTGGTTGGTATTGTTTAAATATTTCTCTTAATCAAGTTATATATATTGATATCTCTGATATAGGTTGATTTTTTTTTTTACTATTCATATATGTTTTGACAAAAAGCCAACATTTTTTGGGTAGAACTGTAGACTGTTGAACCAAAGCCAGTATTTGATTGGGACTTTTATTTTTAATATCATTTTGTATCTTTTTGAAATGATTCCATTACTTCTCAAAACATCCAAACAATAAGGGATTTTAAGAATTTGTGTGAAATTCAAAAGAAATTTGAAAGATTGAAATTTTATTGACACCAGAAGAATGGTAGACAAAATCGATATGGCAGTTAACCTAGTTAAAACAAATAAATGTTGAATAACCAAGATTCCACAAATGTTCTTGAAGCTTCTCCATAAAAATGTTAAAAATATAATTTTAGAAATGTTCTTCAGAATATAGGAAGTCGAACAGAAAGAATATTGCAGGGCAAATTTAGTGATGCACTAAGTTAAAGGATCATTTTTGAGTTGTAGACTATCCCTAGTGATTTGTGTATTAAAAAAAATCATCTATAGAAACTTCAGTGAAGTATTCAATGAAAAAGGTATCAATATTTCCCTAGGGTTACCATAGAGTGACTTAAGCTTAGCACTGTAAGCTAATGACACTACTTCCTCAAATTTAGCTCATCATCAGCATCATCATTTAACACCTACTTTCCATGATGGTATGGGTTGGACAGTTTGACTGAAAAACTAGTAAGCTGGGGAGCTGCACAGGTTCCAATTTGATTTGGCATGGTTTCTATGGCTGGATGCCCTTCCTAACACCAACCACTCCGAGAGTGTAGTGGGTACTTTTCACGTGCCAGTTATGTAACACCAGCATCAGCCATGACTATGATCTCATTTGGCTTGACAGGTCCTCCCAAGCACAGTATATTACCATAGGTCTTGGTCCCTTGTCACTGCTTCCATGAGGCCCAACATTCGAAGGGTGCTTTTTACATGCTACCGGCACAGGTGCCAATTATGCAACACTGGCATTGGCCATGACTACAATTTCACTTGGCTTGCTTAGGCATGACCAATACAAATAAAATGATTTGACTGCAGAAACAGCAACTGTTGGTATTAGAATACAAACTCTTGCACAAATTGCTGGAATTAGCAGCTAAATTTTCCTCATATCACACTTTGCTGTCTTAAAAAAAAAAGGGACAATAGATTATGTCCTGGTATGCTATGCCTAGGAAAAGGACTGGGTGGTCATGTCTAGGCTGGCAGCTTATCAATTTGAACTACTGAATCTTTTAATTCTTTAAATACTTACTATCAAATATGAAAATAAGCATGAATATCCATGACTAGTCCCATGGCATATGTCATACAATGTGGGAGCCTCTATATAGTTGCTTGAACTGTTAGAACTATCTGCTAAATCTTCTTTAGCTCATACTGTCTTTAAAAAAACGATACTTTGAATACTGGACTTCAGGTACACTATGCCTATGAAAAATAAAGAGGTGGTCATGTCTGGGAGGCTTTTGATATTTGATCTGACTAGTTAAACCCAATATAGGGCTTATTGACAACAATTAATTGAAACAGTTTAATTAAAATAAGAATGTAATCCCATAAAGATATTTATTTAAAAATTGATTGAAACATGTAGAACTAATTAATCTTAAGAGTTGTTATAGTCTTTCAATTTAATATTTTCATATGAAATTAGACCTATCACCTGTTCATTTTATATTTCTGTTGATCATTCTATGCTTTTTTTAAAAATGTTTTTGTAGATGGAAAAAGCTTGGTCCACTCTCTGCAGGTAAACATTTAATAGTTCTAAGTTTAAAGCATCGATTTACTTGTTGAATTTTAGTATTTACATATTCAAATATTTTTCTAAGTAAATTTTATTTCAAGAGATATATACATCATTATAGTGGCACTTTCAACTTGGGATTTTCAGTAATAGAGAAATTTGCTGATATTTTTTAATATAACAATTTCTTTTTCAATGTGTGAGCTAACATTCTTCTTGAATTTTAGTTTCTGTAAAATGTTATTTACATTAAAAAAGTAGCTTAATGTGTCAAATACTTAGCAAAAGAAACACTTAATTGGCGTCTAATTTTAAACTAATTGAAGCATGGTTCAAATACATTTAAAAATAATGCACATTGTTTTAATGTTTTAGCCAAAGTTCCTTTCTCATTATTACCATGTATGAAAGCGGTGAGCTGGCTGAATCGTTAACATGCCAGACAAAAATGCTTAGTGGCATTTTGCCCATCTTTACATTTTGAGTCCAAATACCTTCACGGTCAACTTTGCATTTCATACTTTTGGGGTCAATAAAAATAGGTACCAATCAAGCACTGGGGTTGATGTAATTGGCTAGTCCCCTCCTACAAAATTTCAGGGCTTGTGCCTATAGAAGAAAGGATTATCACCATATATCAAGATGTGGCTATTAATAAATAATTTATTATTTTATTTGTTTTATTGTTATGTGTTCATAAGGATCCATAATTGGTACATTTAGTGATTTTATAAGGAATAATCTCAGTCAAAAAATATTTTAGAGATTTTTTTCAAATTTGTACATATACTTGCATACATATTCAACAATTTGGAATATATCACTTGTAATACTGTTTCAAGCTGTGTTATTTTTCTGTTCGACTAAATTCATTTTAAACATTATGTTATACATGAATATTAAAAAAAATACATTAAAGAAGTCATTTTTATTTTATTAGGTAAACTACATCCATAGACTAGTGCAGTCTCGTCTTCTGGATAATGAGAAACCTCTACATGATCTCTACAGAATGCTACGTATACTTTTTGTGCAAAGATGAAATATTTTTCATGATTTTTATAAAAGAATTATCTGATGCATTTGTTTAATGTCACAAAACACAATCAAAAAATTAGTGAACTATCTTTATTTGTGTTACAAGTTGTAGAACTAATCTGTCTACATGCTCAGAATATAATAAATCTGCTCAGTTTGTTTCATTAATAGTGGTTAGCATTACATAGAACATTTTTGTTGTTAAATTAATGTGTATAAACACTTTTGATAAATATATTGTCTAATGAGTAAGAAGTATCTTAGTACTGAAGCAGTATTTTGAAATAAGGAAACTTAGAGATTCTTTTATTCTTTTCTGTCATTTAACTGTGGCCATGCTGGAGCACTACCTTTTAGTTGAACAAATCGACCCCAGGACTTCTTTGTAAGCCTGATTCTTATTCTATCGGTTACTTGTGCTGAACCGCTATGTTACACACCAACATCGGTTGTCAAGCAATGGTGGTAGGACAAGCACAGGCACACAAACATATATATATATATATATATATATATATATATGTGATGTGCTTCTTTCTGTTTCCGTCTACCAAATCCACTCACAAGGTTTTGGCCAGCCTGCGGCTATAGTAGCAGACACTTACCCAAGGTGGTACCATGCAGTGGGACTGAACCTGGAATCGTGTGGTTGGTAAGCAAGCTACTTAACACACAGCCACTCCTTAGTAAAAGATAAAATGTTATTTGTACTGTGAAAATCAAGATCTGGAACAATTATTTGCATATTTATTCTTAACATGTCTAAGCAGGTTAATCTTGACTTGATCAAATCATGATTTCTGCTGCATTGCTTTTGTAGTGCTTTAAAATTTGAAATACAAAACATTGATTTTCTTATTTTGGTCAACTTATTATAAAATCCTCATCATGCTGCCTGACTGGTTCCCGTGCTGGTGGCATGTAAAAAGCACCCATTACACTTTCGGAGTGGTTGGTGTTAGGAAGAGCATCCAGCTGTAGAAACTTTGCCAGATCAGATTGTAGCCTGGTGCAGCTTCCTGGCTTGCCAGTTCAACCCATGCCAGCATAGAAAATGGACGTTAAATGATGATGAATGATCTACCCTGGCACACGTGTATGAGATTGGACAAATGTGGAATTATCACTTCAGAAGAAAGTGTAACAGATAAAATGAGATGGAGGATACATTATTGGTCCTATATTTTATGAAAATACTTTCAGCCATAATTGGTAATGTGAAACCAAAGATCTTGTTGACTTAAAAAAACTGATTTCGTTAACTATTTAGAATATATTACTAAGTATCTCTGGTGAATAGAAATGAGTAATACTTTCACCCCAGGGTTTTTGGAAGGAAAAAGAAATGTTTTTCTTTTTGTTATGAGAGAAGATTATTATTAATCAATTCATTTAAATTAGTTACTAAAAGAGCTTGTACATAGCTCCAGTCTGAAAGAGATTGAGCATTTGCTGTACACTCTAACTTTAAAGCTAGGCATTCTCTTGTTGGATTATAATTGTCTTATTTTACCTTTCTTATACTTAGAGAATTAATTTAAGTACCTTTAACATACTGTTTTAAAGCAAAACATCCCTCTTCTCTTTATTTTAGAAAGAGAGCCTTTGACATTAAGCTCATTAATGTTTTAGCATTTATTTTTCCATGCTAACATAATTGTTATCAAAGCTAATTGATGTTTTGTATCTTATATGTACAAATTTACAAAAGTATCTTCCTTTATATTTTTCACAATAATTTTAGATATATTTCCTTAAGTCATCTCTTAAGATTCCTTCTGTTTGTCTTTACAACTGGAAGTATTGCACTCACAGGTATGTATATACAGTTATTTAAATTTGATATATATTTCATTGAAATAAGGAAAACACCCTTGAGTCCTTTCACCTACCTAATCTCTATCAAACTATAAATACTTCTACACCTATTAAATCATCCATCCACTGCCTCATTGCAATCACCTAGTATGCATCCACACACCACACCCTATTGCACTTCAGTTCAGCAAACTGGTCAAACTTGTGCCAGTTTTATGCTAATTACTCTTGGGAGCACATTTGTTTCATTCCTGAGCAATCTCTGACAGCTGGGCAATTGACTGAACTTTTCCTTTTAGGTAAAAACTCAATTTTTTAAGTCCTTGAAGTAGTTTAGGTGACTGCTCACTTTGCATCCAACTTCCTACTGCTCAAACTTGACAAATCACCTCTGAATCTGTCTGTCTTCTACCATTCTAGATTCACTACAATACCTACATATATGTTGATGATATTGTCCTTTATTCTTTCCAAATGATTCTCAACCATATGCAACCTAGACACTATATGCCAAACCTTCTTTGATTCAATGAGTAGGGATCTCAAAAGCATCTTTCATTGAAGGTCTTATCTCTTTGAAAAGCAAGAAAACAAATGCTACTCATATCAAGAAAATGTCATTGCACTTCCCATCGACATCTTGAGTAGCATGCAGCTATAGCCCTTACATTTACTCCAAAAAATATGTATATGTCACATTCAAATCAATGTTTGTTAATTCGTTCCAGACTTATGTTAAATACAATTAAGCTAGTTACAGTAAAAATGTTTTCTCTTTCTGTAAATGATAAAGATATAACTACTGAGAAGTATCAACTATTTTGATTAAATGACTTTACTCATATACCTTCTAAAATATTAATGAAATTTTATACTCATCAGTTTATGTAACATAAATGTGTTTATTTTTTCTCTGTTAAGATTCAACGCCTTGTTAGAGAACGGCTTGGTGATAGTGTTCGAGTAGAGGAGTATACACCTGGGAAATGTTTGGTTGTATCTTACTGGAGGTAAGATTATTTTTCACACTTTTATTTCTGCTTGATAAAGGCAGTTTTATATTTAAATGCAATATATGAATCTAACTTAAATGATTTAAAACCGAGTTAGATTCTGTATGATGTAGATTATCTCATTATTCTCAATATTTTGTTGGGTGAACTTTATCTTTCGTGTGTTTTTATTTATGTCCATTTCTTTCATGCTAGCACAGGTTGGATAAAAATGCTATTAAGATATTTGTTTAACAATAAGATGTCTTTCCTGATACTAATACTTGTTTTTCAAGTAAGGCATCTCTTATTTCACATGGCTTTGAAGGTATGAAGTACACTTCCCAGCCATGTGGCTTTTAGGTTTAGACCAATTGTGTGGATCAATCAAAGCTTTCTGGGTGAATTTGGTGACTGTCATATAAGTGTGTTTGTTTACTTCTGCAATCACTTATATGAAAGTGGTAGGTGTTAGTGTTTATTGTTAGCAAATCATTTGGGCATTTCATGCCTTTGAAGTCAGGTGGGACAAGTGTTCCCTTAATTGAAAAACAAGTATGGGTTAACTTCAGAAAAAGGCATCCAACTGTAAAACAATGCTTCAAATAATGTATTCATCCAATCCATGCAAGCAAGGAAAAGAAAGGATGTGAAATGAAAAAGAATATATGTGTATTATTCTTTAGCTAGAATAATACTGACCATGACTTAGAAGTTTCAGCCTGCTTAACCATACATGTATATGTGTACATATACCTATATATATATATATATATATATATATATATATATATATATATATATATATATATATATATATATATATATATATATATCCCTACATGTGTATGTATATAATATACACATATGCATACAAGGAGCTTCTTGTTAACTTGCACCTACCATATCCACTGACAAGGCTTTGATAGAAAACACTTCCATGTTTGGCATAGTGGGACTAAATCCAGATCCATGTGGTTGGTGAACTTCTCAACTGCACAGTTATACCTAAGTACCAGTTATATATTGGATTATATTAATGAGCTATAGATACCTTCATCTTCGGTAATAGTCAATGTTAATCAGCAATTATAATTGTACTAAAAGTACTTCTCTATCTATTTCAGAGATCAAATTAAAAAAGAAAAAGATAGCAGTGGTAAGAACTAATTTTTTTTATTAAATATTATTATTATTATTAATAATAATATAAATTCAATATAAACCTCTAATTCTAATTTTGCTGTCTTTAGATTAGCAATTTGAATATGAAGAAAACTTGCAAAAACATTCATGCTTCTATTTGAATTTCACAGTCGGAGTGGTTGGCATTAGGAAGGGCATCCAGCTGTAGAAACTCTGCCAAATCAGATTGGAGCCTGGTGTAGCCATCTGGTTCACCAGTCCTCAGTCAAATCGTCCAACCCATGCTAGCATGGAAAGCGGGTGTTAAACAATGATGATGATGTAAAATAATAATTGGCATTGATGAAATATTAAAATAGTTAAAGATTTATTTCTAAAATACAATTATCAAACCCCACAAAAATAACCTATTTTTGTATTTCATTCACACACCTGAGACTGTACTCCTTTTCACAGAACTTTTAGTTTGACTAATAGGCATACTTTAACTTGGCATCTCTATTTACATTTTATATTCCTTCATGTTTTTTTCAACCTTAACTTCAACAATCAGGCTTCTCTGGTGTTGCTCACTCTATTCCTACAAATATCTGAACTTTTCAGCATGGTATTAGTTTTATTAAAATTGAAAGAATTGATAACAAAGTTCTTAACATGTTAAATGGTAATTCATTTACATTATAAATAAATGATAATTCACTGGTGAGTGTGGTAGGACATCCAAACCAACCTGTACCAATTTCTTTTGGGTCTGCAAAGAAACATGAGGTCTAGTGTTGACTTGAAGGAAGACAATGTACTTCCTATTTGTCAGTCCTGGATGTTTTTCACCAATTGGGACCAATAATTATTTTAATTCAACATCTGATTTTGCAGAAGGATCTTGTAATACACAATGCCCTTCCAATCCTGTTAGATACAGAGTAGCTCCTTCTTTGGATAGTGACTGGCTCTTTTCTCCAGGATCCTTTTTGCTCCATATTATTGGAAACAGTCCATTTTTTTATCATCTGTGGTTGTTATTTTTCAAGATGAGTTGCTTTTTTTGTTGCATTTAAACTGAGATTCACAGCTGGAAATTTTTCCATTAAACTATGAGGCACTCAAACATCATTGTGATTCATGTATCCAAGTGTTTTAAAATGCTTCATAATGATCTTATGTAATATGTGCAGTATCTCTGCAATGTCTTGTGTCATGTGATCTGGGTTATTTTAGACTAGCATTTCAGTTTGGCCATCATCAATGGTTGTAGGTCTGCCTGAACATTCATAGTTTCCTGGTTTAAAATCTTTACTCCTAAATTTAGTGAACTACTTATGAACAGTCCTCTCAGCTATGACACCTCTATAAAGTGCACATATTTTTTGCTGTTTGTACAGTGCTTTTATCCTTTCTGGACATAAAAGAGTATCAAATCATGAAAATGTATCTCACTTTCCTCCATTTTCAATTTTGAAGTTAAAAAAAAAAAAATCATCTTTCCCAAAATATGTATGTCATATGGCTCTATCACATGAGAAACAAAATCACATTTTTAAACACCACCAGTTAAAAAACAGCAGTGGTTTATGTCCCATCCCATCATCATCATCATCGTTTAATGTCTGCCTTCATGCTGGCATGGGTGGGACGGTTTGAGAAGAGCTGGCCAGGCAGGAGCCTGCACCAGGCTTCTGTGACTGTTTTGGCAGGATTTTTACAGCTGGATATCCTTCCTAACACCAACCACTCAGCTATGGTTAAGGTCTTGTTAATGTAACTTTTTTCAGTTATTAAATGTTTGTCCCAGTATTTTAAGTGAACATTAAAATTTGTTAAACAGTCCAGTAATATGCCAATTAGCTAAAATGGTTGACAAATTGCTTTTAAAATTTCTTTAACTAGTTTATAAACTAAGTGTTCATGTATCAGAAGAAGATGAAGGTAAACCGTTACAGATAAGTCACATTCCACTCATGACTGTTGAGGAAGCTCGAAAAGTAGGATTATCCATAAGGGTAAGAATCAGAGACAAGCTTTTCTATATAAATATTGGATATTACTTTAATCTCCTCACATATCTATCTCTGTTTCTCTTCACACACACACACACACACACGTATGCATGCAATGTATGTCACCACTTTTTTTGTACTTTATCAAAGCTCCTTTTTTGTACTTTATGAAAGCTCATGGTTTCTAGGGGATAAAAAAGGACTTTACCTTGAACCTGGTAGCTGAATCACATACAAGCTGTTATACTTTTTCAAACTCTCTTGAAAAATAAATAAATAGAATATAATAAATAACATCAAGACTTTCATTGATTGTTGGCTGAGAAACGTTTGTACAGCTACTTGTCTTTACTTTATTGCAGCTAGACTAACTGTATAAATTCGAAGTGTTTTAGTGTTGTATTTGTGTAGCAGGTGACATGATCTGAGGTTGTATGTTGAAACAGAAGTGTCTACATCATTCAATAACCATTCTAGGGTAAAGAGTAAATACCCACTTCGGTCATGAATGACCATGGGATTGCACCTAGAATGTTACGCTCCAAGGCACAAGTCCAGGCAAAGTTATTTATGGAAGACCAGCAGTTGCACATGCATACAAACCTCCCCTCTCCACAGCAGGATGTTATCCAAGGGAAAGGTAAAAGCCGATACAGCTTGGTACCAGTGACATTGCAACTCATTACTACAACTGAGTGAACTGGAGCAACATGAAATAAAGTGTCTTGCTCAGGAGCACAACACACAGCCTGGTCCAGGAACTGAACTCACTATCTCATGATTGTGAACCCGATGTTCTGTTCATTGAGCCAAAAGCCATTCTAACTATTTAATAATATACCAAGCTGTTAAATTCACTATAAATTTAACAGCTCTCTATTATAAAATGGCATTGTGCTTTCACAATATCATTACTAGATAAATGTTATAAGTCTGTAACTCTCGAAGATCAAGTTGTGGGTCTACATAGACAGGCATTAAGAACCTACAATAATCATTGTTATTACTCAGCTTTTCTCAATTTGTAAGTGTATCTGCTGTAATGTATGCATGTGTATCCAAATTTGCTGTCATATGTTCTAGATGTAAGTTAACTAAAACAAAAAATATAGCTTTACTTTGTACAATACAGATGGTTTGTAATCCGTGTTTATTTTTGAGAAGTAGCAGAAATGTTGCTAAAGCATCATAATGGATTACTCATACAGATTGTTTCTACATTCTAAAATTGTTAGCTTAAAGTGTATAGTGTAAGCTTCATCTGTTTTTGTAATTGAAATATACAAGAAATGTGTTATATATTTTGTACCTTTCATTGTAGAGTGAACATCTCTCCATTGAGAAACTCATCATTCAAACAATTGAAGTCCGTACTCATGCTAAACTTAAGGTAAGTCCTTTTTACTTTTAGTTACCAATCTCACCATCATGATCATCATCATCAATGTTAGATACCTTCTTTGTGTCTTTGTTCATGTCAACAATTACCTGTCCAAAGAATTTTTTACTGTATATTTTGCTCATTCCTATCATTTGAACATATTATTTTTTTTTAATACCTACATTATACAACTGTGTTTTTTTTAATCATTTTTCTCTCAAAGTGTTAGGAGTCTCAGATTTTCTTTGAAGAGGAGTATCTGTTTAAACATTTTGCAGCAATTAATGTATCAGTAATTCTTTTATAAAGTCTGAACACCATATTTATGAATTTAGATAAGGTAACACTTGTCTTTGTCAATTGGTGTGAATTTATATATTGGCATACTAAATGTGGTTAAAGTTTTGTTTCGTTGACATTTATGTTTGAAATATCTTTGCATCTCTAGGCATGAGATTTAGGTAATGAACCTAGAAGGGCAGGACAGATATGAAAATGATTTGCTAGCTAAGTGAAGTTCTTCTGCAAGAGGAAAGCAAAATGAATTACCGATAATGATGGGAATAGAATCAGTGATGGATGTTATGAAGAAAAATGGGGTGCAATGGCTTGGTCATGTGCTGAGGAAAGATGAAGGTGACTGGGTGAGAGGAGTGCTGAAAATGATTATGGAAGGTAATAGATGAATAGGAAGACCCACAAAGATGGGGATGAAATAAGGGTAGAGTGGTTATGGTGAAGAGGGCAAAATGGAGATTAACTCCTGTTTTTGCTGGTAAAATAGCCTTAAAATGCTTGTTGTGTCTTTGATTCTGAATGGAGATATGTAGGCAATCTGGTTTATAAATTAGATCGTCAAAAGATAAATTTGCCCTTTTGCATACAGTAAGCTACTCCAAGGTGGTACTCACTATCTGAATTTATTTTAGTCCAAAGTATTTTTTTCAAAAATTGCATCATATGTTTCATCTTTTAGAGCATTGTTCTTGAGAACTTTTATGTCAAAGATTAATGCATTTTACCTAACATCAAAGAAAGAAGACTATTACAGTTAAAACCTGCTTAAATTGGAAA
Source organism: Octopus bimaculoides (assembly GCF_046866305.1). Classification (NCBI taxonomy): domain Eukaryota; kingdom Metazoa; phylum Mollusca; class Cephalopoda; order Octopoda; family Octopodidae; genus Octopus; species Octopus bimaculoides. The sequence continues at coordinate 123,369,461 of NC_142929.1, read as the reverse complement.
CTTTCTAACATTTAAAAGTTGAATTAAAATTTTTCATGTGTCCCAGATTTTCATAATGTTAGAACATAACTAGCAAATTCATGCATCTGTACTCTCTCTCTCTCTCTCTCACACACACACATACACACACGAGTGCTGAAAACTCCCTGGCTTAAGGTAAAAGAAAATACAGGTGGATCAGTTAATTATGATTTTATTCAACATATTCCACTCTCAGATTCACACATCTATTGCAGCAGTCTTTCAGTTTTTCTAAGCCCTGTTAAAGAACTTGGAAGGTTGGGCCTCCAAGCAGGCCTTTCATGATACCCTTAAAGCCAGGAACTTTTCAGCACCCCTTCATATGATGTTTCCTATTAATGACTTGTTTTTCACAATATTTTTTTTATTCTTCAGGAGTTTGCTAAAGATCTTCAAAAGTATGTTGATGGTCCCTGTAAGTAATCCTTTCATTTTTGTTTTCAAATTATGCTTTTGTAAAATAAACTTTGCTTTCCAATGTTTTTTTATAAATTATATTTTTGTCTAGAATTCTAGCTTATAAATTCTCTCTCTTCCCATTGTCTGCTATAGCTAACATGTCTGTGGCTAGGAAGTTTGCTTTGTGACCAAGTGTTTTGGGGATTCTTGTATGGCACCATGTGAAAATGTTTTCTACTAAAGCCTCAAGAGTTAACTTAAAACTTGGTTTAACACCATTATATGGTCTTGGGGTGCTTTAACTGTAGCCCCCTCTGTTGCAAGCATTTGGAACAGATCTTTTTGAAAATAACTTCCTCCTTTCCTTCCACAAATCTCAGTAGCTCTGAAAAAGGTTATTGTCCCTGCCCTTCTTTTCACAAATTCATAATACATGCATGCATGCACATTCATGTAACAAAGATGTCAATTTCAGTTACATAGTTCTTAATACTGCTTTATATGTTTTGGAAATTTCTGAACATCTACATAATGCAAATTTTTATTTAACCCTTTAGTATTTAAACTGGCCATATCCAGCCAAAATAGTCAACTTGCTTTATATTTAAATTGGCCATATCTGGCCCTTCACACCCATCATACAATGTCATTCTAAAAATAATCTATTACATTGTTGAAATCTCTAAGCTAGTAGATAATTTAGGAACAATTCAAAACAATGTGAATAAAAAAGGATTACATTAGACAGAGTAATCTGAATACTAAATGGTTAAATAAATTGAAATATAAATGATAAAATATTGCATGAAAACTATAAAATTGTCAGTAAAGGTTTTTTAGGAAACCTAGAAGTGATAGTAATCATGATTTCTGTCCTGATCATGCTATATGACATGCATTTGAAAAATAATAGTATTTAAAGCATTTATTTATTATTGCTCGTTTTTAGGTGAAATCAAAGATGTTCCAGCTGTTCTCCATGTACCAGTCTTAAATCCATTCACTTCTGCTGAAGTTTTGCGTGTTGCTATTGATATCCAGCGAGGAACATTCTTAACATCAGTACCTTGCTCAAGTAAGACCTTAGATCATTGTTAACCATTACTGAAAATATTCGCGTTGAAACTTCTGGGTTCTGAATTTAGATCCCTTTTGTGTTTCATTCTTTTGGGATGGATAAATTCTTATAACAGACTGAAGGTAAAATCTGACACCTACCTATTCCCCTATGGATGTTGGTCTGATATCATTCAATATGCTTTCTGTTATATAGTTCCAGTTGAAAACAGATGATGTGTACTAAATGAAAAGGGATGGTAATTATAATAGTAAGTTGTAATTGTAAGAGATGTTAGAAAGTTTGGCTGCATCCAGAGAATGACTCACAATAGTTAGTGTTGGACGAAGAGAAACTACTCTGAATCCTCTCGCCTACATGAAAGAAATTTGAGAAACAAGTTGGTGATTCTAATGACTAAGGCTCTATTCTTGTTCCTTTTTAAACTTCTTTTATATATATATATATATTACCATTTTGAGCGTGGCCGTTGCCAGTACCGCCTGACTGGCTCCCGTAGGATTTTCGAGTGAGATCGTTGCCAGTTCCCCTGGACTGGCTTGTGCGGGTGGCACATAAAAGACACCATCCGGTTTCACCAGTCCTCAGTCAAATCGTCCAACCCATGCTAGCATGGAAAGCGGACGTTAAACGATGAGGATGATGATGATGATGATGATGATATATATATATATATATATACTTACTATTTGAATATATATATATGGTTCCGGGTTCATTCCCACTGCGTGGCACCTTGGGCAAGTGTCTTGTACTATAGCCTCAGGCCGACCAAAGCCTTGTGAGTGGATTTGGTAGACGGAAACTGAAAGAAGCCCGTCGTATATATATGTATATATATATATGTGTATGTGTGTGTATATGTTTGTGTGTCTGTGTTTGTCTCCCCAGCATCACTTGACAACCGATGGTGATGTGTTTCCGTCCCCATAACTTAGCGGTTCGGCAAAGAGACCGATAGAATAAGTACTAGGCTTCCAAAGAATAAGTCCTGGGGTCGATTTGCTCGACTAAAAGGTGGTGCTCCAGCATGGCCGCAGTCAAATTACTGAAACAAGTAAAAGCATATATATATATATATATATATATATATATATATATATATATCATTATCATCATCATTATTGTTTAACTTCTGCTTTCCATGCTAGCTTGGGTTGGACGGTTTGTCATGGAACTAGCTACCAGGGAGCTGTCCAGACTCCAACTGTTTGTTGTGGCATGATTTTTATGCCCTTCCTAATGCCAACCACTTAACAGAATGTGCTGGGTGCTTTTTACGTGCCACTGGCACGGATGCATTTGTGCAGCACCAGCATGGGTGCTTTTTAGGTGGCACTGACACCTGAGAGGACAAGCCTGTATGTGTGGAAGACAGCAATTTTACTTAAGATAATGCTTCTTATCAAGTACAGCAAATTGCCACATCTCCCGGTCTCTTGTCATTTCCTATATATATGTTTTTCATCATCTTTTATTTCAGATCATCCTGTCATTCAAGAAATTGAAGAAAACCTTAATGGGGAAAGAAGACACCTTGATAAACAAATTGCCAAACTGAGGTATGTTCCAAATATTATGGTCAGTAATCTGTTTCATGCTAATTATATATCATAGTATTAATTGTAATGGCTTGTACCAGATGTTTACACTAAGTTCAAATTACTTAGAGCGGACACTGTCTTTAATTTTTCACCATCATCATTTAATGTCCATCTTCCATCCTGGCCTCGGTTGAAGGACTATGTTGAGCTCCTGGTTTCTGTGACTGGATGACCTTCCTAATGCCAACCACTTAGAGTGTACTGGGTGCCTTTTTCATGGCACCAGCACCAGTGAAGTTGGCATGTAACTCGCAAGACCTATCATAAAGCTACTTCTCAGCTGAGTGGGTGTCTTGTAGAAAGGCAACTTTTATGTTGAAATTTAAAGTATCTTAAACAGGTTTCTTGCTTCGAAAGAGGTACAATGTTACTTTGCATTATATAAGAATGGATGAGAGTAATTGATGTGGGATTTGAGAGAGATAAAGACGGTGGTGATGAGGTACCAGAACCTATCCTGAAGGTACGAGAAGGTGAGTAGAAGAGAGTGTGAAGACCGGTCAGTAGGTATAGGTGGGTAAAGCTTACACACACACACGTCTTTCAGATTGCCTCAGAAGGAATTGGTTGGTCTGGGCTTATAATAGAAGTTACTTGCCCAAGGTGCCACACAGTGGGATTGAGCCACATGATTGAGAAGCAAACTTCTTGACCATGCAGTCATCATCAACACATTATGATAAATTATATTTTAACTAATTTCCGGTGCAACCAATTTTGTTTTTTTTTCTCCAACAATTGCCCTCTATGAGACTAGTGCCCAGTGATAGTTAACTATTTACTTTGTTATGAGTTAATACAATAGAAAGATGTTTTAATTTGTTTTTGTTTGTTACAGTTACAGTTTGAACAGTTTTTTTGCTTTTTTTTTTCCTGAAGTTTGATATTTGAAATAATATTATTTCAGAAAACATTTTCACTTTTTTTTTTCTTTTCTTTTAACCAGATCAGAATTAGCTTTACTGCGGTGTGAAAAGTCTGTCCAACAGCTCCCTGCCAGCAGCCATCGCCAGTTGCCCTTTATAAACTTTGCTGGCCATGCCCTAGAGTCACTCTCGAAACACAAGTTGTATGTTCGAGTTCCCAAGCAGACTTCATATGCTGTGGTATGTGTACAATTGAATCTTCTTATCAAACTTCATCAAAGTTTGGTGTGTTTTCTACAAAATTTAGTTACAAAAGATTTATTATGTTAACATAAAAGAATATTTTGTATATCATATAATAGAATATGATCTTATTATGATCTTATTATGAATATTTTCTCTTAAAGGTTGTCGAAGTGGAGGATGTTCCTCCAAAATCATTTGTCTACAAATACTACCTTCTAGAGATGGCTACTGCCAGTACTGAAAATACTGACAACACTTTAGTTGAAGATAATGGAGCTGTGAAGCCATTCCTGAAAGCCAAACATCTTACACCTATTAACATATTTTCATTGACTCATGGTCCATATGCTACTGTTTTTTGTGAGTATCTTTTCTCATTTTGCATCCATTTAATTTAGCTGTGTCTCTGTGTTGTTTTGTTGTGAGAACGTGTGAAACAACTGTTACAGATTGATGACTTGTTGAAACACAAAATATTGAATATTTAATTCATATTCAAATGAACTGTGCATTGTATAAGAAAAAGCTTATGACTGTGGAAAGAATTAATTGGTCAGACTTACCAAAATTCATACAAAATGTAATTTCTGTCCATCCTAATCTGTTTTAATGTTGAGATATTTTAGTGGTGATTTGTGTGCAATAAATTGGTTATACAATATGCCAAATATTTTAACACTTATTTTATACAATTCCTAATAATATTTAATTAAAAATATATAACAGAATTTTTTGAGCATTCAACAACTCTGAGGGCCCATCCAAGTAAAATAGGAATTAAAGGGATCCATTAGTAAAAAAAAAATGGTTGAGAACTGCTACTTTATATGGTAAAACTGTGATAGTCTGAGGACAGTAGTTGTAGTTGTTAAATCTACTGACTTGAAATGTCAACCAATTGTTTAGCTTTGTTTCAAAGAATGTACTCAGTAACTGTTGGATGTGCATGTGTATAATAAGAAAGGATGTGTAAAAGTTACTGATGTGAACATGAGAATGTTCAGGGTATTTTAATTGTGTTTTTATTTCTTAAGCTGAAGGCGATGAATTGGAATTGGACAGTCTGTCAAGAAAGCGAAAGGTAAGTTAGTTCCAAACATTGAAACTGAATTATAACTTCTAAATCAAATGGAAATTGTAGTTGTGATCCCCATGCAGGTGGCACATAAAAAGCACCGTCCGAACATGATCGATGCCAGTACCGCCTTGACTAACTTCTGTGCCGGTGGCATGTAAAAAGCACCGACCGATCATGGTCGTTGCCAGCCCCCTCTGGCCCCTGTGCTTGTGGCACGTAAAAAGCACCCACTACACTCTCAGAGTGGTTGGCATTAGGAAGGACATCCAACTGTAGAAACGCTGCCAGATCAGACTGGAGGCTGGTGCAGCCTCCTGGCTTCCCAGACCCCAGTTGAGCTGTCCAACCCATGCCAGCATGGAAAATGAATGTAAAACAATGATGATGATAATAATGAGATGTAAAGTGTTTGGCATTTGGATGGGCATCCAGCTGTAAAAACCATGTCAAAGCAGACCTCGCTGGTGCTGATGCCACATAAAAAGCATCCTTTCCACTCTTTAAAATGGTTGGTGCTAGGAAGTGCACCCAACCATAGAAACCATACCAAAATAGATAATGGAGCTTTGTGCTGTCTTGTGGTTTGCCAGCTCCTGTCAAACTGTCCATCCCATGCCAGCATGGAAGATGGATATTAAATGATGAAGATGAGATGCAGTTTTTAAGTATTTGATAATTTTATATCAATTATTACATCATCTAATTTTATATCAAATTATTATATCAGCTATTGAACACACACATCTGAGTTCCAATCTCATGATAGCAGTTCTCTCTTGCTTCCCTTTTCATGATTCAGCCAACGACAAAATGACATATTTGCCTTTATTTCTAAAAAAAACATCTATATACAAGGAAGCCAAATATAGGGAGTTTTTTTTCACGTGTATATGCAAGTAAATCAGTAAATAAACCTGTCAGTTTTGACAATGAGTACTCTAGTTGTTCAATCAGTTACAGTATATTTTAATGAGTCTATAATTCAAGTCCCTATGTATTTCACAGATCCTTAAAGTAAAGAAGATTAGCATAGCACTATGTATGACTAGGCTGGCCCTTTGAATTATAAGTTACAATCATCTGAGAAGCTTACAGTTTCATTCACAAGGCTTGGGTTGACCCCAGGTTATTTTAGAAGACAATTCTAAAGCTCTGTGTAGTAAGATAGAACTAAGGTCACCATAACTCCAAAATGAACTGTTTCACTATTCAGCTACATTTGCATGCTGATACATATGTACACTATTGAATACACTCTTATCATTTAATTGCTGTATATTTTTCTAGTTGAGTGTGACCAATATGGACAGTTCTTTGAATACCCCAGTGAAGTACCATATTTCTTTTTCTAGTTCTCTATCAGATTTTCTTACATTTTTAATTATTTTCTTACATTTTTTCTATTTTATTTCTTTTTATGTATGTATGCAGTTGCTGTTGGGTGATCAAGAGGGGCCACCAGCTAAGATGAGGAAAGAATCTCCTTATTTTGTTGCCCCATTAGCATTCTTGTTGGCTCATTGTGAGGAAAAGCTACCATTTGTTTCTTTAACTGAAGAGGTTGGTTCTTTTTTTTTTTTTATCATTTCATTTCTTTGAGTGATGGTAATATAGCCATCTGCATTAAGTGTTAAATTTTCTAAAGCATAAAAATGGCTTTATGGTTAAAGTGCTTGTCTGTTGAACACACAGATTTGAGTTCCAGCCTCATGGTAGCTGCTCTCTCTTGCTTCCTTTTTTATGATTCATTATTACCTCAACATAAGATGGCTAACTGGCAGAATTCTTAGCATGCCAGGCAAAATGCTTAGTGTCAATTCATCTGTCTTTGTGTTCCGAGTTCAAATTTTGCTGAGGCTGACTTTGCCTTTCATCCTTTTGGGGGTCGATAAAATAAGTACTGGTTTAGTACTGGAGTTGATGTAATCAACTTACCCCTCCCCTGAAAATTGCTGGCTTTGTGTCAAAATTTGAAATCATAACAACCTCAGCATATTGGAAAGACAAAATGACACATTTGCTTCTATTTCAACAAAAGCTTCTAATTTAAGGGAAAATGGTTGTCAAACACAAAATACATACACACACAAAAATGGCAGTTGGCTGCACTAAATTGTTTAGTCACCAGTTTTATTGTCTTCTCTTGATTGTTTCATTTACACTCCATCAGTGTACATCTTTTTTTTCATGCTTCCAAGCTCTCTGTTTGATTTTATCTCGCTCTGGAGAGAGACAAAACAGATTGGATTAAGTAGTTTTATCCTAGAATAAGCATGATACTTGATGCAACAAAATTACTGGTTTTTATAAAAATAGTTTATATCTTAATTTCTTTATGATATATTTTATATCATCATCATCGTTTAACATCCGCTTTTCATGCTAGCATGGGTTGGACGATTTGACTGAGGACTGGTGAAACTAGATGGCTACACCAGGCTCGAATCTGATTTGGCAGAGTTTCTACAGCTGGATGCCTTTCCTAACGCCAACCACTCGTTAGGAAGGGCATCCAGCTGTAGAAACTCTGCCAAATCAGATTGGAGCCTGGTGTTGCCATCTGGTTTCACCAGTCCTCAGTCAAATCGTCCAACCCATGCTAGCATGGAAAGCGGACGTTAAACGATGATGATGATGATATACTGACACTGTTAGCTATTTCAGTTTTTGTCAGGATGGCTTCAGTGACTGAATCTATGGCTAATATTCAAGAAAATGTTATTGAACCAAAATGAAACATTAATAAATGTTTTATATTTAGGATTTATTCCACTATTGTCATTTTTTTTTTCTTTGTGTTTCTCAGGGGTAAAAAACTTTAATTGATTTTGATATAATTTGCAGCTAACAAGAAGAAATATTCCACATCAAGGTATCCAAGTAGATGGTGAAGGTAGCTGTATGACCCTCACAATAATGGAGTAAGTCTTTTACACTTTTTGTTTAACAAAAGATGCCTTTCTCTCTCTCTCTCTCTCTCTCCCTCTTCACACACACACACATTCTATATTTGATAGAAAAGTAAATAAATAGTTAGTCATATCTCTTTTTTCATGAGAAATTTTTGTACCTTATATTACTCAAGGATTGCAACTAGTTGAATCAATAGCATACTAGCCTATCAGCAGTTCATATCCTATAAATGGTATTGCATAACTCTAAGTAACCTGGTATGCAGTGTTGTATGTTGCTACTATGTGAAGTAACAGTGCAGCATTGTGTAGTGTTTAGTTACCTATTTACAGCTCGGTGGACTAAGTTGTGGAGAGTGGAGTATCTGAAACTGTGGCAGTTGACCAATCCTTTATTGACTTATCCATCTATGGTTATCACTGCTACATTGTATAATGTTAATTATTGAGATAAACTTGTTTTTTTTTTCCTTTTAAGCTCGTCCTGTGTTTATTTTTTTTTTTTATAGTTAATCAGTTCAACACAGAGAAAAGAAAATCTGTTCATTAGACAAATCTTAATTAAATGCGCACTCAAGATCTATTTACTTCAGTTGCATCTATGCTTAATTACCAACCCTGATTGGATGAACTAAGTAGATCAACTGTAATCACCACCTGAAAATAGAGATAAACTAGTGAACTGTGTGCAAAGTTATCATGACTTACCCTGTGTCCCATTGCAGAAACTCTACTCTGAACCACATCTTTACTAGAGGTAGTTCAGTGCTGAATGAGCAAACTTATCAAAAGCATTCTAGTTATAATCAGACTGTTCTTTATTTCATTTAATGTTCATTAAACATTATCTAATGTTTTCTTCCTTTTGAAAGCCAGTAAAGAGAGAGAGAGAGATTTGGCTGCTATTTCTAGCATGTTTAACAACTCGCTTGTTGATTCACAGTAATTTTCTTTCTGTATATTAACAGGAGCTATGAAATATTTTAGGGGTTAATTTTTTATTTATCCAAAGAAATCTAGATTAAGCTTAAAAGTAAAATCAGGTAATTGCTTCTGATATAGTCAAAATTCAGTTCTTCAGTGTTGGCTGGCCATCTGTTAATCAAAATAGTGATAGATTGAAACTGAACATGCTTTTTCACTTTAATGACAATAACTTTATCATTGTGTCTAAATTGCTTTCAGTTTGCCAAATTGTAAAGGTTGTACACCGGAAACCATGGATGAATTAAGAAAGAATTTATTATCTAGCAAATTCAGGATTCAAGTTCGTCCAACAAGGAACTGGATTGTTGAGGTAAGACTTCATTTAAGCCTGAACGATCACAAGAACTAGTATTAGCTAAATATTGAAATTAACTTTTAGCACTTTTGTGTGCATGCTTGTGTGCATATCAGCCATAGATTGAGAGAAATTCAGAAGGCTGCAAAGGCTAGAAAGAAATGAAAGAAACATAATCCAATAGATGTGCAGTGTTAATATGCATGAGCACCAGAATACAAATGAGTTGAGAGATAACCTGGTTATAGGAAGAATTAAGTGTAGTGTACAAGAGAGAATGCTGTGCTGGTAAGGGGATGTAATGTGTATAGAGAATGACTGCTGCATAAAGAAGTGCTAAGTTAATGTAACTTGTGGAAGTGGGAGATAAGGAAGACTTGAGATGAAGTGGGACTGACCTAAAGATGCTGCATCTCACAGAAGAGATGACAAAGGACTGAGCTGATTGTGGTGCTGCAGAAGAGCCTGGCACGAGGTTAATATTTGCTGTCTGCTAAGTGTTCATCATACATCTTGCTGTCCCTCTCTTCACCTAACATCATGTATATCCTTTGAAACCTCCATCATCCTATCGCTTCCCATGATTGTCAATATCTCTTGTGTTTTCTGAATGTTTTTCTTCCTGCCTAAAATACTATTGTTGTTAACTTTTTGTCTTTTTAGTTTGTTTTCACCAACTGTCCAATCAAAACTACTAGTCCAAAAGAACAAGGTAAATTCTTTCCAAATCTTGAAGTATTTTGTATCATTTGTTTTTTTAAATTGAAATAAAAAGACATTAAATTTATTCTTAAATATTTGTTAACTAGGATAACTCTTGATGAAACAAAATATTTATGATTCCCTCTAGACATTAACTGTGTAGACTTTACGATAGTGTTTGTGTCTAAGAGTGCTTGTGGATGCTATGAGCGAAGTCCTAGTGTGATGATTCTCTAAAAATAGTAAGCTGGGTGAGTGGTTAGCTATTAAAGGCAATGATTGATGTGTATAAGAGAGGTAGATAACCACCCTGACCTAGACGTAGTGTGAACAAGTAGTTGATGAATTTTGGGTGAAAAAGTTTCATACTATTCTTAAAAAATACCCATGATGTAGAATTGATGTCTTTGAATCAAATGCCATAATGTAATCTGTTAAAACATTACTATCAGTTTAGCTATGTCACCATTGTTATTGACATGTTTGCTCATGACATTAAAGCAGTCTTGGGCAAACTGCAGGCTGTGCAACTTTCTGAATGGCATGCCTAATGAAAAATTACCATGAATGTTTTTACTAGTGTGGCTCACCTCATGATGAACCATGTCTTTTGCAGCCTACTTCTTGAAAGAGGCTTACCATGCCTGCATTAAAAAGTATTGTGGTTCTTTTTTACTGTCTTTATTTGTATTTTACAACCCAAATACATTGTAATAGTGGATAACTAAAATATTCACTGCTGCACTCTTTTCTCTTTTAGGTCCCATACAACGAGTTTATTTCTCCTTTGATCTCAACACGGACCAAGCCAGTAAAACTGTTCAAGACCTTCTTGATGAGTGGACCTTGGTAGCTAACCTGTATCAGGCAGTTTATAATTTTTCACATTTTTTTAATGGTAAGCAAATTGATTTACAATAATAACTTGATCTCTATTTAGTATTGTATATTACCATTTTATGTGTACTATAAAATTTTTACCTTGCAAATGTATGCTGTCAAGAGAATATAATTTTTCTTTTTGTACTGAAGGGAGGTTAAAAGTCCATAACTGGTAGATTACAACAGTGAAGCTATTTTGATTTTAAATATTTATTCTTCACATTGCAGCAGGACATAAACATCATCTATTAGATACTGAAGTTTAGATGTTAGAGGCATAGGAAAAGATTAAAGAAATGCAAACAAACTGTGAAACTCCATTTTTTCAGTGTACTGTTATACTTTTCAAGATATGTTATTCTTTACAGTTTGTCAGTAATTTGTAGGATTTTTAACCTTCTGATTTCATATCTTCTATAAGTGTTGGGGTGGTGGTGTTCTGTTTAATTTGATTCACTTTAACAAATTTGCAACATAACACAGGTTTTAAATAGAAAGCAGTTGCATAATTAAATAATTTTTGTTTATTAAAAGAAATCAAAAATATATTTGATGTAATGTTATTTGATATATAAAATAACAAGTTATGATTCTCTATGAATTGTCTTTTTCCTCATCATATTATTGTTATTGAATTGAAATGTAAGATTATGGGAATGAAGCTTTTAATGCATTTTTTCACTTTAGTAAAGAAAATTTTGACCTTTGGATGAGATGCAAATATCACATCTTTTCACTCAACTAAATTTCAGTTCTAAAATTAACTTGTAGCATGATCTGTATGACTAAGGCAGCCATACTGTTTATGCTGAATTTCATCTTGGTCAACAATGAAATGTAATTTGAATGTTTACTCCCTAATGCTGCTTGCATTTTGTCACAATGAGATTAATTATTTAAAGTAGCTGCTGAGCAAATTTGCAAACACTATGATATTGTTGGTACAAGTAATTATCATCTAGCAAATTAACATATTGAAGATTAGAAACATTCTATTTTTATGTAATGTCTATTCCTATATACCTTTTGAGAAATATCTCTGTAATATTGATTTTGTTTGATATATGTCTCTGGCAATTCCAGATAGCAGGACAGGTTTACAGAAACTGATTGAAGTACGGTCTTATAACTACAGAAAACTGACCATTGTTTATGGAGTTACTCAGACAAGTCTTGTAAGTTCAAAGTTTCTAAGCATTTCATACAGAGAGAAAGAGGGAGAACAGCTAATTCTGATTTAATAACTGGAATATTTTTTACCTGGCTATTGCTTGGTCACTATATATTTAACTAGAATATATGATACCTTCTTAGACCCCTTTTATGAAAGTGGTACTATAAAATAGATTACAGCTATCAAGGATTATCTTAGAATTTGCTTCTAGGTTCACTACATTCTACATGTGAAATTGTTAATGCAAGAAATGACTTACAATTATGTCCTTGATGGCTATATTAGGTAAATCTCGATTCTTGAGGATTCTAAATTATTGGTAGAATTTAGTCTTTCTCTTGTCATTTGCCATGAATGTTGCATCAAGTTGGAAGAAACCTTTCAGAAAGTATGTAAACTTTTCGAATTTTGAATTTTACATAGATTATGATCTAGAGTTGTGATATTAGTGATGGAATAAACTCTCTTGAATAGTAGTTATCTAGCAAATAAATGCTATAGAGCAAAGCATATATGTTTTGCATGTTGGATTTATCAGGTATTCATACCCAGGAGATTAAACCCCCAAGTATTTTTTCTCTATTTAATGACTGAAGAAATACGATATGAATATTGAATTAGAACCTTTTTCCATATTCTCCTGTTAACTATCTTTCTGATAGTCATTATTATAATATTTGTATTCATATAAATTGTAGACATTCTGAAAGTTATCAGATGTTTATTGAATCAATACCTGAAGCTTGCAGGAAAAAACCGTGGTTAAGAAGTTTGCTTCTGAACCTTGTGATCTCAGGTTCAGTCCCACTGTGTAGTACTTTGAGCAAGTAACTTCTACTAAGGCCCCAGGCAAAAACAAAGCCTTGCCAGTGAGTTTGGGAGATGGAAACTGAAAGGAGCTCTTCATATGTATGTGAATGTGCCTTCAACTTGATAGCATGTAATAGTTGTAAATGAGCATCACTGTCATACAAGCAATGTTTTTTCCAGTCTTCTGGGAAAAACATGACTACCAATGGGAAAATATTACCTTGCTTGGAAACGAGGAGGGTTGGCAACAGGAAGGGTATCCAGCCATAGAAAATCTGCCTCAACAAATTCTGTCTGACCCATGCTAGCATGGAAAACTTGATGTTAAATGATGATGAAGATAATGATTTTGCCAATATAGAACTTTAATTGATATCTGATCTATAGTTTTTCTTTCCTATAAATTGAAAACAAAAATCATTTTATCATTTTTATGCTAAAAAAATTTTTTTCTTTGCTTACAGGTAAACATAGCTTGGCGAATAGACACTAAGTCTTTCCATCTCACTCTAGGAACATGTGGTCAAAATGCATCCACTATCAACCCCCATGTTTTAGTAATCACCCAGCTTCAAGAGGAGCTTAATTGTGCTAATAGTACAGATGCAGTTGCTAATTTGGTTCAAGTAAGTACTATTATAACTATTTATTGCACTTCTAAACTGAAAACAAACTTTTTCCCAAAATATTTTTTTGCTAATGGTGAATAACCCTGAATACCTAATGTGTTGTGTATGGTCAGTCACTTTATTTTTAGATGGGACTGAATAAAATCTCAATATGTAAATGACCAAGTGTAAATATTTTTCTTGTGTGGATTAGATTCTGGGTTGTCTTTCATTCTTGTAAAGTGGAAAGAATTTGTGGGGATTGCTTACTTTGGTATTATTTGGTTTTCTTCATAGGTAACTTAATTAGGCTTGAATAAGGCTTAAATATTGGTGTCTAGTTTTGGGAGGTTCTGTGGCATTTAATATACCATTTCTATATATTTCTGTGAATTTAATGTTTGATTCTTTTCTGTCAAATCATTTTTCTTTTCCTTTTTTATTTCAGTTACTGAATGATACATGGAGTCCTTTAACATCAATAAATAAATTAAGCACCTCTCCATTATTGGGTGGTTCGACTGTAAGTGTCACAAATTCTTGGTATTTTATTTGTCTTTTGTTTATTACTCAGTGTTGTAAGAAACTATAGAACTACTTGAAATTATAACTATTGTTATCTTCTATTTACAGCATCCAAAGCAATCTATGCTTAGCTTCACTATTATACCACAGTCAACAACACATGTTAGAATTACCTTTCGCAATGTGTATCCTTTTCTTTTGAATAATTTTTCTTTTACATTGATATCTTTATGCTTATATACCATCATATCCTGATTCATCATCTGTTTTCCTTGTTGACATGGGTTGGAATGCTTGACAGGAACTGCAAAGACCAGGGCTGTAACAGGTTCCATAGTCTGTTCTGGCCTGGTATCTATGGTTGGTTGTCCTTCTTAATGCCAACTACTTTACAGAGTGTAGTGGGTGCTTTTTTACATGGAACTATCTTCAGTGCCTTTTATGTGGTACCAGTACCAGTGCTTTTTAGCATTTTGATGTTATCATTAAATCCTGGCACTCAGTGATAGACTGGTTTTAACAAAATTCTTTACATTACATACTGCCAGACTAGTCCATGTTTACAACTGGATTCCTTTATTAACGCTAATAACTCAACCTTGAAGTAGTTCTGAGCAAAGTTACCTTGTTGTAGTGGAGGCACAATGCCTAGTGACATTTGAACTGATACTGACCTTTGTAGTCGAGTATCTAAAATGATGCCACTAGCCTGTGCTTGTGCCACGTAAAATGCACTGAATCCACTCTGCTGGGTGGTTGGTGTTAGGAAGGGCATCCAGCTGTAAAAATCCTGCCAAAACAGTCACAGAAGTCTGGTGCAGGCTTCAACCTGGCCAGCTCTTGTAGTACCGTTCCACCCATGCTAGCATAGAAGACGGACGTTAACCGATAATAATGATGATGATGATGGTGAGTTTACTCTTTTGCATGTGTTCATGCCAAGTTCCTGTTTCATGCTCCCTATGTGCCTTCCTCCTACCAGTCTTGGAGGCTCTGTAAAGAGTCTTGGGCATAGCCCACAGCCTTCCTGCTTGGTAGTAGATGGCACAGGTGTGACTGTGTGGTAAGAAGTTTGCTTCCCAACTACATGGTTCCAAGCTCAGTCCCACTGTGTGACACCTTGGGCAAGTGTCTTCTGCTATAACCACAGGCCAACCAAAGCCTTGTGAGTGGATTTAGTAGATGGAAAGTGAAAGAAGCCTCTTTGTGTGTGTATGTGTGAGTGTGTGCATGCGCGTGTATTTGTCCCCCACCACTGCTTGACAACCAGTGCTGGTTTGTTCATGACCCCATAACAGCAGTTTGGCAAAGTTATGAGGACAAATTGACCCCAGTAATTATTTTTTAAGTACCAGGTTTAAGAAATAATTTCAGGAGTCAATTTGTTCAGCTAAACCTTTCAAGTCTGTGCCCCAGCATGGCTGCAGTCTGATAAGAGGTAAGTAAAAGATAAAAAATACAAGAAAGGTGGCAGAATTAATATAGTAAAAAGTTGCTATATTTTCTAAAATCTTTCTATGTTAACATCTGTGCTTGCATGGGTCAAATGAAAGTATGTTGTTGAAAGAAAATCATGGCATTAGAGGTGCTAATCTTGAAATAGTAGACCTGACAAAGACCATGACAGGTGCAGAGATCTTCCTATTCCTCGTGAGCATGGAAAAGTGAACATAAAACTAATGAAGTTTCTTCTACAAATATAGATTTTCTTCATGAGTGTATAATTCCTTCATTCATGAATAATGTAATACAGACAATAAGTTTTTCTCATATTGGTGTAAAGTTGTGGCTGTGTGGTTGAGAAATTCACTTCCCAACCACTTGGTTCTGGGTTCAGTCCTGGTGCCTTGGACAAGTGTCTTCTACTATAGCCTCAGGTCAACCAAAGTCCCTCATCTTCCTGTGCATTTGCTGGTTGTAAGCAACAGCCTTTGCTGATGGTGTTGGATGATGTTTTGCTTGCTGTTCTCAGTGAAAGCATGTCCAGGCTTCTCGACATGTTGCATAATCTTTGTAGATAAAAGAGTTATTCACATGGTGTTGTTTGAGAAACTAGATTACTGTTGTTTGGAGACCAGTGAGGGTTGAATTTAAGAAGAACATCTGTTTGCTCCAAGACTTCTCCAGCATAGTCTTGTCTGACTCATGCAACCGTGAAAAAGTAGACATTAAAATGATGATGATGATTATATGTGTATCTGAAAAGAATTATAGGTATATTTGTATGTGTAGAGGTATGTCTCATCATCATCATCATCATCATCATCATCGTTTAACGTCCGCCTTCCATGCTAACATGGGTTGGACGATTTGACTGAGGACTGGTGAAACCGGATGGCAACACCAGGCTCCAATCTAATTTGGCAGAGTTTCTACAGCTGGATGCCCTTCCTAACTCCAACCACTCAGAGAGTGTAGTGGGTGCTTTTACGTGTCACCCGCACGAAAACGGCCACGCTCGAAATGGTGTCTTTTATGTGCCACTCGCACGAGCCAGTCCAGGGGCACCGGCAACGATCTCGCTCGAAAACCCTAAGTCAAACACTCCTACACAAGTATAAACATATGTGTGACTTGTATGAATATGTTAGTTGTTTTATTTCCTTAACTTAAAACAGGAGTTGTGTTGATGTACATTTCCGAAGTGGTAAAATGGTAGCCGTCAGAGATGGTGCTATCAGTTTGTTCGATACCAGCAAAGTGATTGATGGCTTCACACCTACGCCCGGTCTCAAAGTAAATATAATAAACTTTTTGTTACTAGTAGTCATGGTATTCATGTTCACTTTGTATGTTTCATGCAATTCATCTGCAACTGTATTCATCATCATCATCATTCTTTAATGTCCATGTCTCAATTAACACCTTGCCATCTTAAGAAAAGAAGGTGAGGAACATTAGATAATGTAGTCCTAGGTACACTATATATGAGAAAACAACAGTAAATCCTTGACTAAAACATGTGATCACAGGCCTGTCTTAATGTTAAAGACCTCTTGCTATGAAAGCTGACTGAAATGGCTAACTCAGCCTTGTATAGGTTTAATCGGTAGTAGTGTATTTTTCTTACAACTACTTGTTTTTTGCAGCTGTACATTCCATTTTGGATGTGAAATTAATGATATTAGTTAGTCATTGGTTCATTTTCTGAAACATTTTCATCGATAGGTTATTCCTCTTCCTACCTGAGACACTTATATATCATGGTCAGCAACTTGGTTGTGTAGAAAGTAAATAGGAAGGCATGTCAGTGTTGTTAAGAAGTTTACTTCATACACACGTTATTCCATGGTCTTGCTCCAGCTGTGTGCCACTAAATTCTACCATAGCTTCAGTTTAACTAATGCCCTTGTTAGTGGCATTAAATAGACAGAGACTGTGCAGAAGCTTTTTTGTTTGTATGTACATATATATATATATATATATATATATATATATATATATATATATATATATATATATATATATATATATATATATATACATATATATATCTGGAGCCTGGTGTTGCCATCCGGTTTCACCAGTCCTCAGTCAAATCGTCCAACCCATGCTAGCATGGAAAGCGGACGTTAAACGATGATGCTGATGATGATATATATATACACACACACACACATATATTATATGTATCACTGTTTACATCTTTTGCTGATACATATAATATACATACATATAAAATGTATATATAAAGGATTTAACCATTGGCAGAAAAAAAAAATAACACCTTGGTCAGAAATGTGATGGACCAGTGATTTACCTATTGGAAGCCTGTAAGCTGTGATGCTATTATTTATAAATTTTTTATGACTTTACAAACTGAGTGTTAATGTGTTGCAGAAAATCAATTAGAGTTTCTTTGTATAATGAGTGTAATAATGTCATTGAAGTTACTATAGAGATATCAAAAGATATCTCTACCCCTGCCCCAGCACACACACATGGATGTTGTTTGAGAGACTAGATTATTATGTTGTTTGGAGACCAGTGAGGGTTGAATTTAGGAAGAACATCTGTTTGCTCCAAGACTGCTCCAGCATAGTCTTGGAGCAAACAGACTTGTGTGATGTGATTTTATTTGTAAGAACAATATCTTCTTGAATATTGTGAAACAGCCTCAGCTTTTTAATATTATATAATCTTTATTTTTATTAAAAGTATTTTTTTTTTTTTTAATATTCTAGGCTTTCTTAAACATGTTTGTTGATGAAACGGTGACTGGGAGCCATCCTCGGCGGCGTTCCACCACTGAAGAAGACCATCCTCTGTCTCCTATTGGAATGGATTCAGTTGAAATCTTTCTCCCTCAGAACCCCTCAGTTGGTTCACCAGCCTCCCGGCCTCGACAAGATGGTAACTTACGCTTTCAAAACCCCATGACCCCACCATCCAACCCTCACACTCCAGCTTCACCTAGTACATCACGAATATCATCTGTAAGTTTTCTTTTTTACTTTTCTTATGTTTTATCTTAAGCCTGCATAGCTCTGCTTTCTCAAAAACCATAATTTTTTTTATTCTTAAAATGAATTTTCTTTTTAGTTACAAAATTTTGATTTCTGAACTATTTTCCATCATTCCAATTGGAAAATATTGAAATTTATCAAAACGATTGAATGCAACCCTTTTTAGCTAAATATCTTATTCAGTTTAAATAGATTAAGAAAATTATCGCCATTAGATTATTTTAACTACTGACAAGAACTGAGGTATGATGTTTTATAGTTATAGGTAATTTTCTTCTTTGTACCTATAACTTTTGTTTTTTTTAGTGTCATTGTGATGTAAAATAATATCAGAAGGTGATAATCTGTTTTTAGTAGTTTGCCATCAAGTTGAGTATCACAAATGAAATATGAAAAGTTGGAGTTATATCTTTTTTATTTATTGAACAGTATTTAATGGTTCAGGTGATTTTTTTTTTTTTTTTTTTTTTTTTTTTTTTTTTCATGGACCGTTTATTTAAGTAGTTCTGCTTAAGTAATTTGGTTGAGGAATGGTTTAAATATTTTCAGTAAAGTGTGCATTCCTTACTAGTTTCTTGAAATTTTAAGGCTTTTGTTATTCTGTTTTATTAGTCCAAAGATCTGACTGAGCTGGAATGAAAAGGATAATAAAATAAGTTAATCAGTTTTGCCTAGATAACGGCAGTCACAGTGGGAAGGTCGAAAGGGTTGTAGTTTTGTGGGAGGAAGAACTTGATAATAGGTGGTGTTTGTGATCTGAATTATGATCATAAGGAATTGCATCATGATCATGTTATAAGAAAAGTGGAAGGGAGCATATTTAGTGGTGTAGTAGTTGTAATTATGACAATGGTCACAGCAGCGGAGGGTAACAATTCAGCAAAGACAATGACTGTAATTGGTTTGCGTTGAATAGTTGCTTATAAGGCATGTAACTTTTTATGAGATGCTGTCATGTATTTTGGTCATAGAAGTAGGTGAATGGTGAAGCGGGCCTGGATAATGGCAACTCTACAACTGTGCAGGAGTAAAGAATATTTTAAACTCCGTTTTCTCAAAGTAATTTTGCATATGTTGTATTCTCACATAGAAGCTGAGAAAACAATATAATTTCTATGTGTAAAACTTAGATATATTTTGACCAAAGATTGGTCCAGGCCATGTCTAACTTAATAGCACCACCTGATAGGATTATCTAAATTCTTTTTACAGTCAAGTTTTGTCTATGGTCCATTCAAGTAGTGAGTTCTTATTGAGTGAGTTGTATCCAGGTATGGGTGGCTTGTCTGGTATTCCTTGAAGAAATCTGTCTTGACTCCGTTTAAAGCTGATAGGATCATTTTCCTCTTTTATCTGTTTCGGGACAATGTTAAACTGGGCAGGGCCTGTTGAAGAAAAGAAATTATGCCGCAGTGTACCTATATGTTGTGATCCTGAATTGAGCAGGGGATGTATGGCTCGTGGTCCTAGCCTTGGATGAACCTTGAAACTAATGTTCAGGTCGTTTGGGCAATGCTGGCGGTATATTTTCCAAATCGTACAAATGATGTCCCGCTCGCAGCGGCGCTGGAGAGAGTAGAACTTCAAGGCTTTAAGGCGGTCCCAGTAATCAAGATCAGTCATGCCTTCAATTCGTAAGCATTGATAGAATTTCAATTCATAAGCAGAGAAACTGGAGTGGAATTTTGTTTTCTGGTCATGTGTTGTTGTTTGGGTTCTTATTAAAGAGAATGTTTAGCTCATTAAGAACCATTAAGGAAAAGTGGAATAAGAGAGGAATAAAATATTGTGTCATTAATATGTGTTGAATTTGACTGTAACTGATAGAAAGATGGAAACAAGATGAATAGTTGGCAGATCTTTGGTTTAATTGTTGATTGGTAAAGTGGTGATGAGAAATGAAATGTGTAAAGTAATTTACGTTGCAATTTAGTGTGTGAGCAGAAGGTTTATATTACATGTCAAGGGATAATGTTATCTTTAATAAATATAGTTTTTTTGCTTGCTATTTTTTGCCATTATTAGCATTTTAAATGTAGCTATGTCTTGTCTTTCTGCATGTTTTTACTTACTGTCATAGTTGAGATTTAATGTGATAATTTACTTATTTGTATTAATTGTTGCAATATGGTTATTTAGTCAATAGTAATGCTCTACCTATCAAGTGAGAGTGATAGGAGCTATGTAGATTATTGTTTTAATTGGGGCTCTTGCATTCTGGTTCTTCAGTTTTTCTATCCATTGATAGAAAAAAGGGTATAGTTTAAAATAGAAATATATTAATTTGTGCTTCACACTTCACATCATTAGAATTTCTAATAAGCAAAGTATTTTAATGCATTTGTTGCTTTTTAAAAGGAGTTATTTTTATTCATTACTTTCTTTTAAATGAGGTTAATAACTTGGATTGCTTTTCCTCTTTTTCTCTCCCTTAGGGCTATGCCTCTTCTCCTGCAGCTGCCTTTTCTCTTTCATCTCCTCCATCCTTGCCTCCACAAGTATCTCAAAGTCCCTCAGCAGCCCTAATCAGCACACCATCACCTAGTACATTATTAGGTCAAGGTGGTTCTCCTGGTAATCCACAGTTACATGTCCCTTCTCCAGGATCATTTGTGCCAACTCCCTCTCCACAGTCACTTGGTATCCATCTATCATCACCTGCAGGTCCTTTCATTGCACCTCAAGGTTAGTAATTTTAAAATTTATATTGCTATTGTTACTATATTTGTTGCTAGTCTATTTGTAACCCTATTGTTACTATACTTCTAACTAAATGTACCCATTCTGTATTTTAATTAAATTTCGAGATACTCAAGAACTTGGACTGATTTTCTTAAAACAGCTGTAATTTATTTAATTTATTGATGTATGAATATGGTTTTTGGAATGCAACAAAAAGTTCTTAAATAAATCAATTATATAATTCTTTGGTTCAAAACTCTAATTACAGGTAAATATGGGTAAAATTATTAATATTTCTTTTATAAATATCACCACATAAAAATGCTTATATTCAACTGGGTATATAACAGAATTTTTATAGAGAAGAATTGTTCATATAGGATTTTCAGTTGGAAAAGATGCATGATAATGGTAAAACAGCACAAAATATTGGAATTATGTTTGTAGAAAACCTACAAAAAAAGGATTAATGTCCATTTACATAAATCCACGGATATTGCACAAATATAAATGATAATATAAATGATAAATAAAATTAAAAAATTGAGAATGAAGTAAATTTGATAATAAAGTATTTTATAAAATTAAATTCTACACAAATCAAATGTTTCTCTCATCATTATCATCATTTAAAGTCCATGTTTCATGCTGGCATGGATTGGATGGTTTGGCAGTATCTGATATGTCCAAGGACTGCATCAAGCTCCAGTGTCTGCTTTGGCATGGTTTTTATGGCTGGATGCCCTTCCTAATGCTAACCACCTTACATCGTTGACAGGTGCTTTTTTCATGCCACCTTGCACTATTGAGGTTGCCATGCTGACATCTTGCACCTCCCCCAGAGAGGTGGGGGATGTCAGCTTCATATTCGTAGTTAACAGGATTTCTATGATGGAGGGGGTTAGTAGTGGTGGAGGAGTAGATTCCTGCAGAGGGATCTGCATGGCTACTCACATCTTGTAGGAAAAAAAACAGGGGTGAGAGAAAGAAAAAATGATTGGTAGGAGCTGCAAGACATAGATAATAGTTAAGGTACCTGGGTGGCCCCATCCTACTTGTCGTTATAGAATCTTGCAAAATGCATGTCATTTTGGAAAGTCTTGTTATGTTGGTTGCATATTTCATTTCTTTCTGCTGCTTTTGAAAATTCTTCAAATTTGGAGTTACCTTTAGTAAATGTGAAACTGGTTTCAGATGTAAGGAATTATAGAAAAAATATTAATTATGATTATCTAGAGAAGTCACACATATTATCACTATCATAGCAATGAGATTTGCATTGATATTTTCATGCAAAATATCAGTAAGTTATTGCAAGGCACTTTCATATTATAAGCCACAAAGGGTTAGTAACAAAAGTAGAAAAGCTAACATATTTTGTTAACAATCAAAAGGGAATCAATATTTATTGCAACCCCCCCCCCCCCACACACCACCACCACAAAAAAAAAAGCACTGTTTTCAGTGGCACTGGTTATGCTAATTTTCTTTATTAGTGACATTTGACTAAATCAAAAAGTTAAGAAGTTGTTAGGTTGTGCTCTTGATAGCCTGGATCGTTTACTGTGAATAGTGACAACAATCTAGCAACCAAATTGCAGTTTTGTGTTCAGTTTCTCGAACAGTTATTGTTTTATCCAGAGGGAGATTTCATCTGTCATGTGTTCTGCATAATGCTGCATCAGAAAGGCAGTCGTATAGTGCATGTCATCACATGAACCATACAAACCTGGTTTACATTCTTTCTTTAGGAAGTCAGGAACTTGCTCTTGTAAGGGAAAAACTATAGGTTTCTTGTCATTCATATCTATTCTGTAATGGAATCAATAGATGGCCGGGCAGTGAAATTTTTTTTCTCCACGAGAGTTCCAGACTCCAGTTATGAACTCATTTGCATACAGCCAATCAGAGCTCAACTATCAAACTAATTTATGAGCACATAACAAGTAATGGGTAATAAGTTAAGGTCATTTGGGTAAGGAATGACCACGCTTCTTTTCACTTTTAATAATGCTTGTTCTTGTTTCAACCATGACTGCCTCTGCATAGTTATTTGTGTTGATGTTTACTTTGTAAAACAGTAAGGGGAGAGGGTTGCTAGCACATCACCCTCTACCCACATTTTCCCCATCCACATCTTTAATATGAGGCCCTAACAAAATCTGATAATAGGTATAGATGCAAATCTAATTACTTGTCTCCTAAAATCAGGCATAACTTGGCGATTGGTCGACTTACAACACCGTTCTTTGTCGAGTTTACTTGGTAGAGAGTTTGTAAACTTGACAAGGTCATGGTGAGCTCTAATTGGCTGTATGCAAATGAGTTCATTACTGGGGTTTGGAACTCTAGTGGGAAAAAAAATTCCACGGCCGGGCATTTGACTAAGTAAGGTAAATAACTCCTCGAAAGGTGATGTGGGTTATTTTCCCTGAAATGTCTTTAACGCTTATGAGAGGCTTAGATACAAGAGGAAAGTCTAAGATGCAGCTATATCAGATGTCTGTGTTGATATGTTGTTCTAGTTAGGTGAAAAACCCTAATCTCTGCACACACTCACACGTGTGTGAATGTATGTAATACATGTATGTATTCATGCATCTCATGACAGTTTTTGTGTTTTTTTCCATGATGTTGCCAATTTTTTTTTAGTTTCCCCATTATGACATTCAGGGGAATAGTTTGTGTGTTTCTTTGAATATTTAGAGGTTCATTGAATTTGGGAATTGCAAACAATGAAAGACTATATAAATATGGATTTTCTTTTCGTTTTGTACATACCATCAAAATCTTCAGATTTGATTGATAGAATAATTCAATAATTACATAATATATGGTCTGTGAATACAAATTTATGCTTGGATGGAATTCAACAAAGAATTTAATTTAGAAGATCAATCAAAGAAAATTTCATGTAAATTTATTAGGACATGTACACACATATTTCCATGCTGTACATTGTCAATTGGATAATTTGTGTTGTAGAAAGTGTACATAGTTTCTTGGTTGTGAAAGCAAATTTGTGCAAGTGGATAAATGGCTAATAGCAAAGGAAAATGAGATAGTATACATGTATTTAAACTAGTGGAAATTATTCTGTTAAAGCTGAACCAAAGACTAACTACTAGTTAAATGAGAAAGAGTGAACTGAAATAGCACAGTCATGGCTGCTGCTGATGAAGGCTAAGAGAGAATGTGATGGTTATTTATGAAAATTAATAGAAACTGAAAATTTTAATGATCAATGAATTTTAAAATATATTACTTATTGGCAATTAAAGAACTGGCCATTTTTGTTGCTTTTTCATTTTCTTCTTCCAGTCATTGATAATATTTTCACATTTTTTAGGAATGGTAGATGGTGGCTCTCCTTTTACAATGCCGTCACCTGGTACACGGAACTGGCCTGGCTCTCCATCAGTTCAGGGACCTTCACCTGTATCACGGCATGGCACAGCAACCTCTCCTGGCCATCCAGCATTACATTCACCTCAAACTCAAGTTAAAGATTCAGAACATTCAAAATCTTCAGGTAAGTCTTGAATATTTCTTTAAAATGTTGAAAGTTATATTATTATTTTATTTTATATTTTTTAATCTTTTTCCCTGACGTTTTCTGATAGTAGTAGAATGATTTTGAGAGATATTCTTGGTATTGGCATCTGATTTCTATTTACCATCAAGTAGTGTTCATGTCTTTTCTCTCCTGACATAATAATAATAAACAAAAAAAAACAAAAAGACAAACTCCCCCTTCACCCCCCCCCCCAAAAAAAAGAAACCCACCAGTTTTATAGCATCCTAGCGTTAGAGAGTTGCTTCTCCAGACATGTGGTGTGCATGAATGATGGCAGTTGGGGGAATAAGGGTCAAGTGATCCAAATGAAAGAAGCTTGTGGAAGATGAAGTGGAGAAGGCTGATCTCAGCATGCTGAACCTCACAAAGATGATAACAAGGGGTTGCAACAATTTGGAGAGGCATTATAATGGATTTAAACCAACTATGCCAATTTAGAAACATGGATGTAGATTTGATGTTGAATACTTGTTTTGTTTTTGGACTGAAAGATATAATTAAAAAAACAAAAGTTTTTTTTAATGTCTTTTTACCTTTGCTTTTTATTAATCAATTTTTAATCAATATTTGATATTTTTATGATGTCTAGTTGTGAGCCCTGCTCCCAGAATGTTACCACAGAGATCATGGGCTGCTTCCATTCCAACTATATTATCTCATGAAGCATTCAGTAAATTGCTGACACCATGCCCATTGCCAGGAATGAATTTCCTACCAGCATCTCCACTGGAACGATTTTTGGGTTGTGTCTATTTCCGGAGACATCTACCTCGAGTAATACAAGGAGAAAGTTCAGTAAGTATCAGTATGTTCCTACATAAGTAGCCTATGATCTGTTATGTCAGCCTATGGAATTAGTGATAGGTATATAATTTGATATATGTAAGTTATCAGTCTGTTGTAAGGTACCATTATTATCATTTCTTGTTTATAGAGGAACCCAAAGCTAAACAAGCTTTCTGCAAGGCATCAGTATAACATGGCTATTGAAAACTAGCAAAAGCACAATGCTTTTAGCTGTACAATTAGGACTGAACCTTGCTATATCCTTGCCATTTATACTCTTTCAAAAATTAATTGTATGATAACAAGTTCATATGCAGCAAGACCAAATATGTATGTATTTGTCAGTCTGCTATATAACATATTGCTAATTCAATATGTAAACTATGCTCCTTTTTATATGCATTCAGTAATATATCCTGAAATGTTATTGTATGTGTAAATAATTTGACCTTTTGTCATTTCAGTTACAGTCTATTCAGTCCAATGAACCTGGAGTTAGTGCATTTAAAGTTGATAGTTTACAATTTAGAGTGAGTCTTAATCCAACCACCTTGCAGTCTCTTCATATCAAAGTGACTCCAACTCTGGGTAAGTCGAACATTTTAAAATCCTTTTTATTTTTTTATACTATTCTACATCTAATTTTCAGACTAACATCAAATACTGATGTTAGATGCTTTATCACAACTGTAGACATTTGCAGTTTGTAAAGTAATTGTTTTTATCAATTCTTACTCTGTTAACCATCCAAACCTGAAGTAGGGGTGTAGAAACATTGAGGTAACCTGTTATGTATGTGAAGTTGTGTGTCTGTCTCTTTACTCTCTACGTCACACAATAATCATAAATGAGTTCCATTCAGTCATGGAAAAATATTACCTTGCTTGGAAGTAGGTGTGAGTTGGTGACAGGAAGGGGATCTAACTGTAGAAAATCTTCCTTAATGATTTTGCATCTGAACCATGCAGGCATGGAAAGTGCACCCGTGCTGGTGGCACATAACAAAATCAACTTTTGTATGTCGGGCCTCATAGAAGCAAAGTGGCTGAGTACCTTTCGATGTTGGGCCTCATGGAGGCATAATGGCTGAGTTCCTTTTGAGTGTTGGACCTCATGGAGGTGAGGTGGCTGAGTTCCTTTTGAGCAGGCCTCACGGAAGCGAGGTAGCTGAGTTCTTTTGAGTGTTGGGCCTCATGGAGGAAAAGTGGCCTCACAGATACAATGACCAAGATCTTTGGCATTATGTTGTGCTTGAGAAGACCCATCAAGCCGAGCAAAATCACAGTCGTGACAGATACTGGTGGCACGTAAAAGCACCCATTACACTCTTGCAGTGGTTAGTGTTAGGAAGGGCATCCAGCTGTAGAAAACCATGCCAAATCAGACTGGATCTTGGTGCAGCCTTCCAGCATGGACAACAGACATTAAATGATGATGATGTATATATATATGTATATATATTTAATGACTTTCACCAAATTTTACAAAGTGTATGGGTCAAGCAGTGGCTACAGTAGAAAACTTCGTTCTCAAGTGCAGAGATTTGCACTTGAGATGAAACTTAGAACTACATGGTTGTGAAGTGACCCCATGATGTACGTGATTATAATTTAAAAGGAGTATGTTGTACTATAGTGAATTTAATGCATCCGGGAGTTAAGCCAGTTTTATATAAAACAACATTACAATGATTCACAATTATTCACATGAAATAACTGAAGAACAGCTGAAGTAGTTGTATGCTGTCAATTTAATGTGACAGTCCCCTGAAGGGAATAATACTACTGTTGGTTAGACCTAGGAAGCTGCACTGCTTCCTGTCGGCCTTGACACATTTCCTGTGTCCTTATGTGTCAAGGCCGACAGGAAGCGGTGCAGCTTCTTAAGTCTAACTAACAGTAGTATTATTCCCTTCAGGGGACTGTCACATTAAGTTGACAGCATACAACTACTTCATCATATCACTGCTGCATAAATCTCTCTGAGAGATTTAGAAATGTATTATTTCTAAATGAAGAACAGCTATTTTATTTCTCTCAAGATATAAAATAATAACTGCTGATTGCTTTTACTATGTATTTATTTTATAGTATTGTTATTTTTATATTATTTCTTTGCAGATTATCAAGACCAGTGGACTAATGAAGAAATTCAGATATTGGAAAAATTTTTTGACTTAAAGGTAAGAACTTAGTAAAAATTAAGACTTTCAGAATCTTACACAAATAAGTTTTTGCTATTAACATCTCAGCACAGAAATTATACATACATATAAACAATATGAATCACCAAAATCTCATAAAAACATGCTCTGAATCCCAACAAATGCAGTCCTGAAAATCCCAAGTACCCTCATTGTCTTCTCATGAATGTTCCCAGTCTCAAACGATAACAACCACTGTAAATGTCAACGTAAATGACATAGCTATTGTGCAAAAAGTTGAACCTGCTGCAATGTAACTGTAATGGCTTCAAAATATCTTTATAATGCACAACATTACAAGAAATAAAGCTATAACTAAAACATGATCCACTATCACAGAGTGCAACAAGTGAGAAATCACTGCAGCTTTGAGTCCACTGTACAGTTTCCACTTGGCAAATGCCTAGTATATCTGAATTGGCAGGTCTGTGGAACACACCTAGTAATTTTTGATGTAGGACCGTTTGATCAGCACAAACTGGAAGCAGCATATTATGCTGTTGCTGATGTATTTCTTCTTTTTTTTTTTTCAGCTAAAATAGTTTTTCTGTAAATATGTCTGTACATTGTGATGTCTGTATACAAATCAACATAAATCAGGCCTCTTATAATTTGATAGAAGCCAAGATCTTTCTGCATCAAAATGTACATTAAAAATATATCTACCTGATTGCACTTCCCAGATTTTCTATATTTCTATACTTTCTATATTTTCATGTCAGGTGGCCAGTCCTCCTTACAAAGTGAATGCTCTGACAGCTTTCTGCAGACTTCTTGGTGCACCGGCACGTATACTTAGAGACTGTTTGCAAATCATGAGACTAGAGTTGGTAAGAAACATTCTTATAATTCATTTTAATTTAGATTCTAAATACATATATATGTGTGTGAGTGTGTGTGTGTATATATATATATATATATATATATATAAATAAATAAAAGAGATGTCAAACATCCAAGTCTGCTGGTACAGTCCAAGTAAAGAATATTTGCAAAAACAAATTAGACTCTGAAACAATTTGTAGAATGGGTATTGGTTTTGCACCAACCTGGATTATGAATTAAAGATTGTCTACACCTACAGTTTTTCCTTTCCTTATACTTCATATATAGAAACGTATATATATATATATATATATATATATATATATGTATATATATATATATATGTATATATATATATATATATATAGACACGTATGGGTTGTCAAACAAAAGAATGCAGTTATGTGTATTTAATAATCTTGTTTCAGTCATGGGATAGCAAGCTATGCTGGAGCACATCCTTGAAGGGTTTCTTCGTCAGTGAAATTGACCCCAATTCTTATTTTGAGTTTGATACTCACAATTGGTCGCTTTTTTTCACCAGGCCATTACATAATTTGGGTATAAACAAATCTACACAGGTTGTCCAGTGCTGAGAAACAAACATAAATGTGTGTGTGTAAATATATATATCATCATCATCATTTACCGTCCACTTTCCATAGTGTTGGTAAGAGGGTTTATTAGAGTTCTGGATTTATATGAATGGAGCAGGGGGTGGGTTTAGGTGAGTTATGTTATTAGGGTGGATGTTAGCTAGTTGTGGGTTTCTGAGTTCCTTGTTAAGATGTCAGATTATTCCAGCAATGTTGGTGGTGGAGCAAGACAATTTCATAGGTTGGGGGTTAAAGATTTTTCTAAGGGGGCTTGATTTGGGTAAATGTTTTTTGAGTTGGATGAAGAAGAGTTTAGGTACTTGGGGCCGAGCATTAAGGGCAAAATGGGGGTGAAACCAGATAACATCACAGGTTCTTGTTCATTTATTCCGATTAGTGGAGTTATCAGAGTGAGGATAGGGCTTTGGAGGTGTGCACTGGTGTCAATTTTGGCAGGTTGCAATGTATTGAGGATTTTCTATTAAGTCATCTACTACTTTGAAATTTGGACAGATAGAGGCGTGGTGGGATATTTTGTGCTCTATTTGGGTGGGGAAAATAGTGAAGAAATCCCGTATAGATTTTAAGATGGTAGTTGGATGGTTGGAGGAAAAAATGACAGTCGAGGTATTTGCCAGATTTGGTTTTGTAAGTCTTGTGTGACGTCTAAGGAATTAGTGGTTTTAAGATTGTTACAGAAGGAGATGCCAAGGCTGACATCTTTAAAAAACTTAATCTTTTTCCGGTTGCTAGAATTTTAGATTGTGAACAGAGCGTTGTCTCTGTGTAGACTGCTGGAAATGTTAGGGAATTGTTCCCAAAGGCCGTTAAGTAGGTAACAGCCTACAAGGTTTGTAACTTGGGTGGAGTCACTGGCCTCCATGAGCATGTCAAAAAACTCAGGTGTATCCTTGCAGGCCCAGGATTTCCCATCAAATTGTATGATAGTTTGGCATGCTGAGATATCAATATTGTCATGAGATAGGTTGGAGTGTTTTCTGGCGAAAATTAGAGCTTTGATTAGAAGAATAGGAGATATACTAGAGTGGTATTGGTCAATGTTGACCTGGATAAATTTAAAAGTAGGTTTAGGGCATAGAGAATTGAACCACTGAGTGGCTTCAGTAATTTTGGTCCAAAGTTTTAATATAGCATGAAGTTGGGGTATAATCTGATCTACTGTGTGTGTGTGTATATGTATAGGAGAAACAGTAAAGGGAGAAAGATTATATCTTAATGTGAATGATATTCTGATGCCTCTGGTTTTTTTAGATGCCTGATCGAAACCTCAAGTGGTCTGTGCAGTGGTGCTTAACCATACCTCCTGGGGCTCATCCAATCAGTGCACCAGCTGGCACTCCAGCTGTTGTGGTAAAGAGCAAAATGATAATCATGGTAAGTGTAATCTGCTACTTCACTCTCTACACTGTCAACTGATATTAGAAAATATTATTTAGTATCAATGTGACCATAATGTAATTATTAGTCCTGCTGGGGAAGAATTTCACTTCAGTAAAGTTCGCAAAATAGAATCTAAATTTTTTTCACTGGGTATTTTGTTGGTTAAGAAATTAGGTGTGCGTGTTAATTTGGTTGGGTCATTTTACATGTAGCTATCAATATGACTGGTAAATAATATTTGAAAGCATAGTATAGTGGTGATTCTCTTGCAATGTTAGTGTTGTGTATCTAAATATACACATTGTTTAAAAAATGTAAATGTAGTGTTGGTCTCTTATAATATTGGTATTTCTAATTTGTGTGCCTGACAAGAGAAGTATTACAATTTTGCTATTGTCAAGTTACATTTAACTTTGTTGCAGTTTAAACTTTGAAATTTATAGTGTATTTCAGTAGTTACTTGTACTTTTTATTTAGGCACCTGATGGCCAAAACTGGATATTTATATCATTTAATGTCCGTTTTCCATGTGTTGGATGGTTTGACAGGAGCTGGCCTGCTGAAGACCTGTCCAGGCCCCACGTCTGTTTTGGCATGGTTTCTCTGGCTGGATGTCCTTCCTAATGCCAACCACTTTACAGAGTGTACAGGGTACTTTTACACAGAACAGGTGTGTTTATGTGGCACCTGTATGGGGTGTTTTTTATGTGGCACCAGCATCCATGAGCCCGAAAGATTAGGAATGCTCAGCTGGAGAGGGATGCAGTGGTGAAGCCTGCATGCAAGGATCACCATGTTTTTACTTAGCTAAGCCAACTGGTAGGAAACCTAGGGGTAGATTACAAGCAAGAGTGTCTCAGTTAATGACAGTTGTTTCTGATAAGACCCAATGGAACTCTACCTCAATGACCCTCCCAGGATACATATAATCTGATTAGAAAAAATATAGCAGGTTAAGACTACATTGAAGTGAAATGACATGTAACTAAGTTTTAAATGAGATTATTTCAGTTCATAAATTCTGTCTAAATATTTAAACCCCCAAATTATTAAGACTATATATATATATGTATGTGTGTGTGTGTGTACAAAAATTAATTCATATGCTTGTATTATGTATTGATTGTGTTTATTCTTTCTGTTTTAGCTTATGTTGACCCGGATTGGCCTAATGTTGTCTTCAAACACCGAACCTCAGTCTGTTATTGTTCCTCTGCTCTATGACATCAATGCTAATACAATACAACTTGTTGAAGCTCGGCCACCTGCCCCTCACACTCAGACTCCTGCACAAATGGCTATTGTTTCAATGTTAAGACGATTTGCTGAACTTCATCAAAATCCTACCGAATGTGCCATATTCCCATCAGTGCGAGAACTTATGACTAATTTAGTAATTCCTATTCAGCAGTAATGCCGATATAAACATTTCCTTCAAACTCCTGTACAAATGTTTACAAAACACCTCCTTAAGCTGATTTCCTGTCTCTAAACTATCCTTGCAACTCAGTCTCCACTTTATTATTCTTTGCAGTAATTAAGTGCAGGCAGGTTACAATTTTTAAAATTTATTTTTATCCTTCATGTTTTGAGATCTGATTTTCCATATTAGCACCAATTGGATAGTTCTGCAAGCATGAATTGTGAGAGCAAATATTTTCCAGACAGATGCTATTTTCTATAGAAATCACTTCATTATGTTGGAACAGCTTGATGCTCTTTCTAACAAAAACCATTTAACTATAAAAGGAGAATAGTACCCAATTTTATTTAAATTGTCTGTGACACAATGACAATGATGGTCTGCGTTTATGCCCCAGTTATCAGCAAGGTAGCCTCTTTGTGGTCATTCAGAAGTTCATTTTGGACAACATAGTGTTAGATATAAAGAAAAATAAAAGAAAAAAAAACAATTACAACTGGAACACCTTTGATTGTGTTTATTCAGTCAAGTCTTACCTAGGGCTAAACAACAAAAAAATTTATTAATTTCATAATGTCTTAAGCTTATAACTACAACACATCCTAAAAATATTAAGCGTAAAATGAAAAAAATTCATTTTTAAAAGGAAACATTGTACATTTATCTCAATATTTACTGAAGTTAAATTTCATAAACAACCTCATATCCTTGTTTTGAATGATCATGGTCTGTTTATAATTTCTTTGTCAACATTCATTTGATTGGTCAGAAAATAATGATGCACTTGTTCATTTTATTTTTAAAAAAAAAGGTTGACATAGAACCATGGGAACCTAATGCATGTATACATTACTTCCAACAAGCAAGAATACCTTTATTCTATCACAATAGAATTATGAATTCCTAAAATTTAGTAATTTCTTAAAAAAAAAAAAATTCTTCACTGTGGATTGGTAGAGTTGTTAGGGTGTCAGACAAAAATTATCATGTACCTAAATTCATGTGGTACTTAGGGACAGCCTTTTGTGTTCTGAGGTCAACTTAGCCTTTCTTCCAGAATTGGTACAGTGAAATATTCCTGTAAAGTCTATTAGATGTGTGTTTGTAATAAAAAGGCAAGACCAATATCCTAAAATATGTCTAAATGTTTAAATGCTGTTTAAAATTATAGATATATTTTGTTAATTTAAAGGTGAGAAGTCTTGAGTGGAAGGGGCAGTATCCTGTAATCTAGTTGAGGGTTTGATGCATCACTTGTGCAGCACATAATTGGGTATTGCCATAATGCAAGAGTGATCTTTTGTGGTTGAGTAAGTGCTTTATGACACAGCTCCTGTTCATTTCTTTCAATTGTCATCAATAAATCTCTCCAGTTATACAATTGTTTATTCAAGAAAACTGAAATGAATGGAATTTTTTTTCTAAGTAAACCACCATAAAATTATCTTTGGAAATAAAATGATTGAGATATGCAATTTACATGAAATTGTTTGGCTCATTCAACCAGCTAGAAAAATAGTAACCAAATTTTTCTTACCATCTTGCAGAGGGAAAGATACATTGCATAATGTAGTCCTAGTTATACAATGCTCAAGAGAAGTCTATGGTTGGAATGATTCTTGTTCGTAGGTCTTTTCAATTAAGGTTAAGCTGAGGATAGTAAAACAATATTTTTATAATTGTTGATTTTAAAACATATTTCAAGGGCTTATTGTGGTCAAACGATTTTTCTTTTGCATGAATTAACTTTATGTCTCTAAGAAATTAAACATTCAAGATCTGTTTTAGTTTTGTGTGAAAGAAACAGATCAATACTACATGGATGTTTTTTCAAGGATTTTATTGAGTGTGTAAAAACACGTTTTGCTTTTTTTTTTTTAATAGTGTCATACAGATATAAATTTTGGACATAATGCTGCTTTTGTGCCTCTTCTCAAGTTGTTCATTGGAACCCTCATGAGACATGCCCACTACTTGGAGATCATCACTGAACTTCTTACCTAATATTTGTGAACTGCAGTATTCATTTAGAAGTGGCTTTTTCTCCATAAGTAGTAGATATTGCAAGTTGATTGAATAGCATCCATTTAGTTAGCATTTTAGGGATTTATATAAAAAATTTGACAAAATAGTAATAGGTCCTGTGAACAGGTGGAGTACTTAGGTTTTGTTATCTAGACATGAGTATCCTCATCATCATTTAATGTCCATTGTCCATGCTGACATGGGTTGGACGGTTTGACCAGGAAGGCTGCATTAGACTCCAGTCTGATTTGGCATGGTTTCTACAGCTGGATGCCCTTCCAAATACCAACCACTCAGAGTGTAATGGGTGCTTTTATGTGCCACTGGCACAGGTGCCATTTGCATAACATTGGTACCTGCTACAGCTGAAATTTTGCTTGGCTTGTTGGGTCTTCTCAAGCACAACATATGACATAAAAGCCTACATTATTATGACTGTAAGTGACTTTATTTTCCAAAGCAATTGACTATACTGCCATACTTTAAATCTTGGGTTAGCCTTGTTAATAATTAACACAAATTTGAAGCCAGAAGTTTTCAAGAGTGACAAAAATGATATTGCATGGTCATGAACCATGGGTGTTGATGGAGGTGAATATAGAAAGGTCAAAAGGAAACAAAGTGAACTTGCTTCATTGAATGTGTAATGTTAGTGTGTATGATGGATGAAGTGCAAATGAACAGAAAAAAACTAAGTATAAGAGGAGCCAGCTGTAGTATGCAAGAAAAGCTTGTGCTGGTATGGACATGTGGATATGTATAGAAATGCTGAGTGATCCAGGTAGAAGGAACTTGTGTAAGAACCCTCATTTGTTTCATAGGGCAGCTGAGAAAGAAGTAGTGAAGGCTGAAGTAGATAAGGGATTGCATCAAGCGGCTAGACACTGCTGGAGCAGACTTATCAGGTCCATATAAACAGAAATTGGTGGACTTACAAGACTGTCAAAGATATTGATGGAAAACAAACAAGAAACCAAGGTGTTTGCACATTTCTGAAAGGTATTAATGACAAATAAAGTGAAATTTCTCTAACTTAAAATCAAAACCAAGACATGGGATTATCCAGAGTTTGCAGATTTTTTTTTGTGACAGTGTCTGCCCCATTGTCTGTTAGAAACAAATCTAATTTTCTTGTAAACCCTGCTATGTCTCATGAAGCTGTTGAGAAAACTGAAATTGAAACTGAAGTAAACGTCCTGCTTTTTTTTTTTTTGGTTCGTAATCTATATGCATTGTGTCTTTTTTTTTTTTGTTGAAAGAAAATATAAACTGTACTTTTTTGTGTCAGTCAGTTTAACTTTTTTAAATAGAACTTAAAACTGGATATATGTATTTCTTTGGAGTCTAGATCAAAAGTGATGGTAGTGAAATGAATTATTTATAGGCATCAAAATTTGTGGTTTAGAAATTCTAGTTTGGTACCAAAAAACAGCTGAGTTTCATCAATTTGGCTGATAGGAATATTCCTGAGAAAACTACAAGTCTTGCTGTCTCACTATGCATATACAAGACACTAATCAATTTTACGGTCAAGATATTAACAGAGTACTTTGTACTTTTTTAGTGTCTACTGTTGTAAAATTTGGCACTTAAGTTTTAAATCATTAAAAGCGTGGCAATAGCTCTTCAGTGAGATTTGAGCAGATTGGTGAAGAGTAGAATCAAACCAAGTTAACATTTTGTTACCATACCATATTTATGTAGAAATATGTTGCCTTTGTTTCAATTGATTTTAAAACTGGAGAATTTAGTAAATATAGTTTATTCATCATCATCATATAACGTCCACTTTCCATGCTAGCATGGGTTGGACGATTTGACTGAGGACTGGTGAACCAGATGGCTACAACAGGCTCCAATCTGATTTGGCAGAGTTTCTACAGCTGGATGCCCTTCCTAATGCCAACCACTCCGAGAGTGTAGTGGGAAGAACATACATTACTATGTTATTTTGATAAAAGGTTTTAAATTAGATTATTTTAAACAGGCAGCTTGTGATATAGAACCAGGGGCAGCTTTAAATAGGTTATTATCAAAAGGGTTGAAGTGTATATTCATTATACCAAACTTTATCAGAACTATGTTTAGAGGCAATAGTATTGGTTACTGGTTCTGAATCTGATATTTAAACACATTTACAGGACGTACTTTATCACTTTCCCCATAGCTGTGGATGCTAGTGTTAATGTTGATTCTCGGTGAGCTTACAAAAGTAGCAACACTGGAAGAGGTAGGAAGAGGCTAATTTATGGATTTGTCGATGTTCACCTTCCAACTTTGATCTGACATGACTTCCATTTTTGTTTTTTTGTAGTTGCTTTAATTATATCACTTTGAACCCCCCTCTACAACTCCTCACTTCAATCCCCCCCCCTACTTCCACTCCATACACATCGTTTTCTCCTACTTCCATTTCTCCAATCCCCATCTTTATTTTCGCCCTCCCCCCATTTATTCCTTCTCCACCTCTCAATTTTCTCATTAACAGGAATAAATGCTACAATAAAATAATAAACAAATATGTGCAAGATACTTCAATCTTTATGTCAGCTTAATATTTAAGGAATTTATTGATTTCAGTAACATGTTTGAAATCAAGTTTATATATTTCTACATTTTTTCTTAATCAATTTTTCTGTTTCTATTTATTTATTTTCAGAATCCTCCCTCTCCAAATTAAAATTTGTTTTTGAGGTTTATATCATTTTTTTTATTACAATTTCTTTTGCTGTACGTTACTACACTTCTCTCCATTGTTATCTTTTCATTCACTCTCTCCTTCATCCTCACTTAATTTCTCAGTTCATTCTTTATCCATCTCTTACCACCTCTCTCTTTCTCTTTTCTTCCTACCTCTACAAAAACAAACAAAAAAACCTGTGAGAAGAGTAAATTTATAAATTGTATTTGATTCCAGTCTGTGTAGAGTGGGTGTATGTTTGCTTGGCTGGTCGGTCGGTTGGTACAAAAAGTTAAAAAAACGGAGCTAGGGAAACTCACCTCGAAAATTTTAACAGGTTTGTTGTTCATGGAATGTATGGTAGGATGGATGGGAACAGTATAAAATACAAAATTTATATATAAAATTTTTTAAAAAATTTCAATTAGAGTCGTAAATAGAGAAACTAAAAGAGACCATCAAAAGTAGCGTCTTGGTTAGCAAGAAATCACACACACACACACACATATATAAGTAGGTGGCGAGCAGCTAAATGCTTAGCTGCATTTCATCCGTCTTTATGATCCGAGTTCAAATTCTGCCGAGATCGACTTAGCCTGTCATCCTTTCGGTGGTCGATAAAATAAGTACCAGTTGAGCACTGGGTCGATGTAATCGACTTGCCCTCTCTCGTGAAATTACTGGCTTCGTTCCAAGACATGAAACCAATATTTAGCAGAAGCAACTAAGTAGAGTTTCGTGCGTTAGCACCACCACTTAAAAAGATTGATAGAACATGCACTTTTAAGTAATAAGTATTACCTTTTGGCATTAATACTGCTTCTGTCGCCATTAATCACACACACACACACACACATATATATGAGCATAATGCTGGTGGTTGGTTGGTTGGGAAGATGGTTGTGGGTTGACTAACACCATCACTACCATTCATAAGTGAACTGATGTTTTCGATCAACAGCTAACTTTCCTCACAAGAGAAAAACGGTTGATCGATTATTCTTCTGACAAGATTTTTCAGTACATTATGGTGATGTTGAGGCTGGTAAATATAATTGGTGGTAATAATGACGTTATACTGGCGGTGGATGTGGGTGGTGGTTAATAAATAGCAACAGTGGTGTAGTTGTTACTTCGTCCCAGGTCAGATCTAAACGAGTATATATATATATATGAAGGCATTCCAGCCATGACACCCTGTCTTTTTCCTGTGTGTGTGGAAAGAATCCACGACTACATTACACTTATTTTTAAATCACAGGATGAGATTTGGCTGCTATTCCTAGCAAATTGAGTGGTTATATACAATCACTTCTTGGATCGTAATAACAGTCGTAATAGTGATGCTAGTAATAGGTGTAGTGAGGTGATGTTAGTAATAATAGTGGTAGAGCTGGAGTATTAAACATTAATTGTGGTGGTGGTGGTGGTGGTAATGGCGGCAATGATATAATTGTAGCAGCAGTGTTGGTAGTGTGGTAGTATTAATAATCGTAAGGGTGGTTGTAATGGTGATGATAGTGGTGATTAGGACGGTGGTATCGCAAAATTAGAAAGAAATAATTGAAATTCAATTTCACCGTGGGACAGTAAAATAGTCTATTACCTGTTCCTAGGGATATAAGAGATGAAGAGTGTCATATAAATATAGCGCAGATTGAGAACAGGTTTCTAGTAACAGGGAAGGGCTGGGGTTAGTCCACATTATTCTACAGTAAGCATTGGACCGGTTTCCATTCCTCCCTGGACGAGAAGCTGGTAGGTCGTAGGATTACCCATTTTTACCAGCTGAGCAGACTAGAACAACGTGAAATGAAGTGTGTTGCTCAAGAACACAACGCATCACTCAGTCCAGGAATCGAAACAATCTTCCGATCATGAGTCCAGTACCTTAACCACTTAAAAAGGTTTTGGCATCTCCATATATATGAAATTCGAAATATAAGTGATAAATTATAAAATAATTTTCAATTTTTCAAAATGAAACAAATAAACAGTAAGACAGAAAACGTTTATTTTTGTGTACTTCCACTTTATTTATATTTGAAAAGTTTTGTCTTTCTTTTTAATTGCAATGTCTAATCAGATCCTCAAAATTAATTTTACGTAACTCACCTGCTTCTATACTTCGTAGAGATAAGGCATCCTGAATATCATTTTAGCAAGTTTAAAGTGATTTCTTTTGTGACGTAAACTAGTTACTATTTCTGTAGTGCCACCCTCTATCTTGATGGTCTAAGCACGAGCTTAATTTACTTAATGGCTAATTCAGCGCTATTATAGAGAGTAATTTTTTTAGAAGTAGAGTAAATAGGTTCAAACAGAGATATAATAGACTCCACCTGCTAACTCATACGCTTGAGGTCTTATACTTATTTCTTTATTGCACACAAGGGGCTAAACATAGAGGGGACAAACAAGGACAGACAAGGGGATTAAGTCGATTACATCGACGACAGTGCGTAGCTGGTACTTATTTAATCGATCCCGAAAGATCGTTCGTAGCTTTTGCCTGAACGTATGCCCGTTCGATCTAAAAGCTACGGACGATCGTTCGTAGCTTTTGCCTGTACGTACGCCCGTCCGATCTAAAAGCTACGGACGATCGTTCGTAGCTTTTGCCAGAACGTGCGCCCGTCCGATCTAAAAGCTACGGACTATGGTTCGTAGCTTTTGCCTGATCGTACGCCAGTTCTATCTAAAAGCTACCGACGATCGTCCGTAGCTTTTTCCTAAACGTACATCCGTCCGATCTAAAAGCTACGGGCGATCGTTCGTAGCTTTTGCCTGAACGTACGCCCGTTCGATTTAAAAGCTACGGACGATCGTTCGTAGCTTTTGCCTGAACGTACGCCCGTCCGATCTAAAAGCTACGGAAGATCGTTCGTAGCTTTTGCATGAACGTACGACCGTCCGATCTAAAAGCTACGGAAGATCGTTCGTAGCTTTTGCCATAACGTACGCCCGTTCGATCTAAAAGCTAC
The DNA here is from genome assembly GCF_046866305.1 of Octopus bimaculoides. NCBI lineage: Eukaryota > Metazoa > Mollusca > Cephalopoda > Octopoda > Octopodidae > Octopus > Octopus bimaculoides. The sequence goes on along the minus strand of NC_142929.1, from coordinate 123,329,626 downwards.
GGACGATCGTTCGTAAATTTTGCCTGAACGTACGCCCGTTCGATTAAAAAGCTACGGACGTGCGTCCGTTGCTTTTGACTGAACGTACGCCCGTCCGATCTAAAAGCTACGGACGTGCGTCCGTTGCTTTTCATTGAACGTACGCCCGTCTGATCTAAAAGCTACGGTCGTGCGTCCGTCGCTTTTGACTGAACGTACGCCCGTCTGATCTAACTTCTACGGACGTGCGTCCGTGGCTTTTGACTGAACGTACGCCCGTTGGATCTAAAAGCTACGGTGGATCGTTCGTAGCTTTTTCCTGAACGTACGCCCGTTCGATCTATAAGCTATGAACGATCGTTCGTAGCTTTTGCCTGAACGTACGCACGTTCGATTTAAAAGCTATGGACGATCGTTCGTAGATTTTGCCTGAACGTACGCCCGTCCGATCTAAAAGCTACGGACCATGGTTCGTAGCTTTTGCCTGATCGTACGCCAGTTCGATCTAAAAGCTACCGACGATCGTCCGTAGCTTTTTCCTAAACGTACATCCGTCCGATCTAAAAGCTACGGACGATCGTTCGTAGCTTTTGCCTGAACGCACGCCCGTCCGATCTAAAAGCTACGGACGATCGTTCATAGCTTTTGCCTGAACGTACGACCGTCCGATCTAAAAGCTACGGAAGATCTTTCGTAACTTTTGCCTGAAAGTACGTCCGTTCGACCTAAAAGCTATGAACGGTCGTTCGTAGCTTTTGCCTGAACGTACGCCCGTCCGATCTAAAAGCGACGGACGATCGTTCGTAGATTTTGTCTGAACGTTCACCCGTCCGATCTAAAAGCGACGGACGATCGTTCGTAGATTTTGCCTGAACGTACGCCGGTTTCTTCTCGGCCGCCGCTTCCTTCTCGGCCGCCGGTTTCTTCTCGGCCGCCGCTTCCTTCTCGGCCGCCGGTTTCTTCTCGGCCGCCGCTTCCTTCTCGACCTGTTTCTCGTCCGTCGACCGCTTCTGCCGCGTTTCCAGGCGTCACCTGGCGTGCGTAACACACGGACACACACACTTTCGATCGCACCGGTGTTTGGCCGGCGGAACTTCGCCTCCTGACCCTCCTCCGCTTTCTCTTTGCTCCTAATCGCTTCCGATTGCTCGCCGGCTTCCTTCTCGAGCTGCTGCTGTTTCTTCTCGACCGCACCTCTCCTGGAGTGCGTAACACACGGACACACACACTCGCGGTCGGTATCGCCGCCGAGACGACGGCCTTTCGATCGCGCCTGCGCTCCGCCGACGGAACTCCGTCGCCCGACCGTCTTTCCGCCGCCTAAGCGTCGGTCTGAATTCGGCCGCTCCGATCGACCCTGCGGGAACGCGGTGGCGACCGGCGAGGCGACCGCCGGCCGACCGTCGGCCTTTCCGTCGGCCGACCGTCGGCCTTTCCGTCGGCCGTTCCGTCGGCTGCGGTCGGGGTGCGAGTCGGATGAAATGCCAATCCGATTGACGACTACCCCAATATAGTAGTCTGGACCCCCTTGGGGTGTGAGGGCCACCTAGAGCGTGACTGTTCCACCGGGTCCGACCCGCAAGTTTGCGGGTCGGACTCCGTCACGGTACCGACCGCGGCTCGTATCTTGGCTCTTATCGCTGCCGAGACGTCGGCCTTTCAGATCGCCCCGGCGGTTCGCCTGCGGGACTCCACTGCCGATGCGTCTGCCGCCGCTTTGATCGGCTCACAATCGCTCCTAGTCACTCGCTGGTCTTCCTTCTCGCTGTCACGAATCGCTCAGCCTGCTTCTCATCCATCCGTCCACCGCCTCGGCCGCGTGTCTCAGCGTGCTTAACACACGGACACACACACACACACACACACACACACACACACACACACACACACACACACACACTCGCGGGCAGCATCGCCGCCGAGACGTTGGTCTTTCGATATCGCCTGCGGAAGCCACCACCGAAGCGTCGGCATGCTCTCTGCTCGCTACGAACCGCTATCTCTATCTCGCTCGCTTGCTCGCTTGCTACGACCTACTCGACTAGCCCTTTACCCGTCGACCGCGTTCGTAACACACGGACACACACACACATTCGGGGTCGGTATCGCCTTCGAAACGATGGCCTTTCGATCGCGCCGGTGGAGGCCCGCCGCCGATGCGTCTGCTGCCTCTTTGCTCGCTCCCAGCAACGTCGCTCGCTTCCTTCTCACTCGAACCAACTACTTATCCGTCGACCGCGTGTCTTAGCCTGCTTAACACACGCACACTCACTCGGCCGGCGGCAGTCACGTCTTTGCACGATCCGAGCGACACCGCTAATCGCTTTGCTTCCCTAAACCTTACAACTTTCCTTCACTGCTCGATGCACCTGGAGAGATCGCGCTTGCGCGGCGACGACCGGCACACGCTCCTGCGCTCGTGCTCGATGCCGTCGGTTCTTGGTCTGTCGGATTGCCACGCGGCTCTTCAAAAAATAAAAAATAAATGAAAGAAAGAAAAGGGGAAAGAAGAAAAAACAAACCCGCTTCTACGCAAACGGAGGACGAAACACCCGAGACCGGTCTCGCACGTAGCAGCGTTTCTACTTCTACTTCTTTCGGCAGCGCACTCGCCCCGCGGCGCCCTAAGGAAATACACTCCGACGACTTGCTCGCCGCGGCGGCTCTCCCATCGCAGCTCGAATCTGCGTTTCCTTTTTTCCGTTTGTCTTCCCCAGCTCTGCCGCCGCCGCGCGACCGGTGCCGATCTCGATTTTACTTTCCGTCTTTTCACCGACCACCACTAAGCCACGCTTCGTCTCCGTCTCGATCAGTTCGCGGTTTCTCTCGGGAACAATAAAAAAAGGGGATGGGAAAACAATGTCCGCCTCAAAAGGGCGGATCGTGTCGTTCGCGAGAAGAGACTCAATAGATCGCAGTGTGGTAGCTGCTCCACTAAGCACGTCACTCCGAACGGCAAGTCGAGTCGTATGCAAGCGATCCTTTTCGTCTCGATCTCTTCGAACAACGACCACCTCCACCGCCGCAGACGTCCCGAAATGACAATTCCGCCGGCGACGCTGCCGCTCACCGCGCGTGAACGCGACGGGCGGACGGCGAACGCCGAGCTAAGGCATGCGCCTTGAGGTTGAGACGCTTTTGGAAAACAACTCGGGTCCGGCTACGGTTTCGGCTTAGAGGCGTTCAGCCGTTATCGCTCAGAGGAAGCCTGGCGCCACCGCTCTATCGAGCGAGCGCGCAAACCGTTGCTCTGATCCCGCGGTTCCTCTCGTACTGGACGGGATAGCCGTAGCCGAGTTGACGTTGCCGGCGCCCGCCTAAGGCCGCAAGCGTCGGCTGCGGAAGCGCACCGGAGCGCGCCGCCGCGCACCGAACACCTCGACCGCGCGCGACTCGGGGCGTCGCGTACGCGCGATGCATCGGTAGGATAAAACTAACCTGTCTCATGACGGTCTAAACACAGCTCACGTTCCCTGTTAGTGGGTGAACAATCCTTCGCAATGATAGGAAGAGCCGACATCGAAGGATCAAAAGCGACGTCACTGCGAACGCTTGGCCGCCACAAGCCAGTTATCCCTGTGGTAACTTTTCTGACACCTCTCGGCGGACGCATAGCTCGCAGCTGTTCGGAAAGGATCGATGGGCCACGCTTTCGCGGTCCGTATTCGTACTGAAAATCGAGATCGAGCGAGCTTTTGCCTTTTTGCTCGACGTGTGGTTTCCGTCCACGCTGAGCTCGCCTTGGGACACCTGCGTTACCGTTTGACAGACGTACCGCCCCAGTCAAACTCCCCGACCGACACTGTTCTTCACTAAGGGTCGCGCATCGGTGAAGGCGCTCGACATGCACTGCGCGCTTCGCACTAGATAATGAACCACCGCTCGGCGACGGCCCGATCCCTTCTCCATCGAGTGAGCGAAGAAACTACGGAAGTGGCGGTTTCTCATCGTCGCATACGCGCGTGACACCCCGACGCCGAACCGGCCAGCCGACGACGTGACGGCACGCCGGACGACGACCGAAGCACGGTGAGGAAACGCCGACGCGACAGCCACCGATGAAGAGCGCGGCGCAACGTGAATGTTACCGCCTATGCTACGCCTACCGTGTGCTCTCACAAAACCGGACTGTTTGATCATACAATTTTGTCTTATATTATTAGTTCTGCCATCCACTACTATCACATGTTTATACCACCATCGCCTACCTACCTTTGCTGTCATTATCATCACATGTCCATACTAACACCATCTACCTCAACGTAGTTGCCATCATATGTTCATACCATCATCACTACCTGTTCTGTAGCTACTGTCCACTAATATCACATGTTTATACTATCATCCCCTACCTATATTTTAGCTACCATCTATTACCATCATATATCTATATCACTATTACTTACATCAGCTGTAGCTACCATTATGTGTCTTATTGGGCCTTGTCTGCTAAGCATAATCTAACTGTTACTTTAAATCTTTGATTGAGTAGAAAGAAAGGGGTAGGATTTTTGTGGATGGCTACTGAGTGTCATAATAACTTTAAAGAACAAGAGGGAAAATATTTAGGGTTGTCTGGCTCATGAAAACTTTTATAGTAAAGTGGGTATTAGCATGTTTTATGTAATAAGCCAAGAAATTTAAGAAAATCACACACTTTATTGTTGATAATAAACTAATTATATTTGAAAAGGAAAATAACGTAAAGTATAACTATCTTTTATCATGTGATTTTTTAAGGTGTCATATAACTGCCCACAAGCTTCCATGAGTTCAAATTTTGTCATAGTCATTGTGTTTTTCTCTTTCATATAGCAAAAAATAAAATAGTCTGTTTACCTCAGTCAGTTTATCTTATAAATACATTCACTTCATGGTTGGAGGGAGGGCCTCTTGCTGTGAAGCCAAGTACATTGAACAATGTGTGCATGTTACAATGTGCATATTACAACATGCACTTATTACAACATTTACAAAATTGACTGTTCACATCTTAAAAGGCAAAATTGGTGTGCAAGATTCTTGATGTGGATATGTGTGTTGAAAGAAATACAATTAAACCTTGGGAGAGGCATTATGCAGGTAATAAACACACTCACATGCTCATACCAGACAATTTCAAAACAGCACTAATTCATACATTCAAAATAAATGGAAGTGGAGAGACAAGTTACTGAAGAGATTGCAAGAGTGCAATGAAATGATTTAACAAAAAAAACAAACAAAAAACTAAATACTGTTTATAAATAAATAAAGGACTGAACCAGTGCATGTGTTTATTACCGGCATAATGCCTCTCCCAAGGTTTAATTGTTACATTCATTATAAAAAAATTGGAAATACTCATTATGTGAAGATTTAAAATATATGCTTTGCTGATGCAAAATGAAGTATATTGAAATAGTGAAGGCAGAACAACTATGGATATAAATGAAGTATTTATTTAAAATTTAGTTTCTCAATTTATTATTTTGTTAACGGGTACTTTGAAATATCATAAACCATTTCATGCTCTCTGATGCGATTTAAATCAATATTAAAAAATATCAATCTATTATTGTTCTGTCACAATGTCCTTTATCTACTTTGTCTTTCTTTCTTCCAGTCAGTACTCTTCACTGTGTTACAGCTATGGTTCACCTCACTTGCAGCTTGAAAATATTAAACACAACACACAAATTGTTAATAATAGAAATGGGGAAAAAAATAAAATAGTGAATACATCAAGGATCGTCTATTGTGTAAATAACTCCTCTGAGAAATACAGTTTCCACTTTGAAAAATTATTCACAAGATTTGAGTATTACAACAACTACTGAGCTTTTTCTTCAAAAACACACCCACCTCCCAAACACACTATACAAGTATGCATTGCGAAGTTTGTGTATGCATGTATACCTGCACGCATACTATTGAGTCTATCATTCATCCTTTTAATAAGCTCTCACCCTTCATCATCATTATCATCATTTAACATCTGTTGTCCATGCTGGCATAGGTTGGATGGTTTGACCAGAGCTAGGAAGCTGGAGAACTGCACCAAGATCCAGTCTGATTTGGCATGGTTTCTATGGTTGGATGCCTTTCTTAATACCAACCACTTTACTGAGAGTGCTGGGTGCTTTTATGTGGTACCACATAAGTGCTTTCACATGGCACTGGCACTGGACTCTTGCCATGAGCACCCAATATCACTCGCTCTTCTATCTCTTATCTCTCACATCACACATCTGTCTGTTGACCATATCACTGTGACCCATGTTTCTTTCAACCTGAACTCTTTCTTCTGGCACCTTTTCTCCTGTTATTCATCTCTCCATCACTTGCTCCTTTTCTTAATGTCAGTGTAGCATGATGGCAGTAGAACTTCTTGTTTCATCATATGTTGCCCTCTTCTACTCATGCTGTTATTGCTTGTTGTTTTACCATACAATACATTCTTAACCCTTGCCTATTGCACATCTACCAATCTATCATTCTTCTTATTTTTTGCTGTACTGTACTTCCAGTATGATGAAAGATGGCAGCAGACATCTTTTGTTTGTTGTATATTGTTTCTAGTATAACTAAAGATGCCAATGTCTTTCTGACTCTGCTCTCAGCACATTTTTGTGCTGTTCATTAGTGCAGGATCCACTTACATTTCATTCTCCACAGCCACCACACTCATCACTTGACTTCCATCTTATAGTCTATGAATAGGTGATTACGTTATACTAGCCCACCATCCCATCTCCTAGCTTATGTACAAGTGTCTACATTGGACCACTTGTGCCCAGTTCATTCTACTTTCTCCACCCCATGTCTCTCTGCCAGTATATTCTTGTTCCTTCTCTCCCATGGATCCTAAGCCTCTGTTATTGCTCTCTCTCCTGGGATCTCTGTCATTCCTTTTGCCATCTCAGTCACATTGTGTTGCCTTGAATATACATACCTGTCTCAGAATACTTAGTATGCTTATCACTCCATCCCTCTGATCATTATCATTTGTGCTTCTATCAGTCATACTTCCTATTTACTTAAGAGGCTGGTGAATAAACAGACGTGGAGGTTGTGAGATCATTTTAGTTGTGCTGAGGTCATGGCTACCTCTCTAGTCCTGGTGATATGAAAATTTTAGTGTGTACACTCAGTGGATTGTAAAATTTTGAGGGCCTTTTGAGCTTGTCAAGGATGTGATGCCTCTCTAAAACAACCAACATTGCAGTTCTAATACAACTGTTATATTATCTGCTCTTCACTCTGAGGGAAAAGATCTTTGATGCCAGTTGCAGTATAAGCTCCCTGAACTTTTTATGACCTGTTCTTATCCTGGTTACTATGTTTTTGAAGCAACAACCTCCCTTAGGAAAATTACATCTTCTCGGTATTGACTACTAGTGAGCCATTTGGGCATTTCAAAGAATCTATTTCTGGTGTGCTTATAGTATGTACTGTGCTACTGCATACCATGAGTCCATATGAGAGATCCTCTCAAAGTAAATAATGCAGTATTCTGTACTCTAACACAACCTCCATATTAAGTGAGAGATGAAGATCACCTTTTGATATTAATACTGCTTCTGTCACTGTTAATAACATTTTGTTTGTCTGCTTGTGATTCCATTACAGTTTTTGTGTGTCCATACCTTACATTGAGTCTAGTGTATGGCATCTATGCCTACTCATTTTCTACATATTGAGCAAGGCTATTTCCCTGAAGATATCAGACTCCTATTTTCTTTCCTGCTTAGTCTTGAAGTTTCTTGATTCTAGGTTTAGTTTTCCCCTGTAGATTCAACTACGAGAAGTAGATAAAGAGCATTTAGAGACAATCTTAGCCCGTATGACTTACGATGAATATGATTGGACTGAGGACTGCACTTGAATGGACTAAAAACTCCCCTCAAATTCATCACTGAAATCATTGTTGACTCTCTTTACTCTTTGTACATAGCTTATATAGCCCTCACAAGCCATTTGTCTACACCTAAGCCATTCATCTACATCTATCACTTTGTCTAATTATTCATTTATTCAGAGCTGTTAAAACTTCACTGTTTTTTTCTCTGAGCTCACTGTATGATGTTTGGAATAGTGACAAGACGGTGTTTTAGTTTAAAATAACTAAATACACACACACACTACTATTGTGTTAAAACCTATACACAGCCACACATACACAATATAGTGATGAGATTAACCTGTAAGTGGTAGACTACACAGTAATGTCAAAAAATTTTCACTCACTCACAAAAATTTAGCAACAGACTCACATCACTGAATGTTCATTCATTACCATCAGCATCATTATCATCAGCATTTTCATAGTGAGTAATGTTATTATCATCATTCACTGTTACTATCATGTATTTAAGTAGCCTTTGAAAATAATATAAAGAAGCACTGTTTACTTACAAACATCCTGCACTATCTGGATATTATCTGGATGAATACAAACTTTATTGAAGACAGATTCAGCCACACCGAGCATGTGTGTTGTAAGTTCAAGCTTTCTACTCATTATGTGGACCATAGGCATATAACATTCACCATTGTAATTGGTGAAAGTGCAAACGAAAATTATTGTGAGATTATCATAATCAGTGTAGATGATCTTCACAACTGCAATAAAGAGTAAACATATATTCAGAGAGAAAGGATCCTCGCTAAAGGAAATATATTTATATACACACACATACAAGCATATATATATATATATATATATATATATATATATATATATATATATATATATATACAGAGAGAGAGAGAGAGAGAGAGAGAGAGAGAGAGAGAGAGAGAGAGAGAGAGAGAGAGAGAGAGAGAGAGAGAGAGAGAGAGAGAGGAGAGAGAGAGAGAGAGAGAGAGAGAGAGAGAGAGAGAGAGAGAGAGAGAGAGAGAGAGAAAGGAGTTCACATCAAATGTAACACAGGATATATATTTATAATATTATGTGCAATATCTGATCTCTTACGTGCAGAAAATGTGTACTTCGATGTAAAATGTCCACTGAGACTATAAACACATTGAGGTTGTATGTCACCAACAAATGCACCAGAAGTGTCTGTCTTGTTGCTGAAAGAAACAAGAATAGCATAGATTATTTAGAGAAGAGGAATACTGTTATGATACAAGATTGAACATCATCATCATCATTTAACATCTACTTTCCAATCTGGCATGGGTTGGACAGTTTGACAGGAGCTGGCTAGGCAGAAGACTGCACCAGACTTCAGTGTCTGTTTTGGCATGACTTTTATGGCTGGATGCCCTTCCTGACACCAACCACCCTGCAGAGTGGACTGAGTGCATTGAGAGAGGAGGGGGCATTGGAGGTGATGAAAGGTTTGAGTGAGAGAGAGACAGAAACAACTGAATCAGAGATAGGTAAAGAAAGAGAGATGTAGATTGCACTACACTTTAAAACAACTTGCTTTCTTGTATTTGTATTGCCCAGTTCAAAGTATTTATTTGGAGTCATGTACTATTGGTTAGATATTTAATGTCAGACTGAGAAACAGCCAGATGTTTAAAATGCAGTGTGGTATAATCGGACAGCTGTGTGGTATAATGTAATAGTGCAACTGGTGTGATGTGATAGATGTAATACAACAGTTGGTTTGGTGTTATGTAATATGATTATTAGTGTGATGTAATTGAACATGGTATGATGTGAAAGGACAGCTGGTAGAATGTAATGTAACAATACATATAACTGGTGTGGCGCAGTGTAATGTGACACCTGTTTTGATGTAATAGAACAGTTAGTGTGATGTGATGTAATACAATATATAGTGTGCCGTAATAAGATAGATGGTATGGTATAATAGTTTAGCTGGTGTTTTATAATTTAATAAAGAGCTGGTGTGATACAATGTCATAGGATGGCTGGTCTGGTGTAATGTATTAGAATGGCTTGCACAATATAATAGGGATTAGGAAAGCTTATGTAGTATTGTGTGGTGTAATATAATGCAATAGTAATATTGTGTTGTCTAATATAGCAGCCATACTATTAATATATTTCTAACCAATGTCCATATCTCTGTCCCATAGTAACGGCACTTGTCTTACTATTGTAATGTAATACTTACCTATCATGTTGATATCCAAGTTTTAGATGTCCATCTGTGTCCTCATAGAATTGAACTCTATGTGTATGGTTTGGACCCCTCTTTCCTATTTGGTCAGGGATATCAGAATGTGCTACTTCATACCATGTTCCAAGGAGCTGAAATGATTGAAGCAAATGTTGGCTATTAGCTATATTATTCAGAAAAATAAAGAATGCCATGTATCAATTTAGAAATGAAAGATTAGCAACTTAGGAAATTAAATTTCCTGTATAATTATTTCCTTTATAGGCACAAGAGTCTCTGCTTTTGTAAGATATAAAGCAGGTGGGATTTACTCAGATAACCCTCCTGAAATTTTAGCTATAAAAGAGGTAATCATTATAGTAGTATTGGTGCAAGTAACAAAGGTATTCATGATAATGTTGTTGTTGTTGATGGCACTCCGTCGCTTACGGCATCGAGGTTTCCAGTTGATCCAATCAACGGAACAGCCTGCTCATGAAATTATCGTGCAAGTGGCTGAGCACTCCACACACACGTGTACCCTTAACGTAGTTCTCGGGGATATTCAGCGTGACACAGTGTGACAAGGCTGACCCTTTGAATTACAGGTACAACAGAAACAAGAAGTAAGAGTGAGAGAAAGTTGTGGTGAAAGAGTACAGCAGGGTTCGCCACCATCCCCTGCCAGAGCCTCGTGGAGCTTTAGGTGTTTTCGCTCAATAAACACTCACAACGCCCGGTCTGGGATTCAAAACCGCGATCCTGTGACTGCAAGTCCGCTGCCCTAACTACTGGGCCATTGCGCCTCCACATTCATGATAATAGTAGCAATAGAATTAGTGCTGGTTGTAATAGTAGCAGTTGTACTAGTACTGATGATTATATTAGTTAATTTAGGGATCTTTTTTAAAACGGGGGCCACATTTTTCATTAATGTTTTACGTAGTGTTTTTGGTACCGAAAGACTTTCAAACTTCGTATACTTATCTATTTTGTGTTATAGAACAGAAAAATATTTTTGTATTCGAATTTATTTCATGTAAAAAATTGTCTTATTTCGATAATTTCAACCAATCACTGACAAGTATTCAGTTGTTTATATTTACTCCTTTGGCTGATTAAGCCATAGCTTCGTTTTATTTGCTTTTTTCTTTTTAAATTTGCTGTTTTACCCTAACCCTAACCCTATCACCGATAGAATTGTTTCAGAATCGTTTGTTTATGTAGTCGGCACTTAATGTATATCGGATGAATGGACGTCAGTGATTGGTTGAAATTACAGAAATACGACAACTTTAACATGGAATAACTTAGGGATTTCTTTTTTTTAAAGAAGACTAAGAGAAAAAGATGTTTTATATGACACATTCTACCAGTGTTCCAAGTTTCAAAGTGTTTCGTTAATGAAAAATGTGGCCCCAGTTTTAAAAAAGATCCCAATTTAGTAATAGTATCGGTAATAGTAGAAGTATTAATGATAATACTAGTGGTATTAATGTTAGTAATAATAGTAACTGGTATTAGTAATAGTGGTAACAAGTTGTGGTATTGATGATGATTGTAGTATTTATGGTGGGAATATTAGTGTAGTAACGCCGTGCACATGCGTAGTCTCACGCATGCGTGGAATTCAACATACCAAGCTTTCCCGCTTTGATCTGTCTCTTTCTTGCTGGCCAGCGATTGAGCATGGACGTGTTTAGCTGTCTCTCTCCATCTTTCGGACTTACGCTCGACAGCTCGCTTACATCTACATACCAACGTCCCAACAACAATGCTCACACACACACAGAAGCTCTAACAACAAACAAGAGCTAAAGATGTATATATTTACCACCTGAATAAATGTTGTTTAAGTTGATAGTCTGGAGTTCAGCGTTCCGTTAAATCTTAATATTATATAAGAAAGTCAGGTATACATCTAATGATGTATAACCCACTTTCCTATAAAGTGGTGACCCCCGACGTGATTCAAACACGCAGCCAACTTGAAAAGTTCATATAACCCACTTTCCTATAAAGTGGTGACCCCGACGAAGAAACAAACGCAGCATGGATTCTGGACTACCAACCTATAACTGGTGAACCCCGACTAAAGAACAAATACGGCCATGGAGACTGAACTACCAAGCAACGATGACCACCAAGATCTCCAACCATAGTCAACACGACTTTCCAATTGTGTACTCAAGAACTTGGTATAAAACTCTCACGTGTACTGACTTTCTATCTGCTGTGATATCTCACATACATATAGACGGCCTGTTTTTTATTATGTTCTTATATGTCGCATTCACACTCTCACATACACATACATCTTTTATGCCACACTAAATATCTCTTGTTATTCATTTCATACGGTCATCTTTTATCGTCTCGTTACTGGCTATTTATGTTATCGTAGTATAACATAATTATTTGTATATCATCTTTGATATATTATTTTGTGTTCGACCGTGTGACACGCTTAAATAAAAGGAGTCCTCTGTTTTTCCATTCGTCACCATTTCTCCTTTTTGAGTTCGCACGGTCGTTCTTTCATCTTGGGTTAAGAAAATGTTCTTCGAGGTTTTCGCTAATGGACGTACAGAGATTTGTCTGTCGATCGTCTGTAAAAGCGCACCTCTTCAAACACCATCACCGAGCGACTGTTTCGCCACCAGCTTCGTTCAACCAAGATTACCACCGTGACGACAACAACTACTACTACCAACTACAAGCATTCCCCCCGACGTCGCCAAGTTTCAACAGGACATCATTACCACTGTCAACATCATTACCACCACACATACAGAACACAGCTATATTACAGTTCCCGCGCCGACGTCTTCACCATCAATGTACTGTCTACCACAATGTCGTGCGCCAACAACCCCACCACCAGGGACACACCAGATTAACACACTCGGTTTTATCGACTCTGTTAGAGTGGATGTTTTCCACTCACGATCAACAGACCATCCAGAATATTTACTACCAGGTAACCGGTCACAACTAGCATCCGACGCTCAACTATAGCTCTGCCAACTGACCACGACTTCCTGAGTACAGACATTCTATCTCCTTGTGGAATTTTAATACAAACTGGTTTTCTCTATCTCGGTGTTTTAGGACTTTTCGCAGTCTATACTACAGACACTTTTACTATGTTCTGTGTTTTTTTCTCACACACACACTTGTGCACTCATATATTTTCTTTCCTTTCAGAAAGAACAAAAAATCAGACTTTTACATCGCGTGATTCCAGTTTCCTGGACAGTTGTCATCACGGTTGTTTTGTCATTGTCATTTCATTTGTACATTGCATGCATGTATCTCACAAGTGTACATTCATTTCTTTGATTTTTCTTTGTGTGTGTCTGTACCACATCTTGTGGGTGGTTTCGGTGGCCATCCTGCCCCAGGCGTTCCAACAGATCTCATATTATCGTGCGTTTCCGCACTGGCAAGGGAGCCCTGTAGTAACGCCGTGCGCATGCGTAGTCTCACGCATGCGTGGAATTCAACATACCAAGCTTTCCCACTTTGATCTGTCTCTTTCTTGCTGGCCAGCGATTGAGCATGGACGTGTTTAGCTGTCTCTCTCCATCTTTCGGACTTACGCTCGACAGCTCGCTTACATCTACATACCAACGTCCCAACAACAATGCTCACACACACAGAAGCTGTAACAACAAACAAGAGCTAAAGATGTATATATTAACCACCTTAAATAAATAATAGTTATGTTGATAGTCTGGAGTTCAGCGTTCCGTTATATTCATAATATTATATAGGAAAGTCAGGTATACATCTAATGATGTATAACCCACTTTCCTATATTAGTATTGATGACCACAGAAGTTGTAGTATTTCTGATAATCATAGTAGTAGTGGTGCCTGTAATTTAAAGGGTCAGCCTTGTCACACTGTGTCACGCTGAATATCCCCGAGAACTATGTTAAGGGTACACGTGTCTGTGGAGTGCTCAGCCACTTGCACGTTAATTTCACGAACAGGCTGTTCTGTTGATCAGATCAACTGGAACCCTCGACATTGTAAACGACGGAGTATCAACAAGTGGTATTGGTAGTGAGCTGGCAGAATTATTAAAGCATTAAAATATATGAGGCATTTAGTAACAGACTGTTGTAAGCACTGCAACTTAAAAACCGAGAAAAACACAGTCAAAGTTTTGCAACATTCAGAATGTTGGCAAGGAATGAAGTTAGGAAGCTGGTTTTGGTCTTAAAATGACCATGAAGACCTCCTCCAGTAATTCCACCTATGTAAAATTAATTAATAATAAAATTTGCTGATCATGACTGTAATGTCTTGGACCACTTTCCTACTTGGCTAGAGCTGAGTTAAAGCTAAAGAATATCAACAACAACGAACCTTTGACTGGTTGTAGTTTTCAATACCAGGAATATTTTCCACAGAACATGTAGTATGTGTGTTGTTCGTCAATTTTGTAGGTTCTGTGAAATCTAGAATTAAGGATATATAAAAATAAATTATAGTGAAGATCAAATAGTGTGTGTGTATAGTTGTAAAAAAAAATACAAAACATCCTCAATTATAACAATATCTGTTTAAACACACATTTTCACATGAAGACTTGTGCAAAACAGATACAAGGTCTGATCAACTAGTATCTGGACTGGTACTATAAAAACAAAACTACAGCAAATACCAATTTGGCATTTAATCTCCTTCAAACTAGTCCCCTCCAGAAGCCACACACTTAATGGAAACATTCCTGGAACTCGTTTTCTGAGATAGTCAGCAGCTGCCTCACTGCATTCACTTTGATTTCCCCGACGTCCTGAAACCTTCTTCCTTTCAAGCAGAATTAGATTTTTGGAAAGAGGAAAAAGTTGCAAGGGCAAGATCGGGGGAATATGGTGGCTGTTGGACCTGGGGAATGCTGTGCCAAAAATTGCTGCATAAGATGTGCTTAACAGGCAGGCGCGTTGTCATGGTGCAATTGTCACTCACCGGACACATGCAATTGTGGCCTTTTCTGATGAATAGCATCCCACAAAATGTCATGGTGGTACTCCTTGTTTACTGTCTGACCAGGTGGAGCATACTTTTGATGACCAATCCCCTTGTGGTCGAAGAAAATGGTCACCAGTGTCTTCAAATTGCTTCAACTCATTCGTGCTTTCTTCAATCTCTGAGAAATTGAGGTCTTCCACTGTGAAGACTGAACCTTTGTTTTGGAGTCATAACAAATAGACCCATGATTCATCACCCGTTATGACCGTTTTCAAAAAGTTTACGTCATTCTCAACACAATCAAGGAGATCTTGTACAACTGAAACCTGAGTGTCTTTTTGATCAGCTGAAAGCAGTTTTGGCACAATCTTAGCAGACACATGTCACATACCCAAATCTTCAGTGATAATGGACTGAACTGAACCGTAACTAATCTGCACATACTCTGATAACTCATGGATGGCAATTCAATGATTTTTCCTCACAGCTGCACGCACATCTGCGATGTTTTCCTCAGTTCTGCTGGTTGCAGGTCTCTCAGAACGTTCATCCCTATCGACATTTTTTCAGCCATCTTGGAAACGTCTGAACCTCTCATACACCTGTGTGCAGCTTATACACTGCTCTCCATACACTTTCTGCAACTTTGTGTAGGCCTTTGAGCAGGTATCACCAAGCTTTTAGCAAAATTTGATGCAGATTCTCTGCTCAACTTTTTCTGTCATGGTCAATGTGATGATCACACACTACACATGTTCTTTCCAAGCACTGCCGTAAACAGTGGAAGTGAGATAGAACATTAAGACTTAGTTGCATGCACAGCAGAGTTCAAGGTCAATCTGTGCCAAGTGGCTTCATTTTGTGTGCTTTAGCTTTGTTACTATGGCAACAGTTTGGATATTTATTGATCAGACCACGTACATAAATGTAATGAATTATAACAGTTTTTAGATTAGCTGGAGATAAAATTGTAATGGTGGATGTAGTTATAGTGGAGGATATAGATGTTGGCATAGAGGTGTATTACTGATGGCGGATATTGTTGTAGTGGTATGACATTCAAATTGTAAATTATGAAAATTTTTGGCTAAAGAAGAATGAGTGTGAGAGACGCAAAGAGGGGGAATTAGATAGAAAGATAGACAGATAGAGAAAAAGGAAGACAGATGTAGATAGTGAAATTGATTGGTATAGAGGGACGAAGACTGGAAGATGAAAGATAAAGAGCAATAGAGACAGATAAGGATAAGAACAAAGAAAAAGACAGAAGGAAAGAGAGATAGAGTAAGATAGTGAGAAATAAAGTTAGACAGTTAGGGATGAGAGTAGATTGAAGAGACATTTCTGAAAAATGTACCAACTTTACTTACTCAATGATGGAAATTCTACTGTATTCAGGTGAGAAATATTCAAACATAGAAATGGCTGAAAGTTTTTTAGTTTCTCCAGGATATCGTGTGTTGTTTGTTTTCGTCTGGAGTATATCATGAGTGAAACACCATTTGCATCACACTTTCCTGTACTTTCTTCTGGGCATGAGTATATGAAATGAGTGTCTTCATCAATATAGGCCATGTGATGTTCATCTATGAATGAAAAGAATTATGTGTAATAATTTTCTGGTAACAGATCTCTTTAGTAATAATGGTATGCTTATTTAGGATGGTGTGTTAATTGTGGCACAAAAGTCATGTGATTTATTAAGCTCAATTTGCCTCATATTCATGTGAGTCTGTTTGGTAACAGATTTATAGTAATGAAAATGGAATGTATTTGTAACAAAGTCTGTAAAAACCGGTATGACCTGAAAATCTAATAGGACAAGATGAAATGTGTGTAGATGGTAGTGAGATTCAGGGGAAGCCAAGCCTGGATTCATCTGCAGTTACTGGATAGACAAGCCCAAACTTATGCAGAGTAGTAGAACATCACTGAATGATGTGGCCCTTAACTAACAAAGAAAGGAATGGGTTGATTCCATCTTGAAGGCAATAGTTATGGGTGATTCTGATTGATACCTCCAGATGATTACCACCACTATCTCTAGTCTAGAAACTGAGTTCAGGCTGAAAAAGAAGACAACATTAAAATTTTCCTACAGCATAAATGATGGAGCAAATAAGATATACCAGTTCAAGCAAGAGCTGAAGAACTTGAGGTGGCAGCTCAGTGTGTACTTATCAGGTTAAATAAAATGCGAAGGCTAAATACACAAACATGTACGTAGTCACACATGCACACATGTGTGCATGAACACACACACACACACAAAACAAAAAACAGAAAAGCATAAATTTCACAAAGTTCATAATTTGTGGCCCACAGCTGTTTCTTTGTCATCAAACAATATGATTTATGCAATTAAGGTATGTCAATTAAACATCTGTTTAACACAAATTATGAAGTATATGGAAATTTATGCTTTCCCTCTTATTATTTTAAATAATCATTAAAGCCACTTCTAATACATGCAAGTTTGTTCTACAAGAGTTTCCCATATTGGAGTTTAACAATGGTTCATTTATTGAGATCTTCATTACTGTAAATATACTTTTCAATGTTTATATGTGAATTCTCTCTCTCTTGATATATATATATATATATATATATATATATATATCCCATGTCATTTCTCATCATGTAGCCATAACCTCCATGAATACTGCAGAAACTTTACTGTGTTGACTAATACTCCATTAAAATCACCAACCATAATAATGAAATTGTTATCAATCATTGTTGATGGAGAGTACAGAAGGGCCTCATAAAAGCAGTCCTAATTATCTACCAGCTCTGCCTGCAGAGCTCGGATCACCTGTTTATTATTCATCAGTCACATTCTCTCTCTTGCTAGCTAACATCACCATTCTGTACTGTTAGTCCCACTCATACACCCATTTCTTCAACTATTCATCATTTGCTCTCTTCTGTTTTCTGCAACTACCATCTCTTTCTTTATATCCTGGTATTAGAGACTCCTTGCCATAACTTCCTTTCTTTCATCACTAGAGGGTTAGTACTCTCTTCCATTTCCATCTACTTATATGATGTCAGCCCAACTAACTGTCTCCCCAACCATTGTCTTGTTTCAATCTTTTTTCCACCTTGGTTCACCTTCTACAATCAGCCCCTCTCTCACTTTCCTTCTGCTATTCATCCCTGTTACCTCGATCCAGTGAAGACAACACACAGTAGTAAGGATCTGTTTTGTCTTGCAGAGTAGAAGGTAATCTCAATATTGCTGGTGCCATGAGGAAATGCACTCAGTACACTCTGTAAAGTGGTTGATGAATGAGTGGAGATAATGTAAGCGTGAGAGGACTCATTAGTTCTGTTCTATTAAGGACAAGACAACCTCTCCAGTTGGTGGCATATTGTTTTCACCTTGTACACTCTGTGAAGTGGTTATTATTAGAAAGTGCATTTGGCCATAAAGACCATGCTAATTAAAACATGAATGAGAAATATAAGAGGGCAGTGACTCTAAATAAGAATTGATTTGGACTGTGACAAACCATTCAATCCATGACATTATGGAAAGTGGACATAAAATGACAATGAAGACATTGATGATGATGATGATGTTGTTGATGAGCTCACACACACACACATGTGCGCACGCATGTGTGCATGCGGGTTTCTTTTTTGTTAACTTTATTTATTCTTACTATGTGTTTGAAAATGCTTGGTTTGAAGGTTAATCATCATCATCACTTAACGTCCACTTTCCATGCTAGCATGGGTTAGACGATTTGACTGAGGACTGGTGAACCAGATGGCTACACCAGGCTCCAATCTGATTTGGCAGAGTTTCTACAGCTGGATGCCCTTCCTAATGCCAACCACTCTGAGAGTGTAGTGGGTGCTTTTACATGCCACCGGCACGAAGGCCAGTCAGGCAGTACTGGCAATGGCCACGCACAAAATGGTGTATTTTACGTGCCACCTGCACAGGAGCCAGTCCAGCAGCACTGGCAATGATCTCACTTGAATGTTTTTTCACGTGCCACCAGCACAAGTGCCAGGAAGGCAATGCTGGTAATGATCACGCTCAAATGATGCTATTTATGTGCCACCGGTACAGAAGCCGGACAGCTGCTCTGGCAATGATCATGCTCGAATGGTGCTCTTAGTGCTCCACTGGTACAGGTGCCATCACGATTTCACTTTCGCTTGCCCCAACAGGTCTTCGCAAGCCGAGTTTAGTGTCCAATGAAGGAGACGTTGGCATGGGGGCCAGTCATTGAATTTAGTTCAATTTCGATTTCGATTTAATGTAATTGAAAAATATATTAGATTTAACTCTACATAATAATGGTGGTGCTCCAGAATGACTGCAAACGCATGGCTGAAACGAGTAAAAGAGTATAAAAGAATAATCAGTTATATAGCATGTTCCTAACTGATATTTGTAACTTGCTTGTTCTGTTACTTGACATACTCTTCTTCCCCCCTCCTCCACTACCATTACCACTCTCACTACCCCCATCAGCACTAGAATCTCCTCCTTCTCACCATCATTATCATCATCATCATTTTTTTACATCCACTTTCCACACTGGCATGGCTGCATGTGTATGTATGCACATAGACACACATGTATATACACATTGAATAGTTTCATGATGCAGATATTGAGTGGATAGATATGGCATGTAGATGTTGAGTGGATACATTAATACAATGTGTAGATGTTGATTTGATAGAGAGCTACCATGTGCAAATATTGACACAATAGATGATGACTGCATAAATTGACACAATATGTTGATGTTGACTGTATAGATAGAGACAATGTGTAGATATTGACCATATAGAAGGACATAGTGAGTAGGATTTGAGTAGAGAGATATAGTGTGTAGATGTTTAGGAGATTGACAGACACACTGTAAATGTTGACTGAACAAGTAGGCATTTATGTAGATGTAGAGTGTCAGAACATTCAGTTAATCAATACATTACTTAGAAATTTCAGAAACTCACATACCACTTATTTTTTTATGAAGCTTCATATATTTCACAATAATTCAGGTAAGGACTTACATATTGTACTGAAATTTGTTCCTGGAAAGTTCAGGTATGTTTCCATGAATTTTGCCTTTCCTGGACAGATTTGGGTATAGCTGCTTCTCGATTTCCATTGACAAGTATTGTTCCTGATGTAGAATGAAATACATTTAAGTACTGAGCTCATGAATGAAATGGTTGGATTACAGACTGTCTTTCAGTGGATCCTAATTTACATTGTTGACTAGTTATTGTGAAGTATTATTGTACATTTGTATTTGTCTATTTATCCTTCTATGTTCTTCATTGTATAAGTTATACATATCAGTGCAGTGGACAGTCATAGAGAAAGATGTATAGTTTATAACTTGTCCTCAGTATCTCATTGCATCTATGGCTAAGACACTTAACTCTCAAGTGCACTTAATTATGCACTAAGTACTACAGTATATTAACAACTTATTGCTTCAAACAACATCAATAAAGATTTATTAACTTACAGCAGCAAGTTCAATTTCAGCTTGGACCAGATAGAGACTACTTTTCTCCTATTCATAACACTTACTGCTAGGTAAATTGAAAACAGATAGTGAACTTCTGAATTATTTTGATTTGGAAATTCTTCACTTTATTTTATTCTACAATGGTGTTCATTTGCTGATCATGCATTGTGAATGAGTAAGTGTTTATATTTTAGTAGTTATGTTGCTAGATTATAGTGCATCAAATAAGATGGACAGTAAAAAGAGACAGAAGAAGAGAGCAAGGGTGAAATTTGTGGGTTGTATCTATGATATAGTGGTATTGAAGAAGAATACATTTTTTACTCTAGTGCAACTGTAAGCTTATAATGTATATATGATGCAGTGACATTATGTTATTGTTGTAGGTCTTAAAGTCTTATATTGCGATGTTGAACATTCCAATATTGTTTGTGTGTAGCAGTGTTAGAGTTGCAGTGTAGTTAAAGATGTTAGAAATGTTAGAACTGTAGTGTTATTAGTGGTGCAATTTAGATAGTATGCAGTGGTATAATTGATGGTGTTATTAATACAGAAGTGTTTCTAGTTAAAAGTGTCGGTCTGAAGTGGTATCAATACCTTTGTAGCAACCATAGTATTATTGATGCAAGGGTGTTTATATTGTAGTGTAGTAGTTGTAATAGTATTAGTGTGCAATAGTATTAGTATTGTAGTGCTGTTTATTCTACAATGGTGTTAGTGTGCAGTATTATTAGCAGTGCTGTGGTGTTAATGTGCATTGGTATTAATGTGCATGTAAAGAGATGTTGGTGTCAAAATGATGTAGTGTGCAAATGTGACGTGTAATCCAATATTGTGCACAATGCATGCATATATTTTGGTGTAGTGCAAATTTATATTGCATACATAATGCATTAGTGCAGGTGGTTTTAATGACTGCATTCACAGTAGTCTCTTTTGTGCAGTTGTGTAAGCTGTGTAGTACATAAGAAGTGCAATCTTTTAAATGTGTCCACAAGGATAATTTTTGTGGTTGCCTGGATGTACACAGACTGTTATGATGACATCTGGACAATTTACAAGTTACCATAGCAACGTATGGGATAGATGAGAAAACAAAGCAGTTAGCATGAATATATAATGACAACAGATAAATGATAAAAAGGTTGTTACTTTGGTGTGCACCGGTCAATGATCAAAGTGTCAGGTAGTGTGGTGATGTTCACAACAGATCCG
Organism: Octopus bimaculoides; assembly: GCF_046866305.1. NCBI lineage: Eukaryota > Metazoa > Mollusca > Cephalopoda > Octopoda > Octopodidae > Octopus > Octopus bimaculoides. Next base: position 123,307,878 of record NC_142929.1, on the reverse strand, counting down.
GGAATACTGTTCAAAGCAGCAATGACATACCAAATACCATCCAACTAGATGACAGATTTAGAAGAGAAAAATGATAGTTAAGATTATTATTATTATCAAGCTTTACATGCACCAATGTTATCTTGAGGTTTGGTAACAACAAGTCTCCTCAAATCTCTAGAATCTTTATTAGGATATTTGCAGAATATAGGATGGTACTTTTCTGTAGGTTGACAAAATGTGTTTTAATTTCAATCTCTTTCAGTCTTTTTAGGTAGCACTTTGGGTGTTGTGCCAAGTGCACCAATTACCATAGGAATAATTGTTTCTTAGACTTCTACAGTCTTTTCAGTTCTTTGGATATAGATCCTGATATTTCTCAATTTTTTCAATTTCTTTGGTACCCACTCTATTATCATAGGGAATTGCAAAATCTCTGATTTTACACTGTTTATCTATTTTGTCCTCTATAATTATATCTGATATTCTTGCTTTCATGGTATGGTCAGACTTTATGGAGAGGCCCTATAAGATCCTGTAATCCTCATTCTTTGTCACAGTTTTTGTTCATACCACTTTCCTGATATTTTGAAACCACTCACTCAGCTAACATCCCAATGCACTTCATTTACCTACACTTTTGCTTTTTTGCCCTAACTTACAGAATCCACTCAAGAGCTGCTTTTGGCTCTTTTTCTGCAGTTTTTGTATTTGGTGTCTGACTGAGTTTTGTTGCTCTTTGCCTTTGTTAGATTTGTCCAGATGGTCTGTTCCTGAGCAGCTATATTCAGCACTTTACCTCTTGTTTCAGGTTTCCATTCATCAGCCAGATTATTATTAGTATTATAACTAAGGCGACGAGCTGGCAGAATCGTTAGCGGTATTTTGTCTGCCATTGCGTTCTGAGTTCAAATTCCGCCGAGGTCGCCTTTGCCTTTCATCCTTTCGGGGTCGATAAATGAAGTACCAGTTACGCACTGGGGTCGATGTAATCAACTTAATCCTTTTGTCTGTCCTTGTTTGTCCCCTTTATGTTTAGCCCCTTCTTCTTTATGTTCTAAGTTTAAATTCTGCTGAGGTCGACTTTGCCTTTCATTCTTTCAGGGTTGGTAAAATAAGTACCAGATGAGCACTGGGGATCGATATAACTGACTTAGCTCCTCCCCAAAATTTGCTAGTCTTGTGTCAAAATTTGGAATTATTATTATTATTATTATTGCCTTTGCACAGCTTCTAACGCTGGAGATGTACTACAGTGTTAACTGTTCACTACCAGTGAACTAAGGTAACGCATCTTATTGTTCGAGCACCTTCTGGAGTATTCGTGCAGTTTCAAGCAGTGCTGTTTTCTGCAAGTGCTCCACCCTTATTGCAGCCCCTATTTGTTCCACATACTTCTTGAGATTTTTTGCTCACTGTACCCAGGGCTCCGACAATTATTGGTACTACTGCTACCTTTTTCATTGACCACAACTGCTTAACTTCCCAAGCTAACCTGTCATATCTCTCAACTTTTCTTTCTTCCTTATCGCATACCTTGTTGTCAGCTGGGCATGCTATATCAATGATCTAGCATAGTTTGTTTTCTTTCTCAATTAAGACTATGTTTGGCTTCCTATTCTCAATCTCATGGTTGCACTGAATCATAAAATCCCATAGGATCTTTGCATTTCTATTTTCGATGATGCCTTCAGGTTTGTGGTTATACCAATGTTTTGCTCTGTCAAGTCCATACTTGTTGCAAAGTGTCCAATGGACAAGCCTGGCTATATTGTCATGGTGTCTCTTATATTCCTTGTTGTTGTTGTTGTTGTTGTTGTTGTTGTTATCATTATTATTATTATTATCAACAACAACAACAATCATTATTATAACAACTATTACAGCAGGTATTCAGTTTGAGAATTTTCAAGGAAAATCACCAGTTTCTACAGGTAAGATTTTGAAAAAAGTTTTCTTCTACATTTCTAAATCTCTTCTGCTCTGTTATACCATTCATTGAATGTAATATCTCCTTGTCTTATCTGACTGACAAATGCAAGTGACTAGTGCATGTCTTATGTTGTCAGCAATTTTCATCATTTCAACAACTATCCCTTATAATCCAGTTAATGCTTTCAACCATATGACTGTCTGTTTTAATTGCTAGTCCCTCTGTTGAGTCTACCTGGGAGTAGTCTCTCTCTTTCAAAGCCTTCTCTGCATTAAACAACTTGTAGTAATATTTATAAGCTTCTTTCTTTTTGACACCGTTGAAGGAAAGTACATTTAGTTTTAACTTTGGAGTTGTGATTAAGTGAGTCATCCTTGATTGTGCTAAGATACTGCTTCTGTACAGAGAAAAATCCGAGACAACATTTAGAGAAAAGTTACTTGACTAATTTGCACATAGCCATTTGCAGATATGCTCAAAACTCTTCTCTTATTTCCATGGCTTCAACACATCAAAACTTGTGAGTATCGTGAAACCTGCACTCAAGTACTACCAACTCACACATCTCTTATCCTCTCTTCATCACTGTTGTGTCTGGTCTTCAGGCTATGCACTGCTCACTACTCCCGGTCTTTCCTCCCCAAAATATTGTCCCTCTAAAACCATCTCTTTCTTCAAGACTTTTCTACAGGTGTCAACTTGAATCAGTTTAAGCAATGGCATCAATCTCCCTGATTTCAAGAGGTTCACAAAGCCTGTTCCACCAGACTCAACAAGTAGAAAAAAAAAAATGCATTCCATATGTTACCATGCAGTATTTTTTGTATATCTAGGAGTATTTTGTCCAATATGTATTTATTTTTCAAAACAGTAGGATGTTATTAGAAAAGAAAAGAATTCTGGGTACTATTTCTAGCAAGTTCACCTACCACATACAGATACCCTGGTTGTAAGTAGGTGGTGAGTGTCATAATCTTATACAAGTTAAGGATCAGAATTTTGACTCAGTTGACTCTTATTCAGCTTTACTGTAGTGTAACAATTCCTAAAGATTATTTTAGAACGAGGTTAATTGTATTTTCTTCTATGAAATTAAATAATTATTATACTTTATGAGATGTTACAAGGATAAAATTATTGATATATAAACAAACTAACCTGTGTTTTTCCATGATTGTAGTCCGCTATTGGCATATTTTCCATTTGACAGACACCATTGACAGGGTTCTTAAATTGCACTTTTGTAAAATACAATTTAAATAATTTTATTTTCAAGTAAACCAAGAGTCTTTTTTGTTTAAATATCACAATCAGTCATGTGTATCACATATTTCATGGGTATCTAGGATTATACTTTTCTTATTTTTTATACAAAGGTGTGTTATATAAAAGTTTGGCTGCTTTCTCTAGTCAGATGCGTGCAATGATTTTGTTTGTGTTTTGTTGTTAGGCTCAAAAAGTGATAAAAATGAAACATTACATAAAAACTGCTACCCACTTTTCCTCACACTTCCTTTTACTTTCAAGTGCTTTCACATACTTTCAGGTACTTCCATGTTATTTTTACTCTCTTCCATTTACTTCCACATATTTCTTCCCCTACAACTCTATATTTCCACATATTTCCACATTCTTCCAAGTTACCATTATGAAATATTTAGAATGAAACATCGAAACATAGCTAAAGAATTAAAGATAAAATGTAATGCTCTACTTACCTTGTTCTTTGTTGACAACTTCATTTAAATTTGAAGAGCAATTGACTGGAATAAAAGGATGAAACAAGTTTTAAATGAAAAAAATACACTTACATATATTATATGTGTGTACATGTCTGTATGCACGGATACATACATATGTACTTTAGCCCATTACCTGTAATTATTCCAACAATACTACCAGCTATTATGAAAATACAATTACCAGTTATTTTACCAAAATCCCTACAAATTATTAGTCCAAAACCACTGACAGCTACACCAACACCACTATCAGTTATTATACCAATACAATTACCAGTTACTATACCAACACCATTACCAGTGTTTACACCAGTATTGCTACACCAGGACCACTACCAGTTATGCAAGTACCATTACTAACTATACCATCAATTATCAGCAAATATGTGACTGATATTACTAGCTAGTGTACCAACTCTCTGTACACCACCACCAGTTATACCAACAGCATCACTAGCTATGCCTGTAACACAAGCAATTATACCTATACCGACACCATCAGCACTTAATATATCAGTACGACAACCAATTATAATACTAAGACAATTACCAGTTATACCAAAAGCATAGCATTATCACTTAAGAAACAGAAACTTATGTTTGTATGAAGCTTATAGGCAATAACTAAAAAATACTTAATTTCAATAATTTTTGGAAGTGAATAGAAGTTGATAGTGTCATGAAATTGCTAGGTTTGTTCTAGAAGGGAGCATAGTTCACATCTCATCACTTATGATATACAGTGTTTCAGGTAAAGAGATTTAACTCTTGAATAGTGAAATCAACATATCTATAAATAAATAGTTTGATGAAGTGCAGATTATCTTTGTATGAGATTAGGAACTGTCTAAATTGCAGGGACTTTGTTTGCTTTCAGTGGTGAAATCAGATACTCTCAAGAGAACTACACTGGTGAAGGAATGTCTACCAGCAGGAGTAATAATGCTGGTATTTTAGTTGAATAATAGATCAAAATCTTTAGAGGAGAAATATAATCAAGTTGATAATAACATATTACAGCTATTTATTTTATCAGCCCTTAAGTATATGAAAGGCAAAGTCACTTCTGGTAGCATTTGAAGTCAGAACATAAAAGAATGTATGAAAATACTTTGATGTAATGTTCTAACATTATTTTTTGCCAATGGCGTTATTATTATTTAAGTTACACCTTACATGTCCTTTTGTATAAAGAAATAATGAATGATTGACTTACCCGAGGTCAACTCTCATCCTATCAGCAATAACAACAACATAACAATAATAGACAAAAATCAAACATACTTTTATATTCAATGTTTTTCATGCTATCTGCTGTTAAACAGACTTTTTGTAGAAGCTGAAACAGTGTTCTCTTGAAATTTGGATCAATTTCCCTCTGTCTACTATCCAAACGAACTTCAGTCCGGTTCCTGGAACAGGATCGGTTATATTCCTCAAAACAGAAATAACTCAGTGTGTAATGTCTATCTGAATAGAGAGTCTTGGCGATATCTGAAAAGTAAGAGAAGAAACAAAAGTAGATATACTCAAATGAAAGATTCATGGCAGTTCTTATTTGCAAAAATCTAAATTTGTATGTTCAATAAGTTTGGTTGCTGTGAAAAGTGTAAAAGACTTTGATACTCTATGAACTACTGCATCTAATGTCCTAACGTTGTATTTTAACTTGATATTGATAGCACAATACATGGTAACTGTCAGTGATGTTGATATATGAGTATTATGACATTGACTATATACCGAACAGCAGTCTGGAAAATTGTTAAGAAATTTCAAGGCTGAAAAAGAAGTGTGCGGACCCCTTCAGCTTATCAAAAATAATAGAGAAAAGATACGGTGAAATCCTCGTCATTCCATCAGAAAAATTGGCTGCCACAGCAAAAAGAAACCGAATGTCAATGTATCGAGTGCTGAAGAAGGATCTCAGGAACCGCTTCTATAAGATGATCCGCCATCATGAGCACACGCAGGTTTATAAGGCCATGAGATTGGAGATTTCTGAAGGCAAGCTGCCCAACCTAGTGTTCACTGATGAAATTTGATATCGAACAGATTGTAAAACACAAAAAGGACTGACTTTGGAGTGTCTCTGGTTCCATTGAGGGTAGACTCGTAAATCGACATCAAAATCCTCAATCAATTATGGTTTGGGTGGCTGTGACAGCCACTGAAAGGTCTCCCCTCATTTTTGTGCCCTCATGTGTTAAAATTAACACTCATTGATACAGTAGCGACATTGTGGAAGCTGAACTGCTTCCATTGGCGAATAAGTACTTTCAAGGTGCAACTTGGAGCCTCCAACAGGACTCGGCACCATCCCACAGTTCCAAACAGACACACCACTGGATTCAGAAAATACTCCGTCATTCATTGGCAAGGATGTATAGCCGTCGTTATTTGGTAAGGATGTATGACCCCAATCTCAACTCATTGGATTTTTCTGTTTGGTCTATTTTGGAGACGAGGGTCTCAGGCACTCCTTATGCTTCGCTTGATGCTCTGAAGGCAAAATTGCGCCAGGAATGGGCTTCGATTCTGCAAGAACATCTTCGTGCCATATATGAAGTATTTGCACCCCTAGATTTAAGGCTGTGATTCAAAACAGAGGTGGTCATATCGAAGAAATGTGGTCTTATTGAACAAATGTGGTAGTGTCATAATTGTGATATCAAGAACATATATATCTGAAGTGATAAAATACAAAATGTATAATAAGAGTGATTAATTGAACTACACCTTTCGAATAAAACCTTGTTAACTCGTACTAATGAAAAATTCACCATCATGAAAATCATTTTCCTGTCATTATCATGAATATCATTATTATTTGTTTAGTGTCATTTCTTCTGCCTCTTGAAACTCAGAATTCAAATTTTGAAGAGGTTGATTTTGATTTTCATCTTTTCAGGGTCAATAAAATGAGTACCAGTTAAGCACTGGGGTTAATGTAATTGAGTAACCCCCCACCCTACAAAAAAGCCACATCAGACGCCATGATGGATCTAAGATGTAGGTACAATAGGTGGTCAGACTCTACATAAGGAGTAGACAACCATCATATATATGTACATGTATGTATATATATATATATATATATAATAATAGAAATGATATATGAGCATATGCATGTATACATACCTACATCTACATGTATATATAGATGCATATCCGGGTACAGGACGTCAAAAAAGGAACGGGAACATAAGTAAAGCACAAAAAACCGATTTTTTTTTGCGGACAAAAGAATGAACACATAGGAAAACAGACGAGCTACTTATAGAACTTTTCCTTCATCAGCTGCCTCTATTCTAAACTAGGCGTTTCGAATATATATATATATATATATATATATATATATATATATATATACACATCAGAACTCTTCATGTACAAATATATATGGATATATACGTACATATAATTCTAAAATTGTTTCATGGATGCTTTACTAGAAGTTCATTACTGGAATATTATATGATATGCTTAGTATCGGCGTTATTCCAACAATACAGGAAAATATCGACTCTTTAGCTCTCAATATAACTAAATGGTTCGATTTATACATAGATCTGAATAGTTGAAAATTTCCATTATATATATATATATATATATATATATATATATATATATATAGCGAGAGAGAGAGAGAGAGGTATAGGTATGTTGATGCAAACAGGAAAAATAGAACTCAAAATATGTGTATATGTATATCTTTATTAATATTTAGCAGAAGCAATAATGTGACCTAAGGTCCGAGAGTTTCGTGAGTTGGCACTTATCACATTGATAAGTGCTAAAGCACAAACTTCTCGAACCTTGTGTCACTTAGTTACTTCTGCTAAATATTAACACACACACACGTAATTACATGCAGTTAAATATATGTCCGGTCATAGAATGACCAATGGTTTGACATCCATAAAGCGCTTAGCTTTATGGACGACTCGTCAGATTCTAATGGAGAAGGGCATATATCCTCTCTTGAAACCGGAGGTAGAAATCCGTTTCGGTTAGTTAAATTGTAATCAATACCGTTTGAAGTTTAGCCAAGACGAGTTTTCTTTCTTAGTTGGCAAATGTTATGAACTTAAAGGGCGAGCAAGGATTCTCCGCCCTTAGGCTTTTTCCAGTCTGCGAGGACTTTTTCAGGCTCTAATCAACGAATGAGAAATCACATTTGAAATGGGGGCAGGGAATATAGATTTAATATGTAGAATTTAACAGAGAATCTAGGTCTAGGGAATCTTTAACGATCCTTGTTTATTTTGCTATGCAAAGCTTGCATCGTCCGCTCCCGTTTATGTAGAACTCCCGCTGCTCTATGATCCTCCATTTAATTTCGTATGGGATTACTTCATCCTTAAGGCGCCAAACACATCTGGCCAGGGACGTGATGCACCGTCTTTTCGGAATTCTAAAAGAGGATCTGTGGCTGTATAGGTGCCACTTAAAAGCAGTTCCGGTCGACTCGATATATCTCCGAACTTGAGTGCTGTCGTGTTCACGCCTCTGGTGTATCTTCTATTGGCTCCGAGGCCTGGAGTTGTTATTGTTGCCGCTGCTGTTACTGGAGCTGTCATCGGTGCTATTATTACGGTCTGGGACTGGCGATATCGTTGAAGTTGTTGTCGTCGCAGTAGTCATCCCTCTCAGTAGCGCTGATGTAACTACTGCAGTTGCTGATGGTGGTGTGCCTGCCGTCGCTGCTAATATTGTGCGTGGGACCGGTAGTTTTGTTGGTGTTGACGTGGTCGTCATCTCCGGTCGTAGCGCTGGTGTCGGTGCCGTGGCTGTTGCCGTCAGTGCATAAATAAAATAAATAAAAAATACGTTTTTTTTAGTTTTCTTTTTACCACTCCTCTTCTAGTTACTGCCTTTGGCCATAAAAACCCTTTGAATACTAACAACCAGCTAGCCGGGCTTAAATTCTTCACCCTAACTTACTTTATTCATACACACCTTCTTTCTCCCCCACGACCTAAAATATTTCCTCACCCTCTCCCCTTCAATTTATCCTTTCTTCAAGTACTAATCCCACTCGTATTAAATTCTGTGATTCATTACATTTACATTTATGTGACACGAGCAGAATATCATTAGAGGTAAAAGATATAAATTTGAATGCTATAAATGTGCTAATGAATTCATTTTAGCAGACTGAATGTTACAATTTATGGTTTGTATTGTTATATGCTCGGGAGAGGGGTTTACAGGTTGATTAGAGATAAAGTAGAATGGGTAGATAAAATTAAGAAAAATAAATAAAGTAAGTAGACATGATAGAGAAAAGTTAAATATAAATAAGGTAAATTTATTGGTAATAAAAGAATGAAATATTCATTTATAAAGTATGAATAAAATTTAAAAAAATTATATATGTGCATGTACGTGTATATATATATTTAGCTACCATAATAGCATTTATTAATAATAAGAAATTAGACGCATTCTATACAGCTAGAAACACCACGAACAACCAAATCAACAACCCTCCAATTAATAGAACTAACTCCAACCCTAATCCAACACCCCTTACTAGTAGGGACGCACACCAAAAAAACAATAGGGCCACACAACAACACACAGACATAGACACCCCTTACAACCTATGTGGCTGTAGAGATAGGAATAAATGTAATTTCTCCAATAGATGCAAGACCGAAAATATAGTTTACCAATGTGACGTACAAACAAACAGCCACACTAGATCTTAGATTGGTGGGACGAAAAACCAAATACAGGTTAGATATAATGAGCACCTATCCAGCTTTGAAAATAGAAATAAGGCAAATTCAACAGGACTTAGTAGGTATATCTGGAAACTAAATGACAATAAGATAGAATATAAACTAAAGTGGCACATACTAAAAGTAGCTAATTCCTATAACCCAACTAACAGACGCTATCAACTCTGTTTAACTGAGCGCCTCGAGATCCTAACGGCTAAGAATGACCTATTAAACAGGAGATACGAATCTAGCCTAATCTGTCTTCACGCTACTAAATACTCTTTCTCTAAGTATAATTAAATATATAATACATTACACTTCCTAAGTAAAACTAAATAAGCATAAAAGAATTTTCCTTCTAAGTATAATTAATTATAATTAATTACGAATAAGACCAGAGTTAGCCCCCTTTTCACCTAAATTTAGGGTTGCTTCCCTGTACTAACACCGCCGGTGCTATAAATATACGACGCATCCCTCAATCATAAAATCACGTGGAGATGCATTTGATTAAAATCGGAATAATGAGCTTAAATAGCACCCATCCTACATCCCCTTACAGGAAGACCAACACAACTTCAACTAAAACGTAAGGCTTTCTTTACCTAACGCTATTATTATACCACCATATACATTAATATATCCACTAATCACTTCTCCTACATCTCTCACACCATGAACTCTTAACATACTCGTCAACATTCTGAAGAGATCTGCCAAACCATTGGCCAGATTGAAACGTGCGTAAATGACTAATTACATAACCTCCACATAATAAAACAATGGATAACTAGCCCAACCGAATTGCTTCTTCTCGTATTTTTTGCTCCATTCTCCACACACACACACACACACACACACACACACACACACACACACACACACACACACACACACACACATATATATATATATATATATATACGTACGTACATGCACATATATAATTTAAAATTTTTTTATTCATACTTTATAAATGAATATTTCATTCTTTTATTACCATTATATATATATATATATATATATATATATATATATATATTGATAGAAAGGACAACAAAAGAAAGAAAGAGACCTAGATATTATGTAAATAGAGGAATTTATCTGTAAAAATACGTGACACTTATTCAGTAGCCATGATAAAACTCCAAGTTTCGGATGCCGGGGTGGGAACCCACGCCAACATCTCTTAAGTTATCTCGGAGTTTTATCAAGCCTACCGAATAAGTGTCGCATATTTTTACACACACACACACACACACACACATATATATATATATTATTACCAATATGTATATATATTTGGAAAAATTAAAAGAAAAGTTTTTTAAAAGAATATTTGCATAGTGTTCAAATACAAGTGGCATTTTCCTTGTTACTGCTTGTTTCTGTCTCTCTTGTTTCACAACGACCTCAAACCCACATGAGTAAACAAGAGAGACAGAAACAAGCAGTAACAAGGAAAATGCCACTTGTATTTGAACACTATGCAAATATTCTTTTAAAAAACTTTTCTTTTAATTTTTCCAAAATTTAATTGTTTTCCATACTTACAGTTGAAAAAGTCTCAATGACTGAAACCGGTACTCAAATGTTTTTTTATAAAATTACTTTAGCATTTTCTACCTTGACTTTTTTCCATATGTATCAACTCGTGTGTCCCTTTTCAACCTTATATATATATATATATATATATATATATATATATATATATATATATATATATATATATATATATATATGTATGTATATATATATATATATTTACATTATTTACATTCCTCATCTCTTAAATATAGAACTGTATATATATATATATATATAAGGTTAGTAGAGTTAGAGATTGGAATAATCTTCTAAGGGATAAAAATACCCGTTATACTACCGGTGTAATTACCTATGTTAACCCTTCACATACATATGCAAGCATATTATGCTCATAGGTTAAGACAATAACAAAGTTAAACATGATTTATCGTGAATCAAATTTAAAGTAAACAGAAAATGGAAGTGATTCCTTAACTATCAAACATCATTTCAATGACCCATAGAATGTTATGCGATATTTTAAAGTCGTAAAGCAATGAATACAGTTATATGCAAACTCATCATCTGTATGCTTTAGTTAATTGCAAATGACATACAAATGTAGGAAGTTGTAAGAAAAAAAAATTACTTACTCCATTTATTTATGATTTCAAAGTGACCGATTTTGCTGTACAGAATACCATTGTTATCAGGGCTTACTTTAGTCATACTCCGCATTACTGGATTGCATACAGTTTTGTTGTCACTAATCGCCCTAGAAAAAAGAATTTAGTTCGCTATATATATATATATATATATATATATATATATATATATATATATATATTTATATATATATATGTATTCCCTATCCAGTTCAGGAGCACAACACATAAATACACTGCAATATAATTTCTTTCCTCAACAGGCCCTGCCCTATTTAACATTGTCCCGAAACAGATCAAAGAGGAAAAGGATCCTGTAGTAACGCTGTGCGCATGCGTAGTCTCACGCATGCGTGGAATTCAACAACCAAGCGTTCCCGCTTCTATTCTGTCTCTTTCTTGCTGGCCAGCGATTGAGCACGGACGTGTTTAGCTGTCTCTCTCCATCTTCCGGACTTACGCTCGACAGCTCGCTTACATCTACATACCAACGTCCCAACAACCATGCTCACACACACAGAGGCTGTAACAACAAACAAGAGCTAAAGATGTATATATTAACCACCTTAAATAAATAATTGTTATGTTGATAGTCTGGAGTTCAGCGTTTCGTTAATTTCTTAATTTTATATAGGAAAGTCAGGTATACATCTAATGATGTATAACCCGCTTTCCTATAATCCCATTACCTTTAAATGGAATCTGTACAAATTTCTTCAAGGAATACCTATACCTGAATACAACTCACTCAACAAGAACTCCAGACTCGAATGGACCATGATACCACAAAACTTGACTTAAAGAGGATTTAGATAATCCTATCAGGTGGTGCTATTAAGTTAGACATGGTTTGGACATATTTAAGTTTTATCTAAGTTTATACACACACACACACACACACACACACGCACACACACACACACACACATACACATATATATATATATATATATATATATATATATATATATATATATATATATAAAAGTATGTGTGTGCGCGCGCGCGTGCATGTGTGTATCCCAGTTTGTATGATTGTGTAGAGAAGAATATATTAATCAATGAAATTCCAGCTTAGTCTGATTTTCGCGTCTTATTATTTGCAATTTTTACAATCTTACAATTTTGCAATATTGAATTAAACTAGTACTTTCATGTTTTACGCAGTCATTAGGTTTATGTAGTGACAGTCGCGTTCCACAATTGACAGCTGTAGTGAAATGGTTGGTTTAACCTTTAAATGCCCTCTGATGGTCTCCAGCAGGCTGAATCATACGATTTGTACTTTGACCAATCAGCATGTGGCGTAGATGTCATGATTTGGCGGGCATATCAAGGATTCTTTACTTTGACCTCACCTGAAGGAATAATTGTTTGGCCATATTTTGGAATGTTGTAAACAACATTCTTGTTTTCATTGAATTCTATTGCTACTCCAGAGATTTTTACATTTCAATCGAGTCAATGTTCATTTGGTGAATCCTAAGATCCTCCTATCTCTTTTATTATCGCTGTTGTTAGTGGTGGCGGTGGTAGCAGTAGAAATAATAATAATACTTATTATTATTACCATCATCATTACAATTATCACCGTTACTATGATAGTTCATTTAGAATGTTTAAATCTTATGTTTGGCTGGAGTCAATGTGATACAACTTCTGTACTGATGGTACTAATCTAAACAGAAACACATGTCAAATGTTATACTTTTTCTCCGAAAAACAAAACAAAACAAAAAGCTGGACCATCTTTCTATCTTTTCCTTTATGGAAATGCAAAATTACGAAACGTTCTTTATTCATAACATTCCCCATCATTCGAAGTCGGTTGCAACAGCCACTAGACTTTTCGCGAATGGAAGGTAATAATATTAAATCAAGAATTTGTATTGAATGGCATTTAGTATATCTTGATACTTCTTTGTTGTCAAAATTCATGCCACTTACCATTTTGCGTTATTTCTTTTGGTTCATTTTTATTTTATCCATTTGTGTGCCCGTTCTTACATACCCACACTCCTCCCACTTATTCGTATAAAACTCAAGATAAATTAGAATCTGAAACATCTATGAATGTAGATGAATCTTCATTCATTTATTTGAAGGTCTTTAGATATGAAGATTGTAGACGATGTGAAAACATCTAAATGCTCTCTTAAATTGGTTTATAGGACATTTTTACAATTGTTATCTCAACAGCTACAGGCTTTCAAATATATGACTGTATATTTATCTACATTATAAATATTTCATTTACACACAAACACACAAACAAACACACACACACATACACACACACACACACACACACACACACAAACACAACTTAAATATGAAATAAAAACATGGTATACAAGTTAAGTACACTTTACTTACATTAAAATGGTGAACCACCCTACAATCTGATTTATCTGAGGTAGGTAAATGCTGTGTGCTAACAAGGGTTTGGCTCCTGTGAAGTTTGTTTGTGCTAAGGCAAAGGAATTTCCAAGAATCTAGAAAGATAAAGAATCTTGATGTAACAACAGTTTTGTTTGTCTGATGAATAATAATAATAGGGCTGCGCAACACACGGAAGATAAAGATTTCAGACGACAAACAGTGCTCCAATGTTTTTATTCGACCTGTTAGAAATATCAATGAAATCTTCTTTAAATTACACTCTATTATCTTGAAACAAGGACACATTATATAATATAGTCCAACGTATACTGTATCTCAATAAAAGATACAATGGTCAAAGCTGGAACATCTTTGATCATAGGCCTGCTGGAAAAGAGCTAGTCTGGTGCTGAATAATGATCACAAAGAAACAACAATGACGATGGCACCACCACCACCACCACCACCACCACCATCATCGACAACAACAACATCAACTACTACTACTACTACTACTACTACTGTTGCTGCTGCTACTGCTGCTGCTGCTGCTGCGACTTGGTCTGTTACAAAATATTTGGGCTGGATTTGAAGACAATATGGCTGCTCTCTTAAAAAAACAAAGGTATATTGGATAATGTGACCTATATCTGAATAAAAGACCAACAAGACTCGATATCTTTGGTAAATGGTCTACTTGATTAGAGATGACTTTATATATAACAACGACAACATCAACCAAAATAGCAGACATGTTCATCAGTGAATTATGTAGTGCTGGCAGAAGGTCATACTACTATCCACCCTTAATGGAATTTAGATAGTTTTTTTCTTTAGAGGCTGGTTGCCACTCCTTTCCCTACTCACTTGCCAAAAGAATAAAAAAATAAAAAATGTACATTAATAAGTGTCCAAATCTCTCTCTCTCTCTCTCTCTCTCTCTCTCTCTCTCTCTCTCTCTATATATATATATATATATATATATATATATATATATATATATATATATATATATATATATATAACATATTTATTTAACTTCTACTTATTTAATTGTGAGAATTTCAATTTTTATTACAAATTTTTATTTATTTAAATGTATTAGTCTTATTTTTTGATAGCTTAGGTGATTATATGTATATTTAGTTAAATTAATTTTTATATATTTTAATGGGGTTATGATTCACTATGTATCACATGTATGGAGTATCACATGTATGAATTATTTTCAAATAATAAGAGTACATTATATATAAGTCGAAGGAATGCTTTTCTCATTAGGAAAAGTCGGCCGAGAAAGGAGCATGTGGGGAGCGATATCTTCTTAGCCAGCAAATCCTGTGTCTTCTTGCTGTTTTCATTGAACCAGTCTCTAGGTCTGAAACATCATTGTGGCTAGGTGTTCCCAAAGCACTTCTGCGGGAAGTTAGGATCTTCGAGCTTTCGCTGGAGCTTACCGACTTCATTTAACAACATTACGACACAACTCTATACAGCATGCAATAACTCTGCAAGGCACACAGTGGTACTACAAATATATTACCATATTAAACGACACGACAATGCTGCAAGGCCCACAACAATACTGCAGGACGCTCATAAACAAAATAATACACCCAATATTACAAGTCGTACACCAATACTACTTAACATTCATCAATACCATAAGACACGCAACAATACTATAATATATACTACAATACTAAAAGTCACACAGCAATACTACAAGACATACAATAACATTACAAGATATAAAAAACCTTAAGATATACATTGACTCCACAAGAGAGACCTACAAATTTGTAAAGGAATCAGTAGCTATATCCTAGTATCAATACGATATGTGACATTTCGATATATTTGTGTCGTAATTAGCACTTTCACTCTAAAGATAAAGAGGGGTTCTTTTCCAAATGTTTTCAGTATTGGGTAAGTAGATAAAGTGTTTACCTATCAACCCACATATGTTTTGAGTTCATATCTATTGAAAGTATTTCAGGACACATTATTGTAGTTTTTTAACCTTAATTTCGTTTTGACAGAGGCAGTCTATGATATAAAAATTCTTCTGATTTCTTCTATGAACTATTACTTCACATTATAGACCGTAGTGATTTAAAACTTTGTGCTTACATTGTCCAGGGAGAAGGATGCGGTGACGGGAATGGAATCGAATACGACACTGTCTCCTTCACAGTCTGAAATAAACAAGACAATATAAGTGCCAAAAATAAATGATATGATAAAGATGATAATTTTAATATTATTGTTATGACAAAGGCGGCGACCTGGCAGAATCGTTAGCATGCCGGGCAAAATGCTTTGCGGCATTTCGTCCGTCTTTATTTTCTGAATTCTAATTCCGTCGGGGTCGACTTTGCCTTTCATCCTTTCGTGATCGATAAAATGTTGAGCACTGGAAGTCAATGTAATCGATTGATCCCTTCCTCAGAAACTGCTGGCCTTGTTCCAAAATTAGAAACGGATATAATAATTATGACATGTCTATCTAAAATCTTCTCTCTTTTTATGCAATATTGCGAAACATTTGTGTTGTTTCTCAAATTATTCAAATATCAAGGAAAATACAATAAGAGCAAACCTTCAGATGACTCACAGTTTGGACTATTTCACAGTCACAAGAAGAGAAGTCCATATTGCATGTTTTGTGAGAAAAAAATGTTTATTTAAATATAACTCAAAATGAAAAATCTAAGTGAAGTAGATGGAATGTAGGGATATAAATTATCTTCAAACAGAATGGATTTCTATGAGTCAACCAACAAGACAAGGATAGGGGTATATCAGGATCACTGACAGGATAGATATTGTTTGAATGCTGGTAAAGAATGATGATTGAATCAAATTTGAAGAAGAAGCTAAAGTCTATTTCCATGGGTATCCTTTTATCTCCGGTGATGTCATACTTCTTTAATGTCCTAGTCACTCAGATTTTATAATTTCCAGAGGTTTTGATGACCCATGTGCATATTATCCGGAAACCCTAATATGTAAAACTAGAATTTATTCTTCCGGATGCTGTAGTTCTTCGGATATGACATTTGTCTAGCTATATTACTTATTCTGATCCCTCGAATGCTGTTGTCACCCTCAAATCAGCCCTGATCGAGTAGACTTGTGATCACACTCATCCCATTTTTACTTATGTATAGGAATGAGTGTGATCACACTATCCCATGTTTACTTTTTTTTTTTTTAATTGTAAATTGTAATTTGAAGAAGCTCTAGTTGATCATTTTAGCTGGTCGAACGTCCGCATTGAAGATTCCTCGTTAGCTTGACCTCAGATGACATAATCTCAGAATGTATCACTAAGAACTAATTCTCATAATCTGACGTTTTGTTTTCATGACTATAATATATTTTCTCCCTTAAATGTGAATGTGAAAGTTACCTGCACCCAGGTACGTCATTTCTTCAAATCTTCCACTGACAGTATTTATTTCAGTCAGAATCCGTATTTCATCATCGGGTTCCATTGTGCGCGTCCTTGAGGCTATCTCGAAATAGTAATGGTCTGGATGACATGTAGACTCTGTGAGATCGGTACAGTAAATGAGCAGTGCCGTAGAATTGTAGTCCGTTGAGACGATCCTCACTGTAACTGAAAAATAATAAACACATATTGTACGTTGCTTATTTGCATAAATGCTTGCAGGTTTTTGCTTGTTTACTTATTTTTTGCTGCAGAATTCTATATATATATATATATATATATATATATATATATATATCTTAAAAAAAGAAACGTTCGTATATACATGCATTCACGCTTACAGCCACTATCACACACACACACACACACACTCTTTCTCTCTCTCTCTCTCTCTCTCTCCCTCCCTCTCTCTCTCTAATATTTGTGCCTTCAGCAATTAGTTTCCATGTCTGTGTCAACTCTGCGCACGTCGGATGCCTCTTTGAACTATGAAACACGGACCATGCTTTCTGCGCTCGCACTTCCAGAGACTTACCTCTTTATGATCTCACTCTGGTTACGATGCGCATAGAATAAGTTACCTGAATTTGCGCATCCATCATTTGTCTTGCAGTTAGTTTGTCGTATTTGCTTTCCCACAGCAATCACATTTAGTTACAGTGCCAGACACACTAGGCTTCTGCACTTCATTTAAAGCACCTTCCACAGAATGCACTCTTCTACCAGAAATTTTCCTATTAGACCAAGGATTCAGAATGGCACTCTCTGCCTCGGCTCCTTCAACGGAAGTCCGCAGCTGCACCGTTCCCACGTACATGTATAAACAATTCGGTATCCAGTTACGAGCAAACTCACTTAACGCTGTTCCCAAGCTGACACGCACGAAACCAGACGGCACGCTCTGTACATAACCGGCCCTGTATGCTATTGCAACGCACTCGAATATGCACCTGCTGTCCCAAATGTATATCCCCAGATTTCCTTTCTTATTATCTTTCATATTTCTGATCTTGCATTACATCCACCTGTATCCTGTACACTTTATATTCTTCATTCACAAATTAGAATGTTGTTAAATTTTCACGCAGTGTACATCTCTGTCAATTTTCCTAGAATCGTTTCGTTTTTGAAAACATCACTAAAAGGTGATAGTGATGAAAATGATTGTTTCCTGGATTTTTAGCCAAGAATCAAAACCCCAGACTAGATTTTTTTCTTCTGTAGGCTCCTTTCTATTGTTCTCGGCAATTGCAATTGTAAATTTATGCATGTCAACTATCATACTTAGATAAGTTCTGTTCCTTAACTTAACAGCTCAACGGAGATAAACGCATTCACCTTCTTTTGTTCTTCAACCTACATCCAACTTTCAAACATGTATAAATACAGAACACTAAATAGAATTCTTCCTTCTTTATTCGGCATCGCTGCCGAAAGTGCATGCTCTCTCTCTCTCTCTCTCTCTCACCCGGCACTTTGCCAAAGGAACATGCCTCTCTCTTTTTTTCATCCAACACTTTGGCGCACGAATATGTCTATATCTTTCTAGTATGCCTATTTCTCTTTACTATCCGATTCGTGGCCGGAAGTACAGGGCTGCTGTTCTTACTATCAACGTCCCGTCATCGCTGTAAAACAGCCGACTGATACAGCCTTTGTAACTTGCTCCTATCGAAGAACTGACTCATAAATAAAATCTGTAAGAAATAATCTTTTTCCTTCTATTGGTTCATTTAGTGCATATCACACTGTCCCACGGAATTTAGATAATCTGCTATTAATACTACTAACTGTTGCATTCATTACATCTATCAGTAATATATATCTGTTACATATGTGATACATGTGGTCAGGAAATGCAGGAATCACGGCAATTCCCTCTCGAAATTTACTATTCAATTTGTCTCTTCATCATCCTCTTCGTGACTGATTTATAAAAGTACAAATATTTCAATGTTCATTTTTAATTTTAAACTCTTTTGTGATAATCAGAAAATTTCCTTAGAAGTAATATAACTGTTGCAGCTTCAGAGTTGTGCTGATGCTGCTTTATAAAGCAGAAACAAACCCTCACTTTTTTTGGTAACAGGATAATCCACACATAAATCCATTGTATTGTTATATAGAATATTTCGGAGAGCATCTTAAGTTACCAGCTTCCATAGTTTCTTGAATGAGTTGCGTAGAGTGGTGGGTGGGTGTTAGTTTATTTCTTTACTTTCTAAATTCTTCGAAACTTGTGTTGCATTCAAATAAAATACTCAGTCGAAATATTTAACCAAAATAATATGTTGTTAGTGTTATCAACTATTTTGCTTTGATTAAAAAATTTGAACTAAACTATATATAGGGCTATGTAGTTTCAAGGTTAAATATACCGAATGAACTTCTATGATTAACCTATTAAACATTTTCTACTTCATTGAAGTAGTATTCTGTCACCAACACACAGGCTATGTATTTTATAAAATGAAGTTAGTTTCACCTTATATAGTGTTCAGTACCCTTTGCTTCAATATTAAGAATGCACCAATATTAGTGTCATTGTATAAATCACCATAAACAAAACTATTTTCGACGCTATTCACCAGTGCATCAATCTAGATACGTATCCTGTTTACCAAATTTAGAAAAAGAAAAACTTTTTCCCTATCTACGCGCATGTCCATCCAAAATATCTTCCATGAGGGTTGTAACTCAACCTATCTCTATTGTGTGTATCAGTCACCCACTCCTCTACCTCAACTATTACGAAAACATGTAAAAGTATAGGTATATTGTCTTGGTATGAAAACAACTTGTGAAGACGTACATGAATGAATCTGAATTCTTCATCTATACAGCAGAAACTCCAAAAATTATATTTTCATTCATTTGTGTTCTACACTCTTCCATATCTTTATTCTATAGCTCCATTTGTACATATCTATATTTGTTAAAACAATAGCTCCACTTATATATCACTCTATACATTTAAAGCCCATCTCATTGAATTACTCATCTACAAATATTTAAAGTATACCTCCATATAGTTATCTCTCATATAATCATATTACACTTGCATTTAGTTACCTTTATAAGCATTCGAACTAGACTGCTACAAATCTCTCTCTTTCTATATATATTCAAACATTTCTATTAAAATATCTGCATATATATATTCCAAATATAATTCCATACAGTTAGCTTCACATATATTCATACAATTTATATCTCTACAAATATTTAAACTATTCATCTGCAGTCAATATGACTTTTTATACGAGTATATTCAAACTATATTTCCATTTATATACATTGAAGCTTTATTCCTATATTATCTTTATATCCATTCACGCTAAACACCCATACAGTTATCTATGCATATCGTCAAACCATACATTAATACGATAGTTTCCTCATGCTTTCAAGCGTTTTATCACAAGAGAAATACAAAATGCAAGAGAAATAAGAAAAAAATACACTTACTGTTTTTGTCTGTTTTTGCCACCCCAGTTACAGGTGTCGAGTGCAACTTGTTTTCTCTATTGCGAAGAAAAGAAAAATCATATATGTTACCAAAGTACTTTAGTTGTAGTAGAGAGTATTCGAGCTAAATTTGACGATTTTAATGTCTCCTTTCTTTCAAGAACAGCTTGATGTATTGGAAAGCATGAAGATTAAAGAAAGTCGTAGTTGAGAAAAAGGTAGCTAACATGGAGGATTGAAAGCCATTTGAATACCGGAAAAGAGTTACCAGTATCATGATGACTTGCGCCGCGTATTAACAATAGTGACGGCATGCCTGCTGCTCAATGCTCTGTCTTAAGGCTGTAAGACGTGACCTGGAGAGCTGCAACGGAAACTACGAAGCAGTGACAAGCAGGAAGGGACACAACAGGCGTTCTGAATGTGTCAGCACGTTAGAATTTATTCAACAGCCGGGGCTCAATTCAGACAATTATGTGAATCTGTTGGAGACTGTGAGCAAACCCTGGCTGGAGAAGGTTGCTATTGAAAGGCCATACATGTGGCAGCAGAAGCGGCTGTCCGATAATTTGTACGACTTCACCAGCCCCAATTTCTGGCCTCCTAATTCCCCGATTGTAATCTCATGGATTACTACGTATGAGGTACGGTTGCGAAAGCCACTACCCGCTCTGCCTACCATATCAAGGCCGAGTTGATGGTCAAGGACTAGTTTAGTGTTTTACAGTCCTATAAAGTATTCCCTTTGAATATCAAGTTTCAAAAGGTGTACATAAAGACATTATCAATTATTATATAGATGTCTATATACTGGAGGATCAGCACTAAAAGGCTGACTGTATGCTGTTCTAGAAATCATGTCAAAGTAATCTAAAGAGTTTCAAACTTAAACCAGAGGTTACAGAAGTTACAAATCTGAGTCAAGAGAATATATTGTAATATATCTGGATATATGATTAAATATTGCTATTCTTTCCGCTTATCTCATGATCCATGAGTATGATGACTATATGTGTGTATGTGTGTGCGTGCGTACACACACACACACACATACACATATTCATAATTATATTAGAAGGTACACGAAGCACCAGCTCACTAGAAAGTGGAAGTAAAAGCCCCCAATTTAATCACCAATCTCACTGAAAATATATAACGGACCAACAGAAATCGGGAAAATGAGCAGAATTTAACATACTATCTCAGTTAAAAAGTCGTAGAATGAGGAAACAGATATATCTGGATCATTATTTGGAATTTTGGCTAGAACCTCAATTCTTCTCAGCAGGTCTTGTCTGTCTGTCTGTCTGTCTGTCTGTCTGTATGTATGTATAGCTAAAATTAGTAAAGCAGTAAAACAGTATATCACTATAATGAAGTAACATGTTTTATCTGGTCTTACTGGTCCCATGTCGTGATTAATGAGCGGTTCTGTATGACGTTAACAAATCATACATGTGCCAGTACATAGCCTCTCCTTATATTATTATGTCTTCACTAATACCTTCTCACGGTGTCAGTCTTTGTTATAAATATGGTGGTGTGACATTGTATTGGGTGGTTTAATTGATTCTACAGCCTTGGCTTGCTAACCTTCGTTGACAACTAACTTAGGAAATGGTCACGCTGATATAAAACCAACAGTTTAATGGTTCAATCACACCGAACTAGTGTAACCTTAATAATGGCTTAAAAAGAGAGGAATTAGTGAGCGTAAATATTGATATTGGATTACAAACAATCAATCATTTTGTTGAGAGACCAATACTTTTTGCTCTTGGGCAGTAATAACTCTGGATATTTTACAACTCCCTTTTCTCGTGTTTCATCAGTGTTAAAATTGCATACAATAAACTTTTCATTCAAACGATTTAAAGCTATCTTATTTTCCATTTGTTAAAAATATTCCGATTAAAAGGACGAACTTTACCTTGCATCCGTTTCCACAAATGAAATACTTCCTCTTGAGTTTGAAGAAAATTCTTTAGACTCAATATTGATTGAATCATCGTGGACAAATTTCTTGCTTTTCCAAATGGTGTGCCAAGTTCCTGAAAACTGACCACCAAAGGTTGATTATGAATATGCTGACGTGCAAATATATTTTATGTATGTATGTATGTATGTATGTATGTGTGTGTGTGTGTGTGTGAGTGTGTGTGTGTGTGTATGTATGTATGTATGTATGTATGTATGTATGTGTGTGTGTGTGTGTGTGAGTGTGTGTGTGTGTGTGTATGTATGTATGTATGTATGTATGTATGTATGTATGCATCTCGTATGTATGCATGTTTTCTTTTTCTCTGTTAGATTTAGAGTTAATTTGGACCTCCCACCTGCTTGGTAGTAAGGTTGTGAAACTTAAGAAGGTCTTGCAGATTTTTATTGTCCCAGATATTGTGACTATTTGTAGCTTATGGATTAAAGAGTTGTTTTCTCTCCCCTACAACCCAAGTTCAGCCATATTTTGCTCCAGGCACGTTGGTATGTATCCTGTTGCTCCAATAATAATAAACATGAATCCTGGATTTGCAAACTTCTGATCTACGTGATTAATTGTTTGTAGAAACCCTGGGGACTATTTATTTTTAACTGACAGTTTCGTTCCCTGGTTACGTTCTCCTTGTTACAAGCGCATTTATAAAAAGTATTTTCCTCCGTCTTTTGGATCCTGTAACATTGCTTGTCACATTTCGCTTGTTCGCATGTTATTTCACTAGGATATATTTGCATTTTTGCCAGTCAAGGCGATCACAAACATTTAACACGGCTCTTTTGTTTCATTTAAAATGTCTCTTGAAATTTATAGTTTTGTGAATCAGTCACTGTGTGCATATATATAGATATATATGTGTGAGAGGGCATGTGTGAGAGCGTGAGTATATGTGTGTGAGTTAGTGAGTGTGTGTGTGTGTGTGATGATGTGTGTGTGTGATGATGTATGTGTGTGTATATGTGTGTAAACTTGCACTGATAGAGTAGCTGTTGCCACACGAATCATGTTAGTATACAAGTTTGTGGACTTCATAACTGCTTATGTGCGTGTATATGTTTTTGTACTGTTTACGTGTTTACACACTGTTATGCCTGTTTAAGTACTGTGTATACTATTTATGCTTCTATAGGTATGTACATATATATGTAGATACATTGATAAAATT
Source organism: Octopus bimaculoides (assembly GCF_046866305.1). Lineage (NCBI taxonomy): Eukaryota > Metazoa > Mollusca > Cephalopoda > Octopoda > Octopodidae > Octopus > Octopus bimaculoides. The sequence goes on along the minus strand of NC_142929.1, from coordinate 123,283,832 downwards.
TTGAAACAACTGCTCATGACATGTATGTCATCCTCAATTTAATTCTACTAAGAGTGCATAGGTGTCACTGTTAGATGCTAACTTGCATCCCAATCTCTTTTGTGTATCAAGTTGTTGCAAGGTTCGAAAGCGAATCGACAAACTGCCAAGTTAAAATCACAGCTTACCAACAGCTTTTTCATGATATCGGCCGAGTTGTGGACCAATCAGCATCGAGATACCACGTAATGCATCGTTCTAGAAGCTGAGAACGTTCCTTTACAAAGCTTATAAATAGGCACGTTTTGAGTGTTAAACTTCAATTTGTAGCCACCCGCAATTAAGCTAACCATATTCTCATTTTGCTGCTCTTAGCAGCCATTCTCATGGCTTTCACTTAACCTATATAATAGCTCTAGTTCACCAACATGAACCCAGTATGTATATTTTCTCCTGTCTAGGCAGTTTACTCACAGAGCTTTCTTATTAAACTATTTGTAAGAGTTGTCCTTTCTACTGTGTAAATTTTGTTGTCGCATTTTCAATTGATGACCAGCATGGAAAATATTTGTGCGGTGAAATAAAATTCTGTTATTTGTTCACAAGTGTTGTCCCATTCATTTTACGCAGCCAGAACCCATCTCAACTACCAGCATCTCATATCCTTCACCCTATATCTATCATGGCAACAGTTAACTAAACCTCGTGACAATGTATAACTGTTGTTTCTTGTTTCAGTAGTGCAAAAGTATAACCATCAAAGTAAGAGTTAATATTTAGGTTGTTGGTTCAAGATAGACTACTTTGATAATCTATGTTAGGTTTCCGGTAACATAATCAAATATGTATGCATGCATATGGAGCAAAATTTCTTGTCAGATTTGAAACCTGAACATATGACTCACTGACTCGCCGTGTACCTATTATACACTATGGAAGAACCTCAAAGGTAGGTTTTTATTTCTTGTTTCTTTGCTAGCCCGGCAAAATTTTTTCACTTGTTGGTCGCATTCGACCAGTCATATGAATTCACTTGAATCTGTTTCACGACGTATCTGCGTTATGATAATTATTAAAATTGATATTCGTTTAACATTCCATGATGAAAAATATCTAAGACGACAAAGAACAATTCCCTATCCGGCTCAGGCCATGCAATATATGTTGACAAATTTTTCTCATGCACACACAAATAGTGTTATATGTACGTGCTCGTAATGACAAGATACTCTGTGAACTTTGGTTAACCAAAAAACTTTTTGCTGTTGATTTCCTTAAACATTTCTGAATCCGCTGTGATGCAGTTAACTCCGTTTAGCGTTCAAGAAAATACTTTTATATCTTGAAGAAAGACTTGTCTATCATCCCTTTAAAAATTTACCGCTTTTTTATTTGCAACAACATATACACTTAACGTAAATATTGGTGACCAAGCCCGAATAAATGTTTAAAAATAATCTATAGCTTTCATTGATTGAAACTGGTGAACGTCTGAAAGCTTTCCGGATTCCTAACAGGTTAGAATTGGTAACCCGACAAAGTGCAGGACATCTTTTTACTTACTGGGCCCCTTGACCTTCACAGGCTCTCTTAGATCGGTGAGTTTGGTGCTATTAATGTTCGTCTTGAAGATTTCTATGTGAACACTCGCGACAAATATTTGAACAAAAACAGAATTCCCGAGGTTCGACGTTTTAGAAAGGAAGGAATGAACGCAGCGATTATTGCGGGGAACACAATAAAGGAGATAAGAGGATGGGGTAGGGGTGGGAGCGATTTGGGCGGCAATACATAATTGGAAGTGGTTTGAACCTAGCCTGCTCTAAGGAGAAGCTGCAGCAGAAGAGGGCGCAGAAAGAAAATATTGCGCCTATGGAACAGAGGCTGGAACAAATTTGTGTACGACTTTTTGCCAACCAGTCGAGCAGCCCTTTTCTGCTGTCTAGAATGTCTTTGTATGCTGTAGCAACACGATCCCAAATATGGGAGCAATACTCCATTATGGATACCACACGAGCTTTGTAGAGTATCAATAATTGTCGGGGGCTGAGATACATATCGGACCTGAAGAGGTCTAGTCTCTGGGATGCGGTCCTAGCTGTGTTTAACAGATTTTTTGTTGTTAGGATAGATCCTCATTGAGAGCGAAACTTAAGGTTGGAACGATTTCGAGGTGCCTTCATATATCAGTAGTTATTTCCAAGTGTATTTTAACATGGAACTTGAATTTTTGATGTCACTTCAGTCAGATGTTGGTCGTTTGGTTGAGACATATGTATAACAGATAGTAACTCAACAATCTTCCGGATTACATACATGTTTGATTATGTTACCAGGACACATATATTCTTCAACTCTTCATTTACTCGGTCAGTAACTTCTCAGTGTCTCCGTTACGATAATATATTGTTAACAGCTTGGATATAGATTCTATGTTTAAATTTTGGTGTGAAGATGTTTATCACCATGGTATAATTCTAATGGAAAACCACGGGTACTCCTTCCTATGAGTGTATGCATTTCTCTAGGGACACTTAAAAATACTTTCGGTTGTACAGCAAGACTAATTCCCTCCGTATACGCTGGGGTATGGAAATACGAATAATACGAAATACATACATACATACATACATACATACATACATACATACATACATATATATATATATATATATATAACTTGATCGTACACACATACGGTATAGACATACATATTTATTTAATTATTTTTGGTATACATATACATACATACGTACAAATATGCATACATACATACATAGATACATACATACATACATATATATATATATATATATATATATATATATATATATATATATATATATATGTATTATCTAACGCGAAGAAGTGTTAGCGGGTCACAACAGACCTAGCCAAAAGATGCTTTAGGAAATGAGCAGTAAAAATTCCCTGATGAACGAAAGTTAATACTTATCTTATTATGGGCATGTATATGTAACATAAGCTAAATTTATATAAGAACATTTTGTCCAAGTGTGTGTATGCTAATGTAAGACACGTTGTTTTATGTTAGAAGCAGTTCTTGAAACAAAAAACTAACCAGGGGGACGAAGTGTTCTCTGTTGTCTCGGATAGCAATTTTCTTTATGGATAGTGAAAGTATTTGGGTATCTAATGTAGTCAGGTCGTTTGACTTAGTGATTGTCAGATGTTCACGTCGATTACTAAAGAGAATAAAGATGGCCACTCAGGGAGAAATAATTTAAAATTAGGATTTGTTCACCTTTTTTTAATGGTTTATTTATAAGAAGAAAAACTGCCCTCATAAACATTTTTTAGATTTTCTGTGCCTGGTGGGACTAAATACTTACTCAAATGCTCCGCTAACGGCACCTACGGGCCAGGTGATGGTGTTAACAGAATGATGGATTAAGTCTACCGAACAAATCACTGAAGATTGTTGAATTACATCATCATTTCAAATATGGTGATTGTTTCTCGTGGAATTTCGAGAACTTAAGGTATCCACCGTTTCTTTTTTATCATGAAAAGAAAACTAATCGTTTTGATGAACGATTGACAAAAGTTGAAAGGAATTATTTGATTTATAAGAAGAGTCGGTAAGGATATTCGTCCTAATATGTTTAGCTATTGAGTACTGTTCATGAGAAACAACAAATTAGAAGGATTTCAGAAAATCTGAAGACTGAAAATTTCTATTGAAATCGGGATAAGATAAGGTTTTCAGAAAAAAAATATCAACCAATTAACTCGCACATTACAGATACAATCTGTAAGTAGAACAGTAAAAATATGCAAGACTTTTCTCAAGTTTAAAACGTGACATCATTTTTGTTATCTACATTTCAATGATGGAGCTTTGTATCTTTATCAGAAAAGAACTCCTTCCTCAAAAGAAGAATTTAAATAATCAATAACATCCATCCATCCATCCATCCATCCATCCATACATACAATACATTACGATACATTAAGCGAATCGTAAAAAAAAATAAAGTGATGTAGCGAGTTGAAGATTACTGCATTAGAATGAGATGAATAGGAGCTGTATAAACGATTGTGAATATTAATGTCACCAAGAAAATAATTTCAAAAAAGTTGGAATATAATGGAAATCATCGATGCAAGAAGAGGTACAGTAAATGTGGTGGTCGGAAGAATTCGGAGATCAGTGGATGAGGCATTATTTCTTCGGAGGAGTGGGTAAGAGAGATTTTGAACTAGAGTAACTAGAATTGTGCACCATATAATTCAGGCAAGAGAAGTGAGCAGCAGGAACAGTAACATCTATGTATACACAGATACTTTCGGAGTTAAGTTTGAGTCAAGTGTGTAGCGATGACAATAGAGATAGTTTGTAGATAAAAGCTGAAAGATTTGTTTCTCGGATAATAAAATATGTTGTTTGCATTAGTAATAAGTCATGTGTGTGGTCTAGGTTGGATCGGAGTCCACGGATGTTAGAGAAGAGGAGAGATAAATTGCCAGGTGGTTTAGTTTTATCTTTGGGTGTCTAGGGAAGAGCAGAAGGTGTTTATGCGTTCTTACCAAATGCTTACAACAGAGCCGACTCTGATAAAGGCACGTCCGAGAAAGTACTGTTAAGTGGGGAGTAGTGCTGGTATTGGCGGCGGGGAGGGAGGGGGCTATAGTCTTCCCAAGTTACCAACATATGAAAGTACAGATAGAACTAATAGTAAAGAGACTTACCATACTGAAGTCAAAATTCATTTGATTTACTGAACTCAGATTAAATGGTACTTCCTTGTTCAAGGGAGCTGCAATCACCAAACTGGACACAACAGTCACAAACAACAACACAATTCCACACGACATGTTTCAATTTATGAAGCTCTTGTAGTTCTTGAAATAATAACGATTCTAGTATCTAGAAGTTTAGTTTTGGTTTTTAGATTATTGACCACTAAAGGATCATACCTAAACGGGTAGAAAACCAACAATAAATGCAATAGTAACAAAAATAGCATCAACGAACATACATCATTTATGTAGATCGGTTATGACTTTCTTGTATACTAAAGAATTGGTAAAAATGTTCCAGTTACTGGTGTTGATAAGTATCACTTGATATTGGTAAATTAATTCTTGGTTGCTTCAAAACAAAGTTGGGCAAAATTCAACAGAAAACTACATTTAGTTGGAAATATTCAGCATAACAAAAAATTGATTCCAAGACTTTAGTGAGATTTCCTGTTTAAATCGATGCCAAAATAGGAATGGAGTCGGTATGTGATTCTGTTAAATGATTTAAAGAAATTATTTACTTACAAGGAGGTTTTTTTTTTCAGCTAGAGAAACCTCAAATAACAAAAGTATTTCTAGAATTTCAGAAAACATTGAACTGTGGGTAATTTCACCCGTATTCTGGTTAAACATACACAAAACACACATTCATACATGGTCAAACACACACATAAACATTAGGTGTGCATGTGTGAGCGTGCGCATGTGTGTGTGTGTGTCAGCGTACGAAAGTGAGAGAGAGGGGATATATATATATATATTGAGAGAGGGAGAAAGAGGGAGAGAGAGAGAGAGGGAGAAAGAGAGAGAGAGAGAGTGAGAGAGAAATGGAGATATTTGGGATATTCGAGTGACGGTTGATGTTTGTTTTAATGTGCGTATTTATTTATATAAAACGTTCGTGTTTGTACACAAGCACACGCACATACATACACACACACCGTTTCTATATGCATATATATATATATGTGTGTGTGTGTGTGTGTGTGTGTGTGTGTGTGTGCGCGCACACACACACACGCGAATATAATGTAAATATTTGAATAAAATGAATATATATGTATACACACATACACACACAGATATATGCCAAGAAGATGATGTATATATATATATATTTACATATATGTACATGTATATATACGTGTATATTTGGCAAAAAGAAAATGACGATTCCGAAATACAACAATACATATATATATATACATATACATGTATATGTGTATGTATAGATGTATACATTTATATATATTTTATTTATATATTTATATCATAAGTGCGCGCACATACATACATACATACATACATACATACAAACATACATAAATACATATATACATACATACACATACATATTTAATATATATATATATATATATATATATTAAATATGTATGTGTATATATATATATATATATATATATATATATATATATATATATATATATATATATATATATGTGTGTGTGTGTGTGTGTGTGTATGTATGTATGTATGCATGTATATATGTATATATGTGTGTGTGTGCGTGTATATGTGTATATATATATGACTTCTTCGCAGTAATGTTGAAGCACGCATTTAGAACATCAACTGATGGTGGCTACCTTCACACCAGATCAGACGGTAAACTCTATAGTGCAGTGGTTCCCAAGCTGTGCACCGCGGCGCATTGGTGCACCGCAAGATGTAATTAGGTGTGCCTCGAAAAAGTAGATTATATTTCAAAATATGAAAAATACAAACTGAAATTCATTAGAAAGTTCATATATAAATGTCAAAGTAGCAAAAACTAAATACTAAGTTCTAAACTAAGAATGAGAAGTGGTTGTGTTATTCAATTCATTTAGGCTAATTATATGACAGTGTCATTCAATTTTGAATCTGGAATTGCATAAGAATAAGAACTAAATTAGCATCAATCAGTCCTAGAAACTGACGTCTTATGGACATATTCAGTGCACGACTATGTTTCAGCTTATTCCGGTCGTAGCTTCAGCAGTTTTCATTTTAATAATACGATTGAGCTAAAATATACGATGTTGAACTAAATCATTTAATACGTCCTCACGTATTGCGGCTGTACTTCAAGTTTTTTCATTCATATAGTGACGAGAATTTTCATCGTTTCAATTAATTTTGAAAGACTTCTCAAAAGAGTCGGATAATACGTGACACGCAACCACCCTTCACAGCTCACTGGTCACTTGTCTCAGTCTCAGTTTGACTCTTTGTGCGACCCAATCGCCTGTGAAGAAAGAAATTCAAGAAATGTTAACCATTTTGGGGGATGAGGGAGGGGCGCAAAAGAGCTTCTACAGGAACATTACCTGGAAAAGGTCACCAGTAAAGGCTACATTGAAATGCTGCCTTACAAGCTAAAACCAGCCATTCGTACCAAACGCCGAGGTCAATTGTCAAAACAAGTATTGCACGACAATGACCACTCAAATGCGGCCGCCTGCACCGTTGAAACCATTAAAAAATTGACTTTCACGTTCCTTGAACACTCTGATAGCAATCCATATCTCGCTCCTTCGGACTCTCACGTCTTTGGACCACTCAAACTTACTTTAAGAGATCGTCGATTTGCTGCGGACGAAGTAGCAGTGAAAGCAGTGCATAACTGGCTGCGCGATCAGCCAAAAACCTTGTTCTCCGATGGAAAAAGCAAGCTTATGGACCGCTGGAAGATGTACATCGAAAAGCAAGGAGACTATTTCGAAAATAATGTAATTATCTCTGCTTTTGTTTTAATAAACTACAAAAGGAAGAGTGCGTATAAATTTTGATTTACGCTCGTGAGTGTGTATATATATATATATATATATATATATATATATATATATGTATATATATATATATATATATATATATATATATATATATATATATATATATATATATATATATATATATATATATATATATATATATATATATACATACATATGTGTATATATAAATGTATGTATATTTTTCAATGTGTACAAATAACACAGAAAAAAAAATAGTTATCAGGGTAGCAAAAAATTCACATAAGTACCAAGGATGTTACAGCCTACTTGTAAAGGTAGAAATTCCAGGGTTTAATGAAATGATTTTGTATAACATAGATAAATAAAGAAATGGAGTTAAACGCAGGTGTTATTCAAATCTTTATACTTTTGACATATGTTTCGAAGAAAACATTGGTATTATTCCAGAGAGAATAAAATAATGTAAAACAATGCGATCTTCTCATCAGGGGAAAAAAAGAGAAACAAAACATACCAATAAGCCGAATATGATTACTGCGTATATGATGAAAGGAACGCTGGCAAGTTATTAAAAAAAAAAACGTAAATAGATTTAACGTCAAATGCAATATAGAGAAAGAGAAGGAGGAGAAAGAAAGAGATTAGCAGAAAGCCAAGAGTGGAGAAATGTAGTGCAATAGATGAATGAGAATAAAGCTTAAAGGTGTGGAAATATCAGATCATCCCATAAGTTCTGTCCGAATTTTGAATAAAGAAAGCAAGTGATCAAATGCTATATTTAATTGAAATTTAATCATCAATGTACTTTCTTTCATTATCTATGACTTCCTTCCATCTATTTACAAGCTTTTTAATCCCATCAATGTAAAACTCTTTTGGTTTCAAAGCGAAGAACTCTGAAATGTCAGTTTCGACCTCCTCCTGGCTTGCGAAAGTTATGTCCCCTAAATGATTCTGTAAACTACGAAACAAATGGTAGTCTGAAGGAACAAGGTCGGGAGAATAAGGTGGATGAGGAATTTTTTCCCAAACAAGCTCTTCGATCTTCTGTGATGTAATCTTTGCAGTGTAGGGTCGCGCATTGTCCTGATGAAACATCACTCCTTTTTGATTCACTAAAGCGGGTCTTTTTTTCTTCCAAGCTTGGTTCAAATGCTCTAATTTCTGAAAGTAAACTTGAACATTGATTGTTGCATTAGGTGGTAACAATTCAAAGTGAATTACTCCTTTGCAAGCCCACCAGATAGAGAGAAGAACCTTTTTCCTGTGAGGTTCCCTTCGCGGTTGTGGTTGAGCTTTTTCCCTTTTACCAAGCCACTGTTTATGACGTTTAACATTTCGATAGAAGATCCATTTTTCGTCACCAGTCACAAGTCTATCCAAAAAGGGTGAAATGAGTTCGCGAGAATGGAGAGAAGAGCAGATGTTAACTCGGAATTTGCGGCTGCTTTCGGAAAATTCATGAGGCACCCATTTTCCAAGTTTAGGAACCCTTCCAAGTTGTTTAAGATGATGTAGCGACCGTGCGACCAGGAGATGGTGACGAAAGAATGGCTCCTTTAGCGCATCGCACGGTCAGCACAAAAAAAAAAAAAAAATGGAATAGGGTAAAAATGAGTTAAGTGCCAACAAGAAATGTATAAAAGTAAGGTTTTATTGGTTGTCGACTAGAATGTCTGTGTGAGTGTGAATGCGATATAATAAAACACAATATAAGACAGGCCGTCGTATAAAAAAAGTGCGTGTGTGTGTATACAAATATGTATATGAATGCAAGAGATACAGAGCATAGGAAAGCCGTCTAAGGACGTTGGAAGAAAGTCCAGACACAAGGATGAGAAATACCAGTTCGTAGCTAAGGTACACAGTAGTAGAGGTGCTGTACAAGAAGTCGTGGCCGTATAGCAGAGCCGGAGAAAAGATACTGTCGCCCGAGAAGTTGAGGCTACGATGCTGCGACCGGTTACTTAGTACAGGAGGTCTCGCAGGTTATACTCGCTGTTATTCATGGTGAAGCAATTCACACAAACAGTGTTGAGAGAACCTGTGCCGATGCTGTTGGTGGTGTGTACGTAGAGACGTCGGTGTAGACGCTGACGACGAAGAAGCTGATGGTGGCGTCGAAGATGGAGTTTGCAGCAAGGTGTTGAAAGAAGTGTTGGATTTCCATGAAGCTGTGCCGTGTCGTCGCTGGAACTGGCTGGTGCTCTGTAGTCAGCGGCTAGACCTCAGGTCTAAAGCCGACTGACAAATTTTAGTCTAGACAAGCTAGCTATTTATGAGAAATAATCGGCTCAAACAGGGGTTCAGAAACCTGTTCCACGTGACCTTATCAGAAGGCTGCGATTGGTTGGTTTGCACCCTGGCGCGAAATAGAACAAAATACAAACATGCGCCAATACCAACCAATCAGAGTGGTGACACAATAGGGTCCAAAGATGCAGCCGAAGGCTAGATGTTATCTGCTACGTCCTCATTCATATATATATATATATATATAACTGAGAGAGAGAGAAGCTTCGCTACAATGACGATGAACAGTTGTATGGTTCGAACTAAGTTTTATTACCAATTCTTCAACTGATAATGCAGGATTTTCTTCAAGTAATACCTCAAGGAGCTTATCACCAAACTCAACTGGACGTCCTGTTCGACCTTCATCTTCAAGGCTGAAATCTCCACTTCTGAATTTTGCAAACCATCATCTGCAAGTTCTTTCATTCAAGCATTCTTTCCCATAAACTGAGTGTATGTTTCGAGTTGCTTCGGCTGCAGAGTTTCCTTTTTTGTACTCATAAAGCATTATGTGCTTTAAATGCTCTTTGGATACTTCCGTTAGAAAGGGTTTTAATCAAAGAAATTTTATTTCTATTATTCTGTAAAATAATATTTAATTTGTTTAAATTACACAAATGCATAAAAATAATTTTAAATTCTATTAGACATTCTAAAATACTATTAAATTTCATTCAATTTTAAGAAAGGTAAAATCGGACAGAACTTATGGGATGACCTGATAGATATATTTAGTGGAAATGAAATATTAGAGGACAGTTAAAGGTCAAATTTTATAGATTGGTAGCAATTACTTAAAAAACGCGTTTATCGTTGCAAGCATTGGCAAAAACATACCTTTAGTTCCTATAAGTAATTTCTACTAATCTATAAAATTCGACCTTTAACTGTCTTCTCAGACACCCTATAACGACCACGTTTTCAGTGATACATTGTACCAAATGACCGATGAAAAGCAAATGAGCACAAGAATAAAGGAACGCCGGCTGAGATGGATTGGTCACCAACTACGACACCCATCCAATGAATGCTATCAGCAGTGCCCGCTGCTTAACAACCTACGAGGTGGGAAGCGGGAGAGGAAACGACCAAGAATGACTTATCACCATATTATTCAAGCCGACTGCAGGATGTCACTCAATGAAATACTTCTGGATGGAAATGAGTGAAAAGCCTTAAACTATGTCTGCCAATGACTGACTATACCCTTTCCCCCCTATTATTCATATTTCTTTATTGAATTTTGAATAATATATCTACATACACGCGTACACACACACACACACACACATACGAGTAAGTAGACAAACGAAAGAAGGGCACTTGGAGTTACATGTATAGATCAAAACAGTTTGACTCAGACTCCTTGGTACTCTGAGTTTCAAGCGTGTGGCTAGTCTTCGGCCATTGGTCGAGAAAGGTTACGCGGTATGGCAATTTGATGTTGGTAATTCAGCGACAACAATTAGTTGGAAAATACCGCATGGTGAACTAGAAATCGACCGCGTGGTGGACAAAAAATCGGTCGTGTGGTTGGGGAGAAGTAGGAAGGGGAGGTATATATATATATGTATGTATGTATGTACATGTATGTATCTATATATCTGCGCATATGCATCCGTACTTATACAAGTGTGTATGTGTGCTTAGATATACATTCACACATCGGCATGCGCGCGCACGCACACACGAAGATACATCCGTGCGCACACATATAGACACACACGCGCGTGCACACCTTTATCTCCATGTACATATGCACACAAGCACACGCACACGCGCGCGCACATAAGTGTGCACGCTCATTTACATGCACACACACGCGGGTGCACATGTATATGAGTGCACACGCGCACACATCTACGCCCGCGCACAAATCCGTGCGCATGCGTACGGTGAACAGATGCACATGCAGAGTCACGCACATTCGCACGCACGCATATACTCGTGAGGTCATGCACAAGGGGTGAGAGTATGCGGGAAGACAGACATGGAGAAGTGCTGTGGATTGGTGATTTGCGGTACTGTTCATGGGGGTCAATTTGTGACGGTGACCTTGGTGCATGCGGTGCTAGGAGTGGCTGGAACTACAAAGATATATCTGGATTATCGGCTGCCAGTGGCTTGAAATTTACCAGAAGGGTGTACCTCTGGCGACAGCAATACAATACATCATATTTCTTGTCGATGGATACTGCGAGTTGGCAGATGATGGATGGGTTGGTAGACCTCTGAGACGAAACACCCAGCATCAAGTGGACTATTATCGACAAGGCGCCACCATATTCACCCGGCGCCCCTAATTGCCAGCTGTGCTTCCGCGAAAAACTGCATATCATCTACCAACCCGCAGTATCCATCAACAAGAAATATGAGATATCGTATTGCTGTCACCAGAGTTACACCCTTCTGGAAAATTTCAACGCCGACAACCCGGATATACCTCCGTAGTACCAGCCATCCCCAGTACCGCCTGCGCCAAGGTCACTGTCACAAATTAACACTCATGAACGGCACCGCAAATCATCCATCCCTAACACCTCTCCATGCTTGTCTACTCGCGTAGTCTCATCCCTTGTACATCACCCCCTTGTGCATGATCACACGAGTATATGCGCGCGCGTATGTGCATGACTGCGCATATGCATCTACTCGCCGTATGCAAGCGCACGGACACGTGTGCGCGGGCGTACATGAGCGCGCGGGTGCAGCCATATACACGCGCAACCGTACGCGTGCGCGCGCGTACGTGTGCTCGTGTGCATATGTACATGGAGATAAAGGTGTGCACACGTATGTGAATCTGTATATGTGTGCATGTGTGCCTTCACATGTGTGCGCGTAGATGTGTGAATGTACATCTAAGCATACATATACACTCATATAAATATGGAAGCTTACGTGCAGATATATGGGCATATACATGTACATAAATACATATATATCACCATTTCCACCACCCCTTCCTGCTTCTCCCCCAACCACACGACCAACTTCTTGTTCACACGCTTGAAATTCAGAGACTAACCACATGCTTGAAACTCAGAGTATAATATAATATAATACAAAGTACATATCATACTAAGTGTATTCTATACAGAGAATATTTGATTCTCATCCATGAATTATCTTTATCTTATGATGTGTACTTTGTATTATATTACATTATACTTATTTATAATGCTTTTACTTATTAATTTTTCTATATGTGACTGGATTTTCATGGATTAGTTCATGAACTTGGGTTCTTTTCTCTAAAACTATATATATATATATATATATATATATATATATATATATATATATATATATATATGAGTTAAGGAATGGAATAGATAAGATCCGGGCTACATGTTTCATAGTGAGTGGTACCTTGGCAGTGCCAAATATCCCAAGTGAGTTGTATACCACAAGCTATTCTTCAGGTCAAAGATATTTTGATTAAATGGAAGTTTACATAGTCGCAAGGAGATTGACATTTACTTCTCTACCCACTCAAGTTTAAACCTCTTGAGCACTACAAAGTGTATTCTATACAGAGGATATTTGATTCTCATCCATGAATTATATATATATATATATATATATATATATATATATATATATATATATATATATATACATATATATATATATATATATATATATATATATATATATACATATACACATATATATATATATATATACATATACATATACATATACATATACATATGTATGTATGTATGTATGTATGTACGTATGTATGTATGTATGTATGTATGTATGCATACATACATACATACATACATACATACATACATACATACATACATACATACATACATATATACATATATATATATATATATATATATATATATATATATATATATATATATATATATATATATATATATATATACAAGAGTTAAGGAATGGATGAGATAAGATCTGGGCTACATATGTTTCATAGCAAGCGGAACCTTGGAAGTGGTAAATATTCAAGCGAGGTGTATACTGCAGGCTACTCCTCGGCCAAGGATATCTTGATTAAATGAAAGTTTACATTGTCACAATCACATTCTGATTGAATCTTCCATGTGTTAACATGTAAAACCTTGCGACAATGTAAACTTTCATTTAATCAAAATATCCTTGACCTGAAGAGTAGCCTGCGGTATACACCTCGCTTGGATATTTATTGGATTGGTGCATAATTATTGCAGCTTTTTTTCAACAAATTTTATTCAACAAAAACAATAACAATATTTAACAAAAACACCTTTAAATGACGGTCTGACCATCTTCCAAGCAAATGGGAAGCAGTAATTGAAGTAGATGGTGAATATGCTCTGGAGTAATCATTTAAAGATGTTTTTGTTACATTTTGTTATTGTTTTTGTTGAGTAAAATTTGTCGAAAAAAAACGCAATAATTATGCACCAACCCAATACCACTTCCAAGGTTTCACTTGCTATGAAACATATGTAGCCTGGATCTTATCTACTCCATTCCTTAACTCTTGTCTTCTTATTCGCATACCCGGTAACCCTGGTTACCTACCACGAAATATAAAAAGAACTCTTTTCAATTTATCGTATTTCAATAAGGAAAAAGTTCCATAATCTTCCATCTCAATAAACAACTATTGTCCCTGAAAGTTGTTTTTTATATTTACTACGGACTGCCTGAAGCTAACTTTCTTCCTACACCTCGATCCTTGGATCTTATATTTTGCCAGTGCCCCTGGACTGGCTCTTGTGCGGGTGGCACATAAAATGCACCATTTTGAGCGTGGCCGTTGCCAGTACCGCCTGACTGGCCTTCGTGCGGGTGACACGTAAAAAGCACCCACTACACTCTCTGAGTGGTTGGCGTTAGGAAGGGCATCCAGCTGTAGAAACTCTGCCAAATCAGATTGGAGCCTGGCGTAGCCATCTGGTTTCACCAGTCCTCAGTCAAATCGTCCAACCCATGCTAGCATGGAAAGCGGACGTTAAACGATGATGATGATGATGCATATATATATATATATATATATATATATATATATATATATATATATATTTATGTGTCTCTCTGTGTTTGTGTTTGTGCCCCCACCATCGCTTGACAACTGATTTTGGTGCGCTTGTGTCCCTGTAACCTAGAGTTTCAGCAAAAGAGACTGATAGAATAAGTACTAGGCTTACAAAGAATAAGTCCTGGGGTTGATTTGTTCGATGAAAATCTTTTGAAGCAGTGCTCCAGCATGGCCGTAGTCAAATGACTGAAACAAGTAAAAGGAAGTAAAATAATATCTATCTATCTATCTGTCTGTTTGTCTGTCTGTCAGACTGTCATGTGTAATGTATATACTGCAAACAAATATATTTATTCTTTTGTTTTCTACCACAATTGCTTTTTTTTCTTGTTTCAATACTTGATGCCAACAGTTTCTTCTCTTGAGAGTTTGGTGAAATTTCAAATGAGATAGAATGTTGTAGACTAACTTGACATAACCTACATTTACTGTGAAATTGAGCTGGTCGTGTTGTTAGAATGTTGAATAAAATTTCTTGTGGTATTTGTTCCAGGTCTTTGCCCTCTGAGTTGAAATCCTATCCTAAGTTGAACTTTGCCTTTCATATTTTCAGAGCCACTGAATAAAGTACTAATGCAGTATTAAGGTTGATTCTTCTTATCTTTCTTATGTTTTTCTTTCAAAAAGTAATATGTTGTGTTCAGACATAGAGAGGGTGGATCCCCTAGGTTTTATAATGTTCTAGACATTCAGTATATCACCACAGCATAGTTACAACATCATTTTTAGTCAAACTTACTATAACTTCCAGAGGTGAAACTGGGACAAGTCGCAGCTGAAACCAGTAACATAGGAGCTGAAAACTCATACCACCTGAGCAGGAATATTATATTGAATAATGAAAAGTATCATTTTAACATCGTTTTGGTTCAAAACACTCTTAGAGATTATTACAAAATTTTCTTCTGCTAGGTCTTTTGGCAAGCTCAGATTTAGCCATTGGTGCAATTGCTTTTAAAGATATGATTTCACATTTATCTGTGCTAGACAAACCTTCATCTCAAAATGCTTTGTGACCAACTTTGACAAACAGTTGTATGCTTTGAAACTCAATTTATGAGACATAGTGTGAAAAGCAAAAGTGGCTTCTTTGACAGAAACAAGAGATTCCAATTTGATTATTTTTGCTTCTTTTAAAAAATGTATCTAATGAACTAGCAAGAAAACTTGCTTTGTGATTTTGAGATTTCCAAAGAGCTTTAATATTCAAACTATCCCTATGCACTTCAGAGATCTCTGCAAAACAATGATCACATTTTGCTCTGTCAGAACAAAATTTTTGGAAAAGGGCAATCCTTCTTCTGTTCTTTTGGAAATGTAAAATGTATATGGTCTCTGCAGCATTGAGCATTGTAAAAATAAATCAATTTTTTAAAAATGAAAATATCCATGCAATATCAAAATAAAGTGGAATATGAAATATGTATTGCAGTTGGTTTATTCTAGGGCAAGCTAACACCCAACAAAATTTACACAGTCAATAGCTTAGCAAGAAAAATAGGGCTGAAATATGCAGATTGAATTGCTTATTCATGAAACAATGAAAAAAATCACTGTTAGGTAAATAGTTACAGGTGAGAATTTGCATGTTTCCATAAATGTGTATG
Source organism: Octopus bimaculoides (assembly GCF_046866305.1). Taxonomy (NCBI): domain Eukaryota; kingdom Metazoa; phylum Mollusca; class Cephalopoda; order Octopoda; family Octopodidae; genus Octopus; species Octopus bimaculoides. Next base: position 123,267,357 of record NC_142929.1, on the reverse strand, counting down.
TGTGGTGAGAGAGAGGGAGAGAGTGGAATTAAGTATTGTTGTCAAGAAACTGGAAGTTATTCAGCAATTCTTTGTGGCTTGGCTAAAACAGTAAAATATTAAAAACAAAAATGGAGGAAGGGAGATGTTTTGGTTAGTTGTCAGTAGCAAGTTGTACATGCTCCTCTTGTAATTTTGGTGACATGTCTGTTGGAATGATTTGAATTGTCGAAGCTCTGTAGTCTGTCTCTGTTTCCCATTTGAAACATGTCTTATTTAAGGCCTAATATTATCAGCTATTAATGTGCAGATGGATCAGAGTTCAGAGAACACTATTGTTTTCCTCATTCCATGAAAATTTTCTGCTACCAACAGGTTTTCTTGGGAGTCATCTATTTTTTTTCATGGCCAGATGTTTTTTCAATCAAATGAACAATTCTAAATATAATGGTTTATCCATGCGAATGAATCAGAAGCTTTAACTTCAAATCCTGGTTAGATTATTGCTACACATGTCTTCATAATACTCTGGGAAGATTAATACCCAACAACCTTTCTGACAAATCAGGATCAAAACCATGATAAAATTTTCTCTGATTTCTGAAAAACTGGGACATAATTTCAAGCTGGCTGGGACACCGGGACAATGCCAACAAACTGGAAAATCTCAGTTAAACCAGGACATATGAAACCCTATTAATAGTTGAGGACCAAGGTAGGTGTTTTAAGCAAGACAGCATGAAAGTTTGGGAAAATAAGCTGGCTGGATTGTACAAGAGATGCTAACCAAGCATATTTTCCTATTTCTAAACAATAGTACTTTATGTAACCAAAGATGGCAGGGAAGAAATGAGTATGGTCAAATTGGCTCATAAAAAAACATTTATTGGGTGTTGATTAAGGGTTACTGCTTAATGGTTGGTTGTTATTAATTGGTTGTTGGTAGTTTATATGGTGTTGGTGCTTAGTGGTAATTAGTTAGTAGTTGGTGGTTAATGGCTTGTAGTTGGGTGTTGTTAGTTGATGATCAATGTTTGGTAGATTTAGGATAGTGTGTGATAACTCTTGCTTGGTGGTTAGTATTATTAGGGAATAATGGTAATTTCTTGGTGGTTAATGCTAGTGATTACTGGCTGTTGGGTGGTGGGTGGTATTGATAGCTATTGAATGATGATTGGTGGTTATTGGCTGGTAGTCATTGAATGATAGTTGGTGACTGATGCTTAATTTTAGTGTTTATTGGTTGGTGGTTTGTGAATATCATTTGGTAGTTGGTGGCCGGTGGTATGAGATTAGTGGTTGAGGACTGTTAGTTACTAGTTACTGGTGGATGAAAGTTGGTGGCTGGTAGTTCATGGTAAGTGGTTGGTAGTTGTCTGTTGGTGATTATTGACTGATGGTTATTGTTTGGTTGTTATTGATTGGTGATTGTGAGTAGTGAAGGCTAGTGGTAGTTTTGGTTGATGATTAGTAGATGGTGGTTGGTGCTTAATTTTTGGTTGGTGATTTGCCTTTTATGATTGGTGGTGTTGGTTGGTTGTTGGATATCTGATATCAGGTTGTGATTGTTGGATGTTAGTTAATAATGATCGGAGGTTATTGGCTTGTGATCGGAAATTATTAATTGGTTACTCATGGTTGTTAGCATTTGGCAGCTGATCAGTGGTTATTGATTGTTGGTTGAATGCAGGTGTTTATTGCCTGCTTGATAGATAAATGTTTGGTTTCTTGCCAGTAGCTGAAGAATGGATGGTTGCCTTGCTTGATAGATGGTTGTCTGTAGGTGATGCTTAATGGTTAGATTGCTGTCTTGTTTGATGGATAGTTGTTTGTTAGTGGAAATGTGGATGTTTCATTCAAAATGATTGATAAATTAATTATTGTTTTGTTCATGATGTTTGTTGACTGAATGGTTGGTTGGTGTTGATGGCTGTTTGATAGATTTATCTCAAGAAATCATATTGTAGCCAGCTATGTCATGTTCTTTCCCGTATGATAGCCAGCTACACATACTAACGACTAAACCATATGGTAACCCACTAGTGTAGCTAGGGCAGTAGGGATGAACCACTCCAGGCAGCACATTTGGGTCTGTTGTAGGCAATATGTGTTTTTTGTGGGGTCTGGGGGTGGCAAATGGAAGGGCTGTCCCAGGTGGCACATACTCTAGCTATGCTAGTGTGGTAATCATATACCTCATTCTACATTTGGTAGCCAGCTATGTGCCATCATTACTCTACACTGTCATAGCTATATATTGACTCATCAATATATCAAATGCTAGCAAACTACATATTGACCTAAATGCACTATGTATATATTTAATGGTATCTGCTTTGTTGCAAGTATTTGATTCAGGTTCCCAACAAGGAAGTAGGAGTACTCAAATTATTCTAGAACCTGTTCTTTTGTCTTTTGCAAATATTTCTGTCTATAAAATTTTTTCTTTCTCTTTTTACATCCCTAAGTTTTTTGTCAATAACAAAATAAAAACTAACAAGCAATAAACAAGTAACAATGTTTTTTTTTCTTATATAATAAAATACTTCTATTTATGATCATACTTCAAATATTTTTATATTGAAACTTGATTTTCAAAATAGTTTTTCATAAGTTTCATGTTTTCCTCTTTTGTTGTTAGTTGTGGGATTTTTCCTAAACCATATTTTAACTGCATAAATCAATACTAATTCAATTGAAAGCTGATCAACTTAACTACATAAGATTTACCATATTGTTCTTACTTCAAAGCAATTCCTTTGATTAGAATATATAATGTTCACCATCTAAATCTTTTTGCCTCTGCAGAACCTAGACTGATGGCACAAATTATAATTTTTGTACTATTTTTAGGATCTTATGATAATTCTGTGCAAATTTTTAACATAATCTTAGAAGTCACAGACACAGATCTTTGGATGAAATTGTTTACAGTATTCATCTAATTTTCCTTAGGCTACTTTCCAAGAAACAACAACTTCAATATTTCAACAATCTGATATTAACAATATTTACCAATTCCTGAATTGTGTTAGTTTCTTGGGCATTATTGCTTGACCTTAACCACTTGAGTATGTCCCTTAGTGGCTGACAATATGTACATCTCTGATCATGAGCAGAAGTAGTGGGGGAGCATCATAACCATGTATTGAGAGAGATTCTTTGGGGTTTGAATAAATGTAACTAAAGCAAAGTTTGAAGGAAATGTTAGGTATTTTTCATGCTTTCTAGGGGTAAGCAAATAGGAAATGACAGTTGCTACTCAAGGACAAAAATTGTGTTAACACTGTTTAAGTGTAATCTTTGGTAAGAAAAGCTCATATGTTTCTTATTTCCAACAATCACAACCTGTTGAAATGCATCCACAGAAATGATTTGATCTGTTCACGTGTACTTCTTCACTCTTCTTGAATTTTTAAAGCCTTGATTGATATTTTTATTAAATTTTCAACTCTTGATAAATTAAAATTTTTGCATAAAGTGCATTTGATAATAAAGAAATTACATCAAGCATATCTATCATGATTGGCTAACAAAAAATCTGAAGCTGTGAATCTGTGACTTGGTTTGTCCAGATTAGTATGACTTAATTTTTTAAAGTTGATTTCAATCCCTTCCTAGAGAACTGGAAGTCAGTCACTTGTATCAGATTTCTTTTGAAACCTAAAGAGAAAACTGCCTGTTAACTTCATGCAAGTCATTTAGTCATGACAGAGCAAGTAGGCAAAAAAATTTTAGGACTGGTCATGCAAACTTGAGTAATTTTAGTATCTGGTTTATGGTAACTGTTTTGAACATTTTTGCTTCCTATCTCTGCAGCACAGAGTTATATTGTTATAATCTTTCAGTGTATTGATACCTCCTACATGTCTTGGTTGTGTGGTAAGTAGCTTGCTTACCAACCACATGGTTCCGGGTTCAGTCCCACTGCATGGCACCTTGGGCAAGTGTCTTCTACTATAGCCTCGGGCCGACCAAAGCCTTGTGAGTGAATTTGGTAGACGGAAACTGAAAGAAGCCCATCGTATATATGTATATGTATATATATATATATATATATATGCGTGTGTTTGTGTGTCTGTGTTTGTTCCCCCAACGTCACTTGACAACCGATGCTGGTGTGTTTACGTCCCTGTAACTTAGCGGTTCATCAAAAGAGACCAATAGAATAAGTACTAGGCTTACAAAGAATAATTCCTGGGGTCGATTTGCTCGACTAAAGGCGGTGCTCCAGCATGGCCGCAGTCAAATGACTGAAACAAGTGAATGAGTAAATGAGTATTAACCTTGTTGGGCAATTCTTTTCTCTCTGTTCTCTTATCTATAGATTCTGATTCAATTAGTGTCCACATATAACTTATTTCTAAAGCACAAACTGCTCATCCTGCCTGTCTCCATTATCCATATTCCATATCCATTATGTAGGCTTCACTCTGTGTTTACTCTGAAATATTGTGTCTCAACATGTGGATTCCACTCTCTCTCTCTGTTCACACCACTTGCCTAGATAGCAGCAAAGAGTAATTTTTCATTTCAGTTGTTACAAACCATGTTTTTGTTTAGTCGTTGGATGGTTTCAGCAATATAACTTTTGTTGCTTCACTTTCTTATTACATAAGTTAATTTTGTCCATAAATAATATTTACTATCTTTCATTGTCATCTTTATTCTACTATTCTGTTTCTTTTATTTGTGCATAACTCTTTTGCCTTACATCTCACAAGTCTGCATGATTCTTGATGTTTAAATGTCCACATAACTTTTTAAGGCTGATTTCAGATCTGTTATTAGTGTTTCTCCATTATGTCTAGTTTTTCTGTATTAAAGCTTTGTTTTTTTCTGTATTACAGTATCAGAGAATCAGATGAGTGATTATCTGATATATTTTGCTATAAACCAATGCTCACCTAATATTAGTAAAAGTAAAATAGTAGCCAATGTAAAGTTTATTAAACAGTTGCTGGCAACTCTGACAGACGATATAGCCTTGAAAAGCTGTGTACATGATTTCTAACTGATACTTTAGTGTTGTTTTAGTAGTTCCAGAGGTCAGTCATTGGTGATACTTATTTATAAACTCCATATAAACGTAAGTGCATGAACAATCCAGATATATTCTGCTACATTTGAGGCATATATGTTGTCATTAAGCAGAGACAAAATATAGCTGTTCTTGTAAAAATTTATACTTTGCTTATTTTGATGTTAAACTCAGTGATAAAGACGAACCTTAGGCTCCACACAAAGTATGCCACATTTGTGTGGAAGGGAAGGGACTCTGGAAAGTTAGTAAGAAAAAAGAAATGCCCTTTGGAATACTAATGGTGTGGTGAGAGCTGAGTAACCATGCTGACAATTGTTATTTCTGCAATACTAAAGTTGATGGGTATAGTGCAAAAAATAAACATCATGTAGTATATCATAGTATTCCCTTGGTTATATGGCCTATTGCAAATGGAGTTGACATTCCAGTTACTCGTCCTCCACTTGCTTTGAAAAGTGTTACATCAGATAGTGATGAAGAAGACAAAAGTGAAGAAGATGATGACTACACTCCTGACAAAACTGAAAGCCCACAGTTATTTACACAGGAAGAGCTCAATGCTTTGGCGAGAGACTTGAACCAACCAAAGGATGCAGTGGAACTTCTTGGTTCTAGGCTAAAAATGAAAACGTTTTTGTTACCAGGAACCTTCTTTTCTTGGTATTGTTACAGGTAACATAAGTTGTTACCATTCTTTGCTGAGGATGAATCAGTGGTGTTTTACTATAATATTCCAAACCCGCTAAACTATTTTAAGATCAAAAGCAATCCCTCAGAATGGAGGCTATTCATTGATTCTTCCAAAAGGAGTTTGAAGGCTGTCTTGCTACATGATGGAAATAAGTATTCATCCATTCCAGTGGCACATTCTGTACAACTAAAGGAGATGTATGAAAATGTAAAAAAAAACTTTTATTAAATATGAAGTATGCAGAATACCATTGGCAAGTATGTGGAGATTTCAAAATTATAGGCATGCTTTTAGGACAGCAGGCAGGCTATGCAAAAATGCCATGCTTCTTATGTGAATGGGACAGTAGAGCTAAAGAAAAGCACTGGATGGTTAAAAACTGGTCACAAAGGAGAAGTTTGTTACCGGGATCCAAAAACATCTGCACGAGCCCTTGATTGAACCTACAAAAGTACTTATATAACCTTTGCACATCAAACTGGGTTGTGGAATCTTTACCTGCAGATGGACCATGTTTGCAATATCTCTCAAAAAAAATTCCCAAATATAACCAGTGAGAAAATTAAAACAGGAATAATTGTTGGTCCAGATTATGAGAACTCCATGAATGAATCTAAACGGCAGGCATGGGTAAGCTTCAAGTGTGTTTTCAAGAACTTTTTGAGAAACAATAAGTGTTCAAATTGCAAAGTCATAGTTGATACCATGTTGCAAAGCTTCAAAAGGCTTGGGTGTAACATGAATGTTAAAATGCACTTTCTTCACTCATACTATAACTATTTCCTGAAGTACCTTGGCAATCTAAGTGAAGAGCACGGTGAGAGATTTCCCCAGGACATTAAAGAAGTAGAGAGGAGGTACCAGGGAATGAGGGATGGAATGTAAACATGATGGCGGATTACTGCTGGATCTGAAAGAGAGACTGCAAGCAACTACCAAAAGCTGGAAGGAAATGAAAATAAAGGAAGTTTGAAATATACTATTTATATACTATTTATATCTTTTTTATTATTGTTCTAGTCATTTGTTCTTAATTTCATCATACTTTTATCTAAAAGTCTGGCACAAAAGGGAATGAATAACAAAAAAAATCATCATATCTTTGGCAGCCATTTGTACAAAATCTGTATTTGATAGGCAAAAACTAAAAACATATTTGAGATCAGCACTAAAAAATGGTTCAGAATAACCTATAACTAGACAATCAACACGGTGATTTTTTAAAGAAATACTTGGCACAACTTGTATATGAAAAATTAAGTCAAATATCGAGATGTGGGTTGAATTACAAGAATATAAGCTTTAAATGACAATTTCACTCTTCACTCACATTGGCCTAGTAATCTTTGGACAAAATATTAGTTTCATTCAACATAATATCTGATCTCTTACTTGTATTCCAAGGTCTCTTAGTCACAGAATATCCATTGCGATAATTACAACAGTGAGGTCATATACATCCAATAGATGCACCTGAAATGTTTCACTTGTTGCTGAAAGTAGCAAAAATAACATAGATTTAGAAAAGGAATACTGTTAAGATACAAGATTAACAATAACTAATAGATCTAATGTTCAAAACTTTTCATCGAACATATCTCTTGGAGAAATGAGATTTTAGGTGCTCGTAAACAGTCATTATTCTATTCAAATGTAATAATCTAATGCGGAGATAGGTAAAGAGGAAGAGAATGTGATTACATTGACTTCTAATCCATTTATCTTGTATTTCTGTTAATCAACACAAATTATTTACTTTGGTGTTGTGTATTATTGACTAGATATGTAATGTGAATCTGAAAGATAACTGGATGTATAAAATGTAGCATAGTATAAGAGGACAAATATTGTGGTGTGCTGTAATAAGACAGCTGATGTGTTGTAATAGGGCAGTTGGTATGGTGTAGAGAGACTTGTGCATTGCTATTATGAGAGAGCTGGTCTGATGTGGCATAATAAGACAACAGATGTGTGACTGTGTAGAGTAATAGGACAACTAGTGTGCTGTAATAGGACAGTTGCAGTGTTGTAATAGGACAATTGGTATGGTGAGGTTTGATAGAATAACTGGCATGGTTTAATAGAACAGCTGATGTAGTTTAATAGGGCAGCTGGTGTGGTGTAATGTAATGTAATATTACAAATGGTAAGATACAAAGGACAATTGGTAAGATAAAAGGACAATTAGCGAAGTGTGGTGATTAAGACAGCTCATGTAATGTTGTGTGAAGTAATACTCTGTTGTCTAGTGTTGCAGCCATACTAAAATATTTCTCTACCATAACTATGTCTGTAGCCAAAGTAATACTACCTGTCTCACTTTCAGAATGCTATACCTACTCATCGTATTGATAGATAAAACTTGGAAGTCCACCTTCATCAGTTGTGATACTTAATTTGTGTGTGTTCTTTCCTTTCTCTCCAATGTGACCAAAAATAATAGAATGGGCCAATTCAAACCATGTTCCAGGAGTCTGCAATGAATGAACCAGACCTTTATTACGATCTACAATACTCAAGAGAAATCAAAAATGTCATATAAAAAATAAACAAAAACAAAGATTAGAACCATAGAAAACTAACCGCTAACATTTTTTATAGCACAAATGTCTTTGCTTTTGTGAAATGTAAGGTAAATAGGGTCTCTGAGACAATTCTACTTGGAGAAGTGGCAGTAATGCTAGCAGCAACAGCAGCAGTAGCAGTAGTAGTAGTAGTAGTAGCAATAGTATTGTACTGTGTTAGTTGTGAATTGACTTTGCTGGAAGAATCATTAGCACACCGGGCAAAATACTTAGTGGCATTTCGTCCGTCTTTCTGTTCTGAGTTCAAATTCTGTTGGGGTTGACTTTGCCTTTCATCCTTTTGGGGTCAATAAAATAAGTACCAGTTGAGCACTAGGGTCGATGTAATTGACTTAAGCCCTCCCCTGAAATTTTAGGTCTTTTGCCAACAGTAGAAAGGATTATTATCAAATTTCAAATCTTATTGAGATTGATTTTACATTTTATCCTTCTGGTTATGTACTGGAATTTTATCAGCTACATGTCACTCCAATATAATGTGTAGTTTAGCAACAATATTGAAAATCATTTTCTCACTATTAAACAATTTTTTACCATACAGCATTCTCTCTCTTGATAGAAAACTTCATATTTTGCTCCTGAAATTTCAATTTCTAAGTCCATTACATTTCATTTAGTCTTCAAAGAAGGAAGCTATAACCTTGTTTTGTGGTGATTTCATTACACTGTATAATATCAGTTATATAACCTAGTATATTTATTTTACAGAATTCTGGAACCTGAAAAATGAAGGGCAAAACCAACTGTTAACAGGATTTGAATGTACCACTCTGATATTGCTATTCAGTCATCTGGCTATACTTCTGTCATATTTCTCATCACTGGTAACTTGATCTTGTTAGATGACAACTTTATCCACTCAGCTCCTAGGTAATGTTGTAAAAGGATAATGACAACCTTTTACACATTAGCTAACCATTTGATCTCTTGTTACATGACAATTTTTACCTTGAACTAATGTGGGATCATCTTTGCAATCAATCAGTCTGTCTTGGAAACTGCAGCCAAAATTTCATATCACATCCTATTATCTTCAAAAAGCAATGATACTTATGTAATGTACTCCTATATGCAATGTGTCTAAATAAAATGGGATGGCCACATGTGTGGTTATAGGTCTTTTGGATCAGAACTAACCTGGGGTTAAAAATGACCACTGCTAACTACTCATATCTTACCACATGATCTCAGTATTCAGCCTCTTTGTCAACTAGATGCTTCCTTTCTTCTTTCTATTTATGTCAAGCTTTCATCTAGTCCTCTTTATCCCCTGTCAATCCGTAATCTCTCTCTCTTTTGCTTTCTCTCTCCTTTCTCTGTATATTCCTATCACACAGCCCTCCCTGTCCCTTATCAACCTGTCATCATCTGGTCATTTGTTCCCCATGAACCCATCATCATTTAACCCTCTCTGTGTACTATGTCAACTTGTTAAGTACTCTAGGTTGCACCCTGTCAACCAGTAATCTAGTCCTGTATATCCTCTGCCTACTTGTCATCAGCCGTCTTTCTGTCCCCTGTCAACTTATCATCATCTACCCATCTTTATGTCTCCTGTTGGCTTTTCATCATCTAACTTGCACAGTGTCCTTTGTCAGTCTATCAATAAACTCTGTCACATGTCACACATATTAATCTGACATTATATCCTTTCTGTCTCTTGTTGGTCTACTATCTAGCCTTCTCTGTTTACCCTGCCAACATGTCACTAAGCCCTCTCAGTCCCCTGTCTACCTGTTATTATCTGTCCCTTGTCAAACTCTCAATATCTAGTCGTTTCTGTCCTTTGTTAAGCTATCGTAGTGTAGTACTTTCTTTGTCTCTTGTAGATCTATTACAATCTTAATCCCTTCTCTGTCTCTGGTCAACCAATCAACAGTTAGTCCTTTCTCTGTCATCCTGTCATCTAACCTTCTCTCTCTGATTTAGCCTGTCTTCTGTTAAACTTTCATCGTTTAGCCCTTTCTCTTCTCTGTCAATCTATCAGCTTGATTTCTCTGTCTTCTGCAATGTTATCATGTTAACCACTTCACCGATATCAAAGCTCTCCAAACAGACTCACAAAGAACTTTTATATGTAGTCACTGGATATACTAGGATTTCTGGCTGAGTGAATTGCGTCACGGTACTGTTTTTTTCTCATAGACAGTGTCCAACTGCCACTACTATACTGTGTAGTCGACAAAATCAAAAACAAACAATGCGCATGCGCGATATTAAAAAATATAAAATGGTGACAATTTACCCATCGCATTCTGTATGTGTGTGTGTGTGTGTGTGTGTGTGTGTGTGTGTGTGTGTGTATATATATATCAAGGGTTGAACAGACAGAACACAACAAAGAGAAAAAGTTAGACGAAAACAGAGCAAACGAGAATCTAGACGAAAACTTAACGGACGGGGAATATAGACAAAGACACGATACAGGGAATATTCGTAGCTGAGATTTCCTCCTCAGTCAATGAACCAACATATCATTGTGGTTTCGCGCCATTATCATTGAGACCATTCAATCCTGGAGGCGCCAGTGCTGTTATTAAGCTACTGGGAAAAAGCTAGCGAATGTATACTGAGACAAAAACAAACAACACATTATATAGATACAACAGACGAAAAATTATGCATATATAACAACACGAAGCCTTATACAACAGAAGAAAAAATATGATAATAATTTATATAAATACCACAAATACAACAGAAAGAGCTTTGCAACTATCAAACGAACTTAGTGGGGTAGCGCAGAGTGAAATGAAGTTCTAATGGACGTAGCAGGATCCCAGGCCAGTCTGGTCAAAGGTAGAGTGAAAAAAAAACACCGGTCACGCGGTAAGGTATATATATATATATATATATATATATATATATATATATATATATATATATATATATATATATATATATATATATATATAGGGAAAGAGAAAGAATGGTATACAGAGAGGGAGAGAGAGAGGGGAGAGGAGGAAGGTGCAGAGCGAGTGGAGAAACTGAGTAAAAGAAAGAGAAAAGAATGGTACAAGGGAGACAAGGAAGGGCGGAAAGAGAGGGTAAGAGTGAAGAAAAGATAGAGTAAGAGTGGAGAAAAAATAGAGTAAGAGGGGGACGGAAAGATAGAAAATAGAAAGAAAGGGAGACAGAGAGAGAAGAGAAAGGTACAAAGGAGGCAAGCAAGGGACATGATAGGACATCTAAAATAGATAGTAAATGTTTTTATTTTTCATTCCCTTTCGAAATTATCCCTAATTGTGGTGTGGAGTTTTGACTGCTCCTTCTAGCGGATTAGACGTCCTATTATGGACATCTCTGATGTATTTAAATGAATAATTTATAGTCTATTAACTAAATTTTTCTTCTCGCTAGACCACTGGTAGCAAATAGAATTTCTAAATTTTTTTTTGCTACCCTCAGATTTATTAATAATGATAAAATGTTTTTTGACTAATTTCTGGAAGTAAATCGGCATTTTGTTTTTGTATTTGCTGCCGATAAGAAAAACCGCACATGCGCGGGAGATTTTGAAAAATTATAGTATATAAGCACAAGTCATGTTTCTATCTAGTGCCTCGTGTTTATATGTTAATCTTGGCTTTTCCGCTGATGATAGCTGGCCTTGCAAAATATTTTATTTTATTTTGCTAAATATAGCTTGATTTAATGTCTTTGGTGAATAGGAAGCTGGCAGGGACAAGAAAAAAAAAAGAATCGAATCTTCGAAGAACATGGTTGGTGTCATGGATGTAGTACGAGAGGTAAACAATTAAAGGAGTTCAAGAATTTGGTAATGAATTCAGCTGGGGTGCTGCACGCTGGGGCAGATGGGTCTGTTGGGATTATGAATCTTGGAGATGACGTGGATGGTAAAGTTCGAGGTGTTTGGACAATGGGGTTGGTGGTGAAGGTGAAGGAGGAAGGGACGAGTTTGTGGAAGGTGGAGGACACGCGCTGTTGGTAGCTGGGGTGGAGTCAGAGGGCAGGGGGCGGTAGAATGCAGGGTTGCTGCGATAGCTTGGTAGCTAGTGATTTAGAGAGCTAAGTCTTCCTGGGAATGAAACAAAGTGTAGTGTTTCCAAAGATCGGAATATAAACACTGAGTGAGTGAGTGAAGAAAAGAAAAAGAAAGAGAGAAACTGGTAAGGTTGGGAGCCAGATCTGAGTGTGTATTGTTTGAGGGTAATGGAAGAGACATTGCCATGGCCGGTAGCCTTAATGCTTTGAAGTGACTGGAAGTATTTCTGCACCAGGCATGTAAGAGATCTGTAGTGGAATGGGATAGCTTTAGAGAAGATTTACAACTTGGCTAAAATGTAGTTTTAAATTCAAAGGGGACAGGATATATGTGGAAGCTTTATAGTAGAGAATTGGGGGAATTTTGACCAAGTAGGGCGTTGTTTGGTCTGTGGGTGTATGATGCGCAGTCGTAGTAAGTCAGTGGTCGAACGAACCGATAAGTGAGATACTACAGAAGTGAAAATACATCGAGTGCTAGGAATGTTTCTGTGTCGGTCAAAGAGGCGTGTAAAGGATGAAAGTAGTTGATGTAGAGCGTTGAAGATTACCGCACCAGAAAGAGATGAATAAGAGCTCTATAAAGGATTGAGAATATTAAAATCACCAATGACGATGACTTCAAAAAATTGAAATATAAGTCATCGATGTAAGAAGCACGGTAAATATTGGTGGACGGAATAATTTGGAGTGTATAAAACTGATGTATTTGGAGGAGTGAGTGCGTGAGCGAAGGTGGGTAAACTTTGAAACAGAGTAATAAGAACTCTTTGTTGCTGATAATCCGGACGAGAGAGCTGAGTGGCGTCTATACATGCACAAACACCATCTTTCGGAGTTAAGTTTGAGTAATGCGTGTAGCCAGGACTAAAGAGATACACTGTAGATAAAACCCAAAAGATTTGTTGCGGAGAAGAATAAGATATGTTGTTTCCGTGTCAACAAGAAGTGATGTATGGGGTCTAGGTAAGACTGGACTCCATTGATGCTGCAAAAGAGGAGGGAGAATTGCATGTCTTTTAGTCTTTGACATTTAGGGAAGTGCAGAGGGGTTCAATGAACTGAAAGGTAACAGTAAACCCCGACCGAATGTATACAACAGAGCGAACTCTGTCAAAAAAGATATGAGCCAGAATGTGGTATTAAACGAGGAGGCATGCTTATATCATTCTAAAAGGGGGCATCTTTTAACCATGTACAGCAGGACCACATTAGACAAACAATGTCTTAGGTTCAACAACACATATATATGCATTTACACGCACGCGCGCGCATTTATATAGTTGGAATTTACAAAAAAACAAAAAACGAAGAAAGGTGTGTAAACAACAAACAGGTGTATTAGTTTAACGCTCGGGAAGGTGAGAAAGTCTTTTACGTTTCGAGCCTACGCTCTTCAACAGAAAGGAACACGAAAAAATAAACAGACAGAGTATAAAAAAAGCTTTAGTCGCTAGCGGTCAATTATGGCAATGGCCGAACAGAGGTGGTCAGACAGGAGAGGTACGAAGAAGGGGATATATATATATATATATATATATATATATATATATATATATATATATATATATATATATATATATATATATATGCCCTATCTCCCAATATATATTGAAGTAGAGGTAGAAGTGATGAAAAAGGTAGTTACCTGTCCGATGTATAAATCAAATTCTTTTATTGAACCCAAATCAAACGATTTTTTTCTCGATCATAAGAGCTGCAATCACCAAACTGGACGCAAGAGACAATATAATTCCACAAAACATTTTTCAGTGACCTTAATGAGACAATGGCGATTCTAGGTACTGTAAGTGTAGTTATGGTTCCCGGTTACTGCTGAAAGATTTTAAATTAACAGGATTTGCTTGTGGCTTTCTGGAAAACTAAAGAATTGTAAAAATGTTCAAGTTGTCGGTGTTGGTAAACATTACCAGATGTTGATAAATTCTTGGTTGCATAAAACAGAGTTAAATACAATTAAAAGAGATATCAGTATAAGCAAGATTGATTCCAAGATGCAAGTGAGATTTCCGGTTTAAATTGATACTAAAGTTATAATAAATCAAACCTATAATTCTAGTAAGTGACGTAAAGAAATTATTCATTTACTAAGTGATTTTTCAACTTATTTCTTTATCAATTATTAGTTAAAAAAAAATCTTTTGGAAATAATTTTAAATTAGATTAATAATAGTAAAAGTTATGGTTTATGTTTTTTGTGTTTCTATTTTTTTTTTTTTTTTTTTGTTTTTACAATTCTGTAATTCAAATCTGTTATTCTGATTTAGTTTACACTAATTTAAAGAATTTGTAATTATTTAAGGATGCTAACTGCAATTTTCTTCTTAAAGTTGAATTAAATATGAAGTTCTGAAGAAGTTCATTATAATGGAGTCAGCCTTCAACGTACTCTCCGTCTTTAAGCCGCTGCAACAAATTACCAAAGAACCATCAAACGTTTTTATATAATTTCAAAAAACATTGACCTGTGGGTAATTTCATTTGTACTATAGTAAAACATGCTGACATGCGGCAAATGGATACAGGCATGCGTATGCATTTGGTAGTGCATGTGTGTACATATTTACTTTGAAATATATTGATAAGTTATGAATATGTGTGTGTGTGTGTATACGCACAGAATAAAAGAAAAAGGAAGGAAGAAAATAAGATACGCGAAAATAGGTATGGGGTAGCTATATATATATGTATGTTGTATGATATACATACCTACATAGACACACACTTATACACTTATACAAAAACGCGAGACAGTAAGATGAGGAATTTTGAGTGACACATAATTTTGTTCAAGTCTGTGCATATGTGTATAACACACCCATCTACGTATATAGGCACATGCACATACATATTTACACATACATATGTGTGTGTGTGCTTGTGTTAATATGTACGTCAGTATGTAGACACATACATACATACATATGTATGTGTACATAGGTTTCTGTTGAAAAGCTGGAAGAAGGGCTCAATACATATAGTAGAGCATGTGAATTTTTTTTTATTGAAACTGAAATGAGACTTTGCTTCGCGAGTCGAGTTTCATGCCACAGCAGTGTTGAGGCGAGAACTGTATTGGTCGTGGATTTATATCTTTTGATCTAGTGTTGTGTTTGTTCGTTAGTTAGCTTTACGGTTTATTGATTGGGTGGCGCTTTGTCGGCCCCGTCATTAGTTGTTTATTTTATTTTTGTAATGTTGAGATGGTGTGTTATAAATATTTTTAAGGATTTGTTCCTGAGTGAGTGACAGGGTGTTTTTTTTTCTTCTTGTGTGAGTGTAAAGTTTTAAATAAATGTTTTGCGAAAAGTTGTTCACAATGGGAAAAAGATATTAAAGACATATCCATTAGCTATTCCCGACAAATGGTTCTTTTCACAACTAAGAGAACTGGGAGATTATTTTGTGAGTGATAAAACGTCTGTTCTTTTATGAGATTTTATTTTTCGTTTGGGAAAATATATCTGTGTGTATGTGTGCACGTGTGAGTGTGTGGTGTGTGAATGTGTGTGTGCATGAGATAGATAGATAGATAGAGTGAGAGGGAGAGGGAGAGCGAGAGGGAGAGCGAAAAATGGAACTTCTTTAGAATTTTATCTTTTGATATTTACTCAAGGAAATATTTGCGTGTGAATGCATGCCTGGCAGGTTGTAGTCATCTGGCGTTGTCACGTTATCATCTAAAATTGGGATGGATGTTGTTGTTTTGCCAGTGGTCATAGAAGATAAGTAAAGATTGAAATAAGAATAAGAATGAGAATTAAAAATATGGAGTCTTTATTATAATGGGTGTCTATTAGCGGTGTTAGCTTTCAGAGTTAGGATATATGCACGCGTTAGTATCAAAGAGTCCTAGAACAAGTTCTGTAACGCGCCAACAGATGACAGCACACGGTTGCATGCGCAGTGAGAGCTAGCAGTGTGCGGAGTGACATCGCTGTATTTACTTAACAATTTGTGAGTGAAATTTATGTTTTTGTGATCACGTGTATGCTGTACTCTGCAATCTTGTCATGGACAGGAAGCTAGAACAAAGATCCAACTTGAAAATTTGCGTTAAACTTGGAAAGCCTGCTATTGAGACAGTGAGCATGCTTCAGCACATTTGCGGTGACGAGGTTGTGTGTCATACGCAATGTTTCGGGTGACACGAGCGTTTCAAAAGCGGAAGAACGTCCCTGGAAGACGATGAGCGATCTGGAAGAGCTGTCATGAGTGCAGCCCCCTGAAATGTGGAGAAAATTCATCAGCTTGTTCATGAGGATCGTTGAAGGTGTGTCTCTACCAAGTTGTGGTGTGTCTCTATCAAGTTGCTGACCACTGAGCAGAAAGAACATCGTGGCGAAGTCTGTGAAGATCTCCATCAGAGTGCCGCTGATGATCCGTCCTTCATGTCGAGGATCATCACCGATGACACGAGTTGGGTCTACGGGTACGACACTGAGACGAAGCAGCAGCCGTCACAATGGAAGAAGCCTTCATCGCCATGGCTGAAGAAGGCGTGACAGAGCCGCAGCTCAATCAAGTGCATGCTCATCGTTTTTCTCGACATCCGTGGTATTGTGCATCAAGAATTCGTCTCCCCAGAGCCAGACCGTCAATCAAGAGTTATTCTACAATGTTTTGAAACGTTGTAGGTGGGGGGGGGGGCATTCGGCAAAGGCGACCGGATCTGTGGAGCGCAAGGAATTGGATTCTTCACGATCACAATGCAACTTGCCTCCGAGCTCTCCCCACTCGTGAGTTTCGCGCCAAAAACATGGTATCGCTTCCGCACCCGCCCTTTTCGCCAGATCTAGCACCCGCAGACTTTCATCTCTTCCCCAAGCTGAAGATGCAGTTCAAAAGTCACCGTCTTAACACTGCTGTGGAAATCCACAGCGAATCGAAGAAGGTCCTCGACTTCCTTACGGAAAAGGACTTCCGGGCCGGATTCCAAAAGTGGTAGGAGCGCTGGAACCTGTGTATTGGTGCACAAGGTAACTATTTCGAAGGGAATGATGTTAAAACTTGGGTAAATAAGTTATTTTGTATCAGGAATAACTAGTCCTGGAGCCTTTTGATATCACCTCATATAGTGGTTAGATATTGCGGATAAAATGGGATTTTCTTTTATGGGATGGTGGAGAAATTCCCAGTTCTGTGAGCAGGGGCTTGTTGACGTTGCTGAGAAATGACGCCGATATAAATAATTTGCGGCCCATAATCCTGTTAATTGCAAAGTTTTTAAAATTTTGGCCGCGGTATTAGCAAACAAGTTGGAATGTGTTGTAAGGTGGTCCGATTGGGAAAGCAAAAACCGTGTGCGATCCTCAATAGAGCCATCTTTGACAACCCCCATCTCATGCGAAACACTGTCAAGGGAAAGGGAAAGGGAAACAAATCTAGCGCTGGTGAGGCCTTGTTCAGTTTGGATCATTCGAAAGCATTTGATAGGGTCGAACCGTTTCATATCGCGCACTCAATCTGTCAAGAGCATTCTCCTTCAACTCTTTTATATGTACTGGCTCTTGAGCCATTGTTGCGAAAAATAGAACTTTTCAGGGGCATCCCTTTCAAGCAGGGATGAGAGAGAGTTGTGTCGGTGTTTGCTGATGACATTGCAGTTATAGTATCAGACACCACGGAAGCGCAAGTAGTAGGTTTCATTCCAAAGGAAAACGAGGCGATGGCACGAGAAAAGATAAATCTTACAAGTCTGTTGGCTTGCAGCTTACCACATTTTTGAGACATCTCTGTCAAAGTTCTTCGACTTTCAAAGTTCTTCGACTTTCAAAGTACTTCGGTTTTTCAAATGCTTTTACAGAAGTGTTGCAGTCTGCTGCGATTGACATATCTATGAACAAACATCTTTTGTCAATATGATTTTTTACTACAATATCTAGTCTATTGACCTGAATAGCTCAGTCAGTTTGAATACTAAAGTCCCAAAGAACGGTGATATCTTTATTTTCTATTACTTTGGCAGGCTTATGTTCCCGCCAGTTCTTCCCATACAAGAGTCCAAACTTAAGGCATATTATCCAGTATAAATATTGACTTAGTGTATCATGTTGATTAATGCAATCATTTGGCGCCAACATAGAGCATCCAAAAATGAGGTGGTTAAATGTTTCTCTGGTTCTCTCACAAAAACGACAGGCAGGATCAGCACAATTTTCAAGAATGCTGCTTTGGTCGTTTCTGGCGGGCCAGACACTGATCCTGATGCTGCTATAATGATGCCTTCAGTTTCTGATTTAAGTTCAGATACAGCAAACCATTTATGGGTCATATTTGTAACAAAATCAGAATCGCAACTAGCAAAATAGCAATACCCATCCCAGTTTTAGACAGTAGCCTAACAACACCAGACGACCACAATCTACTACCAGGCATGCAGACACATTTACTTGCACTCCTCCCACACACGCATATATGCATGTGTGTGCGTGTGTGCAAACTAATTCAAAATAAGTACAAACTCTCTCTTTGACTCTCTCTCTCTCTCTCTCTCTCTCTCTCTCTCTCTCTCGCACACACACACGATTTCTCTGCAACCATAGCTTGTGATATTTCGTAATTAAGACAATTAGAAGACTCTGGTTGAATTCAATTACAGGCGCCATCCTAAAAGTCAAAAGCAGTCTTAGTTATAAGATTTTATTAATTATACAACTTTATTAATTCAGTTTATCATTAAATCCGCCAGAATCGGAAATTATTTTGAATATTCTCATTTCGGGAAAGAAATTCCGCAGTAATTGCAATTTGATGTATTTTGTCTGTCCATTATTTTGACAGAGAAACAGAGCGAGCGAATTTAATTTCACTTGTATCATTCGTGACTGAAGACATGCTCTTGTTTTGTTAACGTAAAAAAAATTTGTCGGTCGTGGCAGATACAGTGGGGGGAAATAAATATTCGTACATGTCAAAATTCTTTATTTATTTAGTTTCTAATGAACACAAATGGGATATACCAATACTATATTTGCATACACATACATAAACTAAGAATATGCAAAAGAAACTAATAAATTATAGTAACTAATGAATTTATATACAAATATAAATATTTAGGGGTGAAAAAAGTATTCGTACAGAACATAAATAACTGATAATTCTGATTTAATACCTCGTAGCATCACCATTATTCAGTTCCACTTCAACCAATCTCTTCTTGTAGTTCGTAATCCATGACTCGCATGTTTCATTAGGAATTTTTTCCCATTCTTCTTGACAAATTTTCTTCAAATCTGGAATGCACATTGGGGCTCTTGAATGAGTTTTAATTTTCAAATAACGCCACAAATTTTCAATGGGGTTCAAGTCAGGTGACTGGCTTGGCCATTCTAATAATTTTATATTGTGATTGACAATCCATTTTTGGTAGACTTCGCTGTGTGCTTAGGGTCGTTATCCTGTTGTAAAACCCACCCTTCACAAAGCTGGAACTTTTCTACAGAGTCCCATACATTATTGTTCAAAATATTTTGGTACATCTCTGCATTTATTCTACCATCTATCACATGAAAATTGCCAGTCCCATTTGCAAAGTAACACCTCTACACAATGATGTTGCCACCTCCAAACTTTACAGTAGGAATTGTGTTTTTTAGCGAATAGGTGGTACCATCTTTCCACCAAACATGGCTACGAGAATTTCGTCCCAACAATTCAATTTTCGACTCGTCTGTCCAAAGAACATTTTCCCAGAATGTATCAGATTTATCTTTATGTTCATAAACAAATTTTAAACGGCCATCTCTATGCCTTTTAGTCAACAGTGGAGTTTTTCTAGGAGAGCATGACTTCAGTTCATTCCTATGAAGTTCATTGGTGATTGTTCATAGTGTAACACTAGTCCCTGAAGCTAACAAATCTTCTTGCAACTCCTTTCTGGTGATCATTGCGTTTTTTCGATACTTCACTTCATTTTTCTTAAAGATCTAGTGGAAATCTTGCGTAGTGCCTCGGATCTTATTTTGTTTTCAATAGTTCCCGATTTTTTATATCTTTGAATAAATGAAGATATGGTAGAAAATGGAATACAAAGGGTCTCTGATATTTTCCTGTAACTTTTACCTGCTTTCCACTGTTCATTAATTAAGTTTTTCACTGAATTTGTGAGTTCTTTACTTTTCGCCATTATTATGACACTACTTTATGTTGTTTCAGTGCTGAATGAAGAAGCTAGCGTTTTGGCACTTTAAAATGACTACTGATAAGATTATTAGAACAAACGAGAAAGTTCTAGTAAAAAAAATATTTTAACAGTATTTTGTGGCATAGAAACTCATAAATTTATTCTGTACGAATACATTTTTCACCCCTAAATATTTATAATTGTATTTAAATTCATTAGTTACTATAATTTATTAGTTTCTTTTGCATATTCTTAGTTTATGCATGTGTATGAAAATATAGTATTGGTATATCCCATTAATGTTCATTAGAAATTAAATAAAGAAAGAATTTTGACATGTACGAATATTTATTTCCCCCCACTGTATTGAAGGACTTACTAAAAAATGTTGGTAAAACATACAAATTTCCGATGTGAGGTACTTGTCATTGGCTGTTTTTTCATAAGGGAGATAACCAAAAACAGCAGAGAACACACACACACACACACACACACACACACACACACACACACACGCGCACGCACGCACGCACGCACGCACGCACGCACGTACGCACGCACGTACGCACGCACGCACGTACGCACGCACGCACGCACGTACGCATGTACGTACGTATCCACGTGCGCACACACGCATATATATACATACATACATACATACATACATACATACATACATACTTGATCAAGTTTGCATACGTGAGGCTGTTAACACCATAAGACTTGGAAGGTACCTCCTTGAGCAACATTCTTTGTTTGAAAACCTAGAATACATGCCCAAAGAGGTCGCGCGACTATGCATAGATATTTATTTATTTATTTATTTATTTATTTATGTGTTTCAGCCAAGTGGCTGCGGTCATGCTGGTGCACCACCGTGATTTTCACGTTCCTTGCATGGCTCTTCTCCCCCATCTGACATGGTCCAATCAAGAGTTTTGATGGCACATCTGGTGTATAAGAGAATTTGACATAGCTGCCCTAAACTGCGTCTCATTACGAGCCATTGGTTCGTCTGGTATCGTGGAGAGGAAAGCGTCAAGTTTTATCTTGAAGACCTCCGCATCCATGTCTTGCATGTCTCTCAAATGTTTTGGCAGGGCATTGAAGAGCTGAGGTCCTCTGAAACCGAGGCTGCTGCAGTATCTCGCTCTTATGTGAGATGCGGTGGACGGTACCTTTGGCACCATGCAGTGGCGACCCGTGCGGCCATTCCTGTAGTACTTGATACCAAAGTTTGGCACCAGTCCTTCCAGTATTTTCCATATGTATATTATTACATATCTCTCCCGCCTGCGCTCCAGGGAGTAGAGACCTAGTGCCTTCAGTCGCTCCCTGTAGTTCATCTGTTGGACTGTGGCGATCTTTTTTGTATAGTGCCGCTGAATTGCCTCGAGTTCTGCTGTCCGCTTAACACTGTGTGGTGACCACAACTGAGAGCAATAGTCTAGGCGGCTCAGAACAAATGTCTTCCATAGAGTCAACATGACTTTTTGATCCCTTGTACGGAATGTCCTCAGTATCCACCCTGCCAGTTGTCTGCACTTTGCTGTCAACTTGACAATGTGCATGTGAAATGATGCATCACTACATATGTTGATGCCCAGATCTCTTACTGTTTGTGGTTCTGGGATTGCAGTACCTCCAGGCCCTGTGTATGCCAGTTGGGAGGTACTTGTGGTCTTGTAGCGCAGTACTTGAAATTTTTTTGCATTGAACTGCATATTATTTTGCTCTGCCCACTCATATATTGCACTTAGGTCATTCTGCAGGCTTACAGATAGTAATCAAGCTCCGACATGATAGTAATATCGATTATCAAAGCAGCTTATCATGGACCAATAGCCGGATTACTACCTCCCACTTTGATGGGCATGCGTTTGCATTTCAGGAACAAGAAATATTAACCAAGTACCAGATGCACAAAAGATATAGAGATACAGAAAAAGCAGTAAAATGTGACAATCGATGCAGACTTTGTGGAGTTAACACCAAAGATATCATAAGCAGTTGCCCGAAAATGTCATCACGGTATTATCTAACGATGAGATATGATGTAGCTAGGACACTCTGTAATGAAATCCGTCGGAAGGATAACTCCGAGGACAAAGAAATAAGAACTAACAGTATGGTAGAAGGCATAGCCATTCATAATAAAAAGTAGTGAAGACCTCAGTAAAATTTAAGCACACAGACCTGATATAATGATTTGGGATAGAGAAGAGAAACTGTACACAGTTGTGGACATTAGCTGCCCAGCGGATGTTAACATAAAGCTGGAGATCAGTGAAAAAGAGAACACCTACGCTGAACTATTGAGAAATCTGCAGTTACTTTATCCAGATTATAAGTTCACATTTATACCTGTAATTATTGGGGCCCTGGGATATGTAACACACTGCCTAAATACCAATCTTTAGAAATTAGGCTTCACAAAACCAGAAAGGAGAAAGCTAATTCGAAGATTACAGATCTAATCCATCACTGGGAACTGTAAAAATCTGTAAAACTTTCCAGAAATTTATCATTTAAATATATATATGAGCATGTCTAGAAATGTACCTATATGCATGAGAATACACACATAAAACAAAACATACAAATCTGCACATATACATACATACATACATACATACATACATACATACATACATACGTACATACATACATACAAAAATATCTTGTTGTTGATGCTGAAATTCTAATGAAGGAGCCTTGAATCTAGGTTAGAAACCGGCTCTTTCTCTATTGGCAAGAAATCTTGAAATAAAACTGAACAATGATATACATACATACATCAGAACTCTCAGCTCATAATAAGCGTATTTCCCACTACACCTTTGCAGTGCCTGTCCTCAAACTTACGTTCGACCTTCTGAACTGGTCACTATAAGAAATCAATGAGAAAGATTTTCGAACTCGCAAGCTCCATCAAGGACTTACGTATTAGAAGGCAGAAAACGCTGGCAGGCAACAAATGTAGGCTATGAAAGACCAAGACTGAAGACATCAGCCACATTATTGGCAACTGTGAGAGAATCTCTCCCGGATACATTTTTCTATGAGGCATAATGCAGTGGCCATAACGAACTGGAACTGAAGAACAAAAGAGAAAACATCTTCAGACGAAGTTGACTATATTGAGATCGATAGGTCAAAGGAATATTGATGGAACTTAACAATTAAAACAACCAACATGTAAAAGACACAGCCGGCCAAATATTGTTGTGTGGGATCAGAAGAAATGTTCTGTTGTGGAAATCAGTTACCCTCTGGACACCAAAGAAAGAGGACGTCTAAGGACCATTGATAAGGAATTTGCAAAACCCGTAGTTAAGGTACACTTTCAGCTTCATACCTGTTATTAGTGGAGCAACAGGATACATACCAACCCATCTGGAGTAAAGTATGGCTGATTCTGGGATCTTGGAGAGAGAATGAAAATCGTTAATTCTTACTCTACAAATGATCACGATATCAAGAACTATAAAAGTCTGCAAGACCTACTTATGATTTAAAGTATGATAGTTAGAATAATATGCTTTCCTTCACAACCCTGCTACCACGTAGGTGGCCTATCAAAATTTATTCTAAATCAAAAAGAGAAAAAGAAGAATAGAATAATACGTACATATTGTCTTAATACTTCGAGAGTGATTTTTTTCAAGAACATCAACATCACCCACATACATACATACATACATACATTAGAAATCGGCTCTTTCTTTATCGGCAAGAAATTTTGAAATAAAACTGAATAGTAACAAACATACATGCATACAGTTTTTTAACGTCGCACTGTATCACTCAGGCATCATCTGCTGAACAGTAAAGAAAGAAATGAGTACATTACTCGAAAGTGAAAGTAAGATCTTCGGAGTCGGGGAAGAACTACTGAGTAGGTACTTTGAAATACAACTATATTTTTTCTGAAGAAAGAGCACAAGAAACTGACACGGGTTCTCCAAATCTAGTCTATCAGCAGCACAGTGAAGATTTGTAAGACATTCCAAAGATTCTGCATCTGAGATTCTTTAGATGAATAGATGCACACACTTGGGTATGTGCATCGACAGCTCAAAGAACACACTAACTGAACCACATATTTACAAACCTCAGGAACTCTCTTAACTCAAACAATGTTTTGTTAGCAACCGGCTTGAACTCTCTTAATAACTTAAATAAAACTCAAAGAAGAAACATTCATTCATTCATACATACATACGTACAAGCATGCATGCATACATACATACACACATGGACCAACGACCGGATTACTATCTCCCACTGTGAAGGGTATGCGTTTGTAATCCAGGAACTGGAACTATCAACCAAGGGATAGAGATGCAAGAAAAGCAGTAAAATGTGACAACCGATACAGACTTTGTGGAGTTAACACCGAAGATATCACCCACATCATAAGCAGTTGTCCGAAAGTGTCATCATGGTATTATCTGCCGATGAGACATGATATAGCTAGATCACTCTACAATGAAATCCGTCGAAAAGATTACCCCGAGGACAAAGAAATAAGAACCCACAGAATGGTAGAAGGCATAGCTGCTCATAATAAAAAGGATTACTGGTGGACTGTCCCAGTGAAGAACTCAGTAAAATGTAAGCACAACAGACCTGATATAATGGTTTGGGATAGAGAAGAGAAACTATGTACAGTTGTATAAATTAGCTGCCCAGTGGATGTTAATATAAAGCTGAAGATCAGTGAAAAAGAGAATACCTACTCTGAACTGTTGAGAAATTTGCAGTTACTCTATCCAGATTACACATTCACGTTTATACCTGTAATTATTGGAGGCCTGGGATATGTGACACTGCCTAAATACCAACTTTAAGAAATAAGGCTTCTCAAAACCAGAAAGAAGAAAGTTAATTCGAAGAGTACAGATCTAATCCATCACTGGAACTGTAAAAATCTGTAAAACTTTCTAGAAGTTTATCATTTAAATATATATGAGCATGTCTAGATATGCAACTATATGCATGAGAATACATACATAAAGCAAAACATACAAATCTGCACACACACATACATACATACATACATACATTTGCAGATACTCCACCCAGACTACAAGTTCAGATTCATACCCGTGATTGTTGGGGCATTGGGATATGTAACAAACTGCCTCAACAAAAAATTGGGAAAATTAGGGTTCTCAAAACCTGAAAGAAAAAGGCTGATTAGAAGACTACAGATTCAAGCCATCAATGGAACTGTAAAGATATGTAAAACTTTCCAAAAATTTAGCACATAAATACATATGCATGCATCTAGACATAAAAACGCATCCATAAAACAAACATACAAATCTGCGCATACACTAACACCAAATACTGCACACACACACATATGCACAAATACCTAGACGATGTTGATAAAAGTTCCAATGAAGGAGCCTTGAATCTATGTTAGAGTCCGGCTCTTTCTCTATGGACAAGAAATACAGAAATGAAACTGATTGATAACATACATACATACATACAAACAAACAAACTACCCTATTGTTGATGTTGAAATTCCAACGAAGGAGCCTTGAATCTAAGTTAGATACCAATTCTTTTTCTATTAGCAAGAAATCTTGAAATAAAACTGAACAATGACATACACACAAAGAATATTGGTGGAATGTCTTAGTGTAAACCTCAAAAACTGTAAACATAATAGAGCAGGCATATTAATTTGGGACGGAGAAATGAGAAAACATCTGTGTTGAGCTACTGATAAATTTACTGCGTGTCTAGCCGGATTACAAGTTCAGGTTTAAACCCGTAATTATTAGGACACTTAGATATATGACAAACTGCCTCAGCACTAATCTTCAGGAATTAGGCTTATCAAAACCAGAAGGGAGAAAGCTAATTAGATTACAGATACGAGCCATCAATGGGACTGTCAAAATATGTAAAACTTTCCAGAAGTTTAGCATTTAAGTACACATACGCATGTCTAAACATACAACTGTATAGATGGGAATACATACAAAAAACAAAACATACAAATCTGTCCATTCACTGATTTCAAATATTTCACGCATACACACAAACATGCACAAATATCTTATTGATGTTTAAAATTCCAATGAAGGTGCCTTGGATCTAGGTTAGAAACCGGCTCTTTCTCTATTGGCAAGAAATCTAGATGTGAAACTGAATAATTACATACATATTGTGTTTCGATGATTCAGCGATAAAGAGGTCGGGCGTTGCCATACTAAGAGTTTATGCGTACAATGAAATAAAAATTATCTCTCAGAGGCTGGTGTCGTAAGGACTAGAGCTTAGTCGGTTGATGTAAAGTTAGACTGAGACGTGGCAATTGGTAATACATATATTGTAAACATATACTTTCATATTTTTTGTGCCAATATTGCGTTTTTCTTGTCAATACTTGATACGACTTTTTCTCTTGAGAAATTAATGAAAAATTCCAGTGAAATCATAGAATGTTCTGAATTAATTTAATAGAGCTTATAAAAACTGTAAACAATATGGCAGCGGTCGGTGGAGTTTAGAACGTCGGACAGAATTTTTTGGGGTCTGTACTTTCGACTGTCTGTACTTTTAGTTTTAATCCCATTCAAGTCAATTTGTCTTTCGACTTTCATTAGGTTCTTCTAATTCTTACTGTATCTCTCTTCGTCATTATTTCTCGAAGAAATAAGGCGGACTGCTAGCAGAATCATTAACATCCCGGATAAAATGTTTGGCTGCATTTCTTCCGGCTTAGCGTTCTGATTTCAAATTCCACTGAGGTTGACTTTGCTTTTCATTCACTTGAGGTCAATAAAATAAGTACAAGTGGAACAAGTCGACGTAATAGACTTAACCCCTCCTAAAATTGCTGATCTTCTGCCAAAGTTTGAAATAATCATTACTGGAAGAAATCGACTGTGTATGTGTGTGTGCGCGCGCGCGTGTGTGTGTGTGTATACATACACACAAGAGTTAAGGAATGGAGTAGATAAAATCCGGGCTACATATGTTTCGTAGCGAACGGAACCTCGGAAGTTGTCAATATCCAAGCGAGGTGTATACCGCAGGCTACACGTCTGGCCAAGGGTATTTTGATTCAATGAAAGTTTACATTGTCGCAAGGAGGTACATGTTAACACATGGAAGATTCGATCAGAGTGTGTTTGCCTACTATTATCGTTCAGGATGAGACATTTTCCTTTGCCTCAATTTCATGGAGATGCTAAGATGTGGTTTTCATAACTGGAATCTTTTTTCATTTCTTCTAATATTCAGCCGGCCCAGAGCAAACACCAGAGGAGAAGGAATGCACTTACAGGCATTCCTTCTCCTCTTGCACTTTCAGTTCGCGATGTGATAATAGGAACTCCATCGGACATGACGTATGAATCCTTCAAAACCGAGGTTCTCAGGCGTAACTCTCCTTCGGATGAAAGTAAATTTCGCACACTCTTGCGGGATGAGCATCTCAGGGACCGAACTCCCACCGAGTTTTTGCGACGGATCCGGGAGTTGACCGATAGCTCGTATGAAGGGCAGTCATTCGTCAAACAGTTATTTTTCTCGAGGATGCCCTCTAACGTCCAATCGATTTTAGCTCCTATGATGGAACATACGGCCCTTGAACAACTCGCCGCCTCCGCAGACAGGATTATGGAATTCTCCGGCACATCACCATCCGCCGATAACGTCATCGCAGTTGCTTCTTCGTCTTCCTCGTGAGCTTGCACTTTTTCTTCTGCTCCGGATGACACACAATCCTCTGAAATCTTACGGGCTATTGGAGAACTGACACGACAGGTTTCACGCATGTACAGGAACCGTTCGTCGTCATTATTCTGCAGGGAAGACCAACGCGTCGCTCTTTCACGCGCCTACGCGCACTTCCTGTTCCACCAATTTGCTGGTACCGTAGGAAATTCAAGGACCAGGCCGAAAACTGTACACAGCTCTGCGCTTACTCCTCTCAGGGAAACTAGGCAGGGAGGCGCTGGACACGCCAGTTGTCTCCCCCACTGATTCACCTTACCGTGCATTTTTTATCTGAGATGCTATTTCTTCAAAGTCCTTTATGGTGGATACGGGTGTCAGCGTGAGTATTTGGTCTCGAAGGTTTACTTCCACCAATCCTGGTCTTTCCGACATATCTCTCTATGCGGTGAATCACACCACCATTAAAACGTACGGACAAATCTCTCTTAACCTGAATTTATCACTCCGTAGGGATTTCAAGTGGATCTTCGTCATTGCGGACCTGCCCTATCCCACCCTTGGTGCTGACTTCTTACATCACTATTCTCTCCTTGTGGACGTTAGAGGACGCCGACTTACTGATGACACTACCTCCCACACCGTTTCCGGAAAGGATTCTTCTGTTCCTGTTGTGAGTCCTTCTTTCTTTGTGGTTGCATCGGGTGACACTTACCACCAAGTTACTCGCTTCGTTTCCAGAGTTGACTGATTTGTCATTTCATCCGTCGAATCCAGCCCACTCCACGAGACATTTCATCACGACTAAGGGAGCTCCAGTTTTCTTCCTGACCGCGCCGAATTCGAGCACATGCTCCAGCTAGGCCTCATTCGTCCCTCCACGAACCCGTGGGCAACACCTTTACACATGGCCAGCGGATTATCGACCGGTTGGAGATTTTAGACGTTTTAACACTGTCACTATTCCGGATCGCTATCCGCTACGAAATGTGCAGGATTTTTCGTCTGCCCTGCACGGCTGTAAGATTTTTCAAAAATCGACTTGGTACGCGCGTCACCATGCCTTTTGGAGCGTTTAAATTTTTGTCTATGCCATTTGGTATTCGCAATGCGGCCAGCACGTTCCAAAGGTTCATTGATGAGGTCGTTCGTGGGTTAGACTTTGTTTTCGCATATGTCGATGATCTTCTAATCGCCAGTGGTACTCCAGACCAGCAACTTCAACACTTAACACAACTGTTAAGGTCAATCCGGCTAAGTGTGTATCCGGTTCTACCAGTTTGGAATTCTTGGTGCATCTCATTCGTCCGCTTCCTTCTAAAGTGGAAGCCATCAAACGCTTGTCTCCTGTTTCCTTAAAATAGCTCAGAAAGATCAACGAAAAAGACTCCCCGATAACGCTGTCTACTACAGCCATCCAAGCTTTGAATCTGTCAAATCTGATCTTGCTCAAGCATCCTCCCTCGCTCATCCTATTGCGGATGCAAAATTGACACTCACTGTCGACGCGTCATCAACCTTTTTCTGATGGGACTATTCTCTGCGATGTTTCTACCGGGTCACCACGACCCCTCGTTCCTGAACATCACCGTCGTGCTATTTTTGAAGCACTGCATTCACTGTCACACCCCGTCAATGCGGTCGCAGTAAAGCTTATCTCTGCCCGCTTTTTCTGGCCGAATATGCGTCGGTCTGTTACTGCTTGGTCACGTGCCTGTCTACCATGTCAGCGTTCCAAGGTGCATCGTCACGTGAGAGCACCTCTTGGGCACTTCCAGCCACCGGACACCAAGTTCCGTCACATACATATCGACTTGGTTGGTCCTTGGCTGGTCAGTTGCGGATTTACTTATATATTGACCTGCGTCGACCGTTTCTCCAGATGACCTGAAGCCATCCCTCTTGTGGACATTTCCGCGGAAATAGTCGCCAGAGCACTCATCTCCGGACGCCAATTTGAAGCTTGTCTGTTCCGTGAGCTTTCGAGATTGCTCGGAGTTCAGTACATCCACACCACAAATTACCATCCCGCCGCAAACGGAATGGTGGAACGATTCCACCGCCAGCTTAATGCCGCTATTCGCGCGGCTCCTGATCCTCATCGTCGGTCCGAGTTTCTCCCCATTGTTTTGCTGGGGTGCTGCTCAGCTGTCACTGAGGATTTAGGCTACTCCTTCGCTGAGCTCCTGTATGGCACCACCTTAGCACTTCCGGAACAAATGTTGGCACCCGTTAACTTACCGAATGTGGGTCCCACATCTTACGTCACGCGACTCAGGTCATTCTTTGCTGACCTACCACCGATGCTTCCTCGTGACCAGTCTATTTCTTCTACAGTACCTCCAGATATTTCTACTTGGACTCACGTGTTTGTAAGAAATGATGCCGTCAAGGGACCGCTCACACCTCCCTACACTGGTCCCTGTCGCGTTCTTAGAAGCACATCGAAACTGTTCACTGTGAACATTCACGGAGAAAAAAAGAGACTGTCTCTATCGACAGAGTAAAAAATTCCTTTTCCGAAACATTTATGCCACATACTGACACATCCATCATTCTACAAACACTGCTACCCCCCACCCCCACAAGTACCACATTTACTCACCATAACACCAACTATACAAACGCATTCTTCATCTTACAGGACACGTTTTGGCAGATAGGTTCATTGGCAGAAGAAATTGTCACAGACTATTTACATTTCTTAACTTTGCCTCGCCAATGACTGTTCCGGAGAATAGACTCATGTTTGTTATAGACACCGCATTCATATTTTCCCTTTCTGTATCATTGTACATATATATATATATATACATCGTCCTATTTGATTGGACATGTTTCTTTGCTGAACGTTTTTCCTTGTACATACTTGCATTGTATTTTTTAATTGTTCTGCTATAGTTCCAATTGTGTCACACATATTTTTCTCTAAAAGAACAGACATTCTTCTGCACGTTTCCTCCAAATTTGTACTTTGCATTGTTAATACAACTGTTTTGCCATGTTTCATTCTTCTGTGCCCTCCTATCGCACACGTATTTTGCCTACATTACTCTTAATCGATCGCTTCTGGTCTAGGGGAGGGCTATAAGCACAGTTACCTCCTTTGACAGCGGCTGTTTAAGTAAACTGGCACTAGAGCGTTAGATTCGAACACGAAGCCTTAGCACTTCCACTTTTGCATCGGGACGTCGGAGAGCAAAGACGTGACTAGCTGGCGTGCATGACATGAGAGCCAGCTAGCAGACATGAGGTAGTATACAGAAGATGAGCATGGCCCCCATTCATCAAACTCCTTCCTTTATTGTTATATGTATATTTGTTTGAAACCTCGAGTAAAGGTATTTAATGTTGCAGCCTTGTTATATGAATTCATTGTATTGTGTTCCTTCATCAAATGATATTACGGCCTTCGGAACGGAGTCACCATTAGATGGCTCCACAACCTGAGAACATCACTATCTAAAAAGACGTTTCTACAGCTGGATGCCCTTCCTAACGCCAACCATACCGAGTTTGTAGTGGATGCTTTTTATGTGCTACTGGCATGGAAGCCAGTCAGACGGACCTGGCATTGATCACG
Source organism: Octopus bimaculoides (assembly GCF_046866305.1). Taxonomy (NCBI): domain Eukaryota; kingdom Metazoa; phylum Mollusca; class Cephalopoda; order Octopoda; family Octopodidae; genus Octopus; species Octopus bimaculoides. Next base: position 123,235,614 of record NC_142929.1, on the reverse strand, counting down.
TTTGGATAGTGCTTTTTACATGCCACTGGCACGGGAGCCAGTCAGGGGTTACTGGCATCGGCCACATTTGGATGGCACTTTTTATGTGCCACTGGCATGGGAGCCAGTCAGGTAAACCTGGTATCGACCACGTTTGGATGGTGCTTTTTACATACCACCAGTATGGGAGCCAGTCAGGAGACATTGGCATCAACCATGTTCGGATGATGTATTTTATGTGCATTTCTATTTCAGTGTTGTCGATAGTGGTCATTGTTTTTTTGCAAAATTCAAAGCAGCCCTAAGTAGTGGTTTTGTTACTGTTGTACAACAGACTTTGATGTTGAACTGAAAGACATGATGTTTATTTTTGTCCAGGTTCTTCTTAGACCAATCGATCACAGCATACATGTGACTCCAGAGAGGTAATGTCAAGTGCTTTTATTCTTGATGAGAATTTGTTCGATATTTTTTTTACTGATGATGCTCAAGTCCACATTTGAAGAGTTTATTAGTTTGGCAGCTAGGTTGTTATTGAAATTGGGTTTATGATCCTTTATACGAGTTCATAGACTGACTATGAAGGAGTGGGGCTAAAGCTGTGAAAATTTGCATGCATTAATTTCAACTCTTCTTATCTCAGCATACTTGGAAAGAAACAATGCAGATATTAATAACTGCATTGTTTCTTTCCAGGTACACTGACTGTTCAAAGGAAACTTCAAAAGTAACTGATAGCAACAGCAGACATGATGTCATCATCACTGCAATATTGGTTCCCAGCCAAGTGATTTTCCATGTTAGGGAACAGATGAATCAGATGGGGCCAAATCAGGAGAATAGGGATGCTAATCAACCAGTTCAAAACCACAGTAGTCATTGAAAGCAAGAACTTGTGCACTGGAGCGCTGTCCTGATGAAACAAGACCCCTTTTGTCAGTTTCCTGACTGTTTGGTCTTGACATAACTGCCTCCGCAAGTTGGCACAGTGCTCTCCACTGATGGTGTGACCCTTTTTGAAGACCCTATATTCAGCTGCTCACTTTTGCACTCTTGATAGAGCTGGAGTGTCATCCCCTAATGTCATGTCAGCATGAACATTGTTGAGAGACAGACCTTTTTTCTGTAGATACTTTATAACATCATGGTGCCAAATTTTGTCCATTTTCAAGAGAAGTGACTACTAGTTACTTTTGAAGTTTGCTTTAAACAATCAGATGTCAGTTTACCTGGAAAAAAACAATGCAGTTATTAATAAGAAGGGTTGAAATTAATGCATGCAAAATTTCACAGATTTAGTACCATTCCTTCATAATCAGCCTATGAACCTTTCAGCCCATCTTTGTAGTAATATAAAAGCATTTTGGCATTAACATGTCTACCCTATCTTTGGCTGATGACTATCTTTTTGACTGTGGTGTTTATATCAAGATGCATATATAATATATATATATTTTACATATGTTGGAAATTGTTAGACAGGAATTAGTTGTAAGAAGTTTGATTTATCTGGTGGAGATTGCTTGTTTTATCTGATTTTACAAACACATTTATTCAGTTCTTTGTTCAGTGTGTTAGTTTGCATGTTAAATTTTATTCCCTTGATTGCAGCAAATATTTTATTTTCAAAAGGTTGTGGTAATGGATTAGGCGTTGGACATTTGATTAAGTAGTTGGTGGTTTGTTTATTCTTTTGGTCTTTTTCATAGTGGTAAATTTTCCTCTGAATATACTTGCCTTGTACTCTCCTCTATATATCTACTTTCTAGATGTATATACACAAAACCTATTTATCATCCAACATATCTCTTCCTACACCAGAAAAACAGCTTACCAGAAATTCTATAAATCCAAGGGGGACCCAAATGCACGACAGTCTGACAAAGGCTTGCTGACCAAAATTTTCAAGCCACTCCTTTTCTTGTAAAAGCATAATAAATATGTACTCTACAAAAAATATTAAGTAAAGTTTGGCTGTAGTAAGAAGCTTGCTTCCCAACAACATGGCTCTGGGTTCAATCCCATTGTGTGACACCTTAGGCAAGTGTCTTTTACTATAGCCTTGGGTTGACCAAAACCTTGCGAATGGATTTGGTAGACAGAAACTGAGATAAGCCCATCATATATATATATATGTGTGTGTGTGTGTGTGTGTGTGTGTATTTATGTGTGTGTGTGTGTGTATTTATGTCTGTGTTTGTCCTACCACCACCACTTAACAACTGGTGTTGGTGAGTTTACATACCAATAACTTAGCAGTTTGACAAAAGAGATTGGTAGAATAAGTACCAGGCTAAAAAGAAAAAAAAAAAGCTCTTGGGTCAATTCATTTCACTAAAAATGTTTCAAGGCAGTTCCCCAACATGGCCTCAGTCTAATGACTAAAACAAATAAAAGATAAAAGGTAAAAAGATAATTCTTTAGTTTAATGTTAAATTGTTTTTATTATAACATAACATATAAAACACTAATATCTGAATGTATATATATATATATATATATATATATATATATATATATACATATATCTTTTAAATTTGTTTACAGGAAACGTTTTGCATATGCAAATAAAGCTCCTATTCCATTATGCTGGCCACAGTCTAATGACGCTGACTGGTGAGCCAGATTTGGGGGTTGCTTCGAGCTGTACTGACATAATGTAGGACAAATATAATAATAATGAGAATAAACCTTGGATGGAGTTTATAAACATTTAATGCATCGCTATGTGCATTTTCACAAATCACATGTCTCTTCAGATCATAGTCTGTATTCCTGGGATGATAACAGTGTAGTCCGTAGTATCTGTTGGCATCAGGTTGATCATCTTCATGGATTCATTTCTTTAGGCGATATAAAATTAATGGATGTACAACAAAGAGATACTTATCCCTTTTGACCAGTATGAAGGATAGATAAGCATCCTTCTGTTGTACATCCATTAATGTTACATCATAACTCATTCAACCTTCATACTGGTCAAAAGGGGTAAGAATCTCTCTGTTGTACATCTATTAATGTTACATCATAACTCATTCAACCTTCATACTGGTCAAAAGGGGTAAGAATCTCTCTGTTGTACATCCATTAATGTTATATCGCCTGAAGAAATGAAACCATGAAGATGATCAACCTAATGCCCACGGATACTACGGACTACACTGTAATCATCTCAGGAATATGAACTGTGATCTTAAGGAACATTTGACTTGTGGAAATATTTATGAATTAAATGTTTATCAATTCCATCCAAGGATTATTGTTATTATTATATATAGCTATGTATACTTTTGTGAGTGTGAGAGAGAAAGAGAGAGAATTTCAAAACGCATGTGTTATGCTGAGTGTGTTGAGTTAAACTGCTAGGCAATATTATTTATTATTTACCAAGTGACAGGTCCACTCACCTGGGTAAAGTTCAGTTCTATGGTGTTTGTAATGCCAGTTATCACACACAGGCAGTGAGGTTAACATTCTGATTTCAAAATGAAAATTATACTTTCGTATACCCATTGTATCTTTGAAAAAAATTACATTACTCTGTTTCGTTAGTTTATTGAGCTGACAAAAGATTCAATTCAAACACTTTATGACTGTACAAACCATCCATCCACTCATGCTATTATGGCAATATTTATATACACATTGGTCACTAGCTTGGAAGTGCCTGCAAAATTTATAGGCATAGCTCTTCTTTCCAAACTTAAAAATGTGAAAGAAAATTATTTTACAAAGAATTGTTTCTAACTCTGTTTCCTCCTCTTCCTGTTTCTCTCTATTTCTGAAATTATGAATATCAGCAGAGTTCTGAAGGAAGACAATCATTAGAACTGCCTTAACACAAAATGTAGTGTCATCATAGAAAGTACTGAAAGGAAAACATTTTCGTGTAGGCCCAATGTTTAGAATGGTTTTAGGTGTTTAGTGTTGTGATGTTTTGAGTTTACTGCTTCCAATGAAGTGTTTAGTGTGTGATGCTTAGTGTTCAGTGTTTCATATGTAGTAAATCAAATTTAGTGTATGGCATGTATTATGTGATGTTTAATGAGTGGTGTTTATTCTGTAGTGTTTATTGTGTGGTGCTTGGTGTTTGTGTTTGAATTCTATTCTAGGTGTTTAGTGAGGATTTTGGTGCGGAGTGTGTTGTATCTAGTGTTCAATGTTTAGTATGTAGTACTTAGGGAAGATTGTTTAGTGTGGTGTTTAAGGTAATATGCTTAGGGTTTGGTGCTTAATATTTGGTGTTTAGTGTATGGCATTTCATTAACCTCAAAATCTTTGATCATGTTTGGCCTTCATATTTGTGACAAGTGATTAGGGACGTCTACTCCAATATCAACCTCAGTCAAGTGATTCAAGCGCTGTATGAAAATTAATCCATACAGTTTACTAGAATGACAAAACCACAAACTTCTTCAGGACAATACTTGGAGTGCATTGATGCTATCTCCTCTTTCTAATGCTTTTCAACATCTTCCTTGGAAAACATCATGCAGGAGACACCACATGATTTTGTCAACTCCACTTTCATTGGAGGATGGTTCCTTCACAACCCATGTTTTGCTGATGATATCAGCTTAATGCAAGGCAGTTAAGCAGAAATCCAGGAACTTACCACTACACAGGGCAGACAGTCAGGTGCATATGGAATGGAAAACCAATATCATGCTGAAGGACATCAGCTTGAAAAAGCAGATAATTTTAAATACCCTGGATCCACTTTGAGCAAACCACAACTTAATAAAGGAGATAAAAGCAAGATTTGGTTTGATCTCCATCAGTTTTTCAACAAAACCTGAACTGTACAAGTCGTTGGCGACATAAAATATTTCTGTGTGAGTGTGAAAGCAGGGCACTTACTACCAATATGGAATGTAGAATTTAGGTGTTCCAGGACAAATTTTTCAGAATGTATCTCGTATACAGAGCTTTGACAGGCAGCAGGTTACCAGATATACTGTCAGGTAAGAAACACCTATTGCTAGAGTGAAATGTTAAAAGCTTGCCTACCAAAAGTACATGATGATAATGAAAAATTAGTGTGTGGGGTATATTGTTTAGTGTCTGTTATATTTAGTGCTTGTTATTTAGTATGTGCTGTTTAGTTTTTAGTATTTTGTGTTAGGAAGTTTTAGTGTGTTGTATTCAATGAGATATTTGCTGTTAAGTGTTCAATCACAGTGAGAGTTCTTAGTATATCTTCGGTTGTTCTGTCCACCAGAAAATGAAGTAAACTGCAAACAGAAAATAGATGATCAGCAATTACTTGATATACATTTAAATACAATCTCATAATTTCATGAACACACACACACACACACACACACACATGCATGCACCTGTACAATTTTTTTTATTATTTATTACCTGCATTCATGAACAGCAAACATTATACATGATTGAGAGATTTAATGAATCAATCGCTGGTTCAAGGAATTATAAATTATGAAGTGTGAAAAATGAGGTGCTTGTGTATCCAACTTTTGTTAGTTTGGCTGACGTGATTCTGATTGCAACTTCAGCAAATTTGTTTATGTTGATAGCTGAATGCAATGTGCAAGCCTTGACATTTGATAAGAGGTGGGTTTATGACATCAGATGATAAGTGAGTTTTGACATCAGATGAAAAGTGGGTCTTCACATCAGATGGGAAATGGGACAACAACCTACATATGACAGTGACATATGGTGATTGTTAAGCTGTTTCTAAGCATAATACAACTCCAGTCTGACTTAATGCTTGTTTCTGAGTGTGTCTTGTTAGATTTGGAAACAAATTACGACCAGATTATATTATGATGCTTCAAGAACAGAATTATTTAAACCCTTTAGCATTTAAACTGGCCATATCCAGCCCAAATATTCTACTTGTTTCATGTTCAAACTAGCCATATCTGGCCTTTCACAACTATCTTACTATGTCATTTTAAAAATATGCAATCACATCATCAAAATCTTGAAATTATGAGATGATGCATGATTAATTCAAAACAACCTGAATAAATAAGCATTACATTTGACAAAATAATCTGAAAACTACCATTGTTTATGATATGTATAGGCATGGAATTATGATATTCATACTCAGGTGGGTTGGTATGAAAAGGGTTAAACAATATTAAGCATGTAGTGAAGGTACTGAGGGAAAGGGTTCCACAGAAATCAGGGCTGAATTAACTATAGTTCTAATGGTAAATTATAGCAGATTTTTTTTAATTGAGTAGAACAGAGTGTTGGAAATTTGCATGTTTTCCTCTGAGTTTAGTTGCAAGTGAATAATTTTGTTTACATTGCTTACTATTATTTTCATTCATCTGACTTTTATGTAACAATTCCTTTGTAACCTGTCCCAATATCTCTTGCCTTGAGCAATGAAAGAACTTATTATTCCCAATTCAGGTACCATTAGCAATCCCCAGCCTGCATCCACCCCATATCCCTACCCGATTAAAGACATTTCCTACACCCCCCATTCCCCCACACTTTTGCAAACCTCTATTCACTCGTAGTTTCTCTATACCCATTCACTTCTATTCACCTTGTACCAATTGATGCTATCATCACCACTAAGATACTACTGATTCATTTTTAACTCTCTCCTAAATGTGAGTATCCATGTAGCTCTCCTATAACTAAAACCTGCTCTGCCTCACCCATTTCTTTCATACCTTAACACTCAACTGCTATCATAAAACCCTTCCCCTTGAGTCTCATAGGTTTGCAAGCTGCATGATGATCTCACTAGTGTCATGAGAAAAGCACTCAGTATATACACTGTAGAGTGGTTGGCATTAGGAAGGGTATCAGGCTGTAGAAAGCATGCCAAAGCAGACACTGGAGCACGATGCAGTCCTTGGACCCACTGGGTCCTTGTCAAACTATCCAACCTACACTATTATGAAACATGGACAATAAACGATGATGATGATGATGATAATGGAAATTGTTGAGAATTAGAAAGACAAACGCCTTAGAGCATGTTGTTTCTGAGTTCAAATTCGAATGAGTTCGACATTATATTTTATACTCAAATGTGTGTGAGTTTGTGTTTGATAAATTTTTTTTTTTAAATATACAGTTATATGTCTGTTTACAAACTTCCATTTTTAAAACTTAACTAGTGCCACTGTAAGAAATTCTATTTATATACAGTGGTACCTTGACTTACAAATGTCCCAACTAATAAGTTTTTTGAGATACAAGTCATCTCTCAGCCAATTTTTTTTGTTTTGATTTGCGAGCTGAAATACTGGTTACGAGATAGCTTCAGATACCCCGTTGCTAGTTGGCAGAGCGAATGCCACAGTGAATGCTATAACATCTGTTCAGTCTCCCATATCTCCCTCGACAGCTAGACAGACATGCAATGTTAGCAAGTGCAAAGGTCATTAGTAGATTGATAACTAGACAGACATGCATGTTAGCAAGTGTGAAGATCGTTAGTGGCTCGTTAGCTAGACGGGTGATAAAATGTTTACTTAGTCATTGCAGGCTACAGAAGCACCAGTGTTGTGTTAGTAGTTATTTTGCAAAACTTCATTTTTTCAACCATGGGTCCGAAGAAAGAGTGCAAAGGACAGTGCGGAGAAGCGAATGATGTGCATTGAATTAAAGAAAGAAATTATCAAAAAACATGACCAAGGTGTGCATGTAGTTTACTTAGTGAAGCAGTGCGAGCATAGCACTTCTACGATCTGCAACATACTGACGCAGAAGTCAATAAAGGCTATAACACCAGCCAAGGGCATTAAAATAATTTCTAAATAGCAGACATCTGTTCATTAAAATATGGAGAAGCTGCTGATGGTGTGCTTGATGGAGAATCAACTCGCAAGAGATACCATGATGGAGGCTATAATCTGCAAGAAGGCACAAGCTATTTACACTGATTTGCTGCAGCGGACCCCAGGTACTTGTATGGATGAGGCATTGGGCATGCTGTTAAAAGCCAGTTGGGGCTGGTTCGAGAATTTTAAAAAGAGGACTGGCATTCACTCCCTTGTCAGGCATGGTGAGGCAGCAAGCGCAGATATGAAGTCAGTTGAGGATTACTTCAAAACTTTTGCCAGAATTATAGCAGCTGAAGGATATATCCCCAAACAAGTCTTCAACTGTGACAAGACAGGACTTTTTTGGAAGAAGATGCCAAGGAGGACTTATATAACAGTAGAGGAGATGAGGATGCCAGGCCACAAACCCATGAAAGACAGGCTAACTCTTGCACTGTGTGCCAATGCAAGTGGCGACTGCAAGATTAAGCCACTGCTTGTTTATCATTCAGAAAACCCCAGAGCCTCTGAGTCACATAAGATTCTGAAAGAAAAACTGCAGATGTGGAGGGCAAACCTGAGGGCATGGATCAGCAGGCAGTTCTTTGTGGAGTGGGTGAATTTGGTCATTGGTCCTGACGTTAAGAAATATCTTCAGGAAAATAACCTACCCCTGCAAGCCCTTCTCATCCTGGACAATGCACCTGCTCACCCACCTAACCTTGAAGATGACATCCTTAAAAAGTTCAAGTTTGTAAAGGTTCTCTACCTTCCACCCAACACCACCTCTATCCTGCAGTCCATGGGCCAGCAGGTGATTTCTAATTTCAAGAAGCTCTTCACCTGTTCCATCACTGCTTTGAGGTGATAAAAAATACAAACCTCGCCTGTAACATCGTGATATGCCTCAGAATTATTGATATGGCCTGGCAGGGTGGTACAAAGAGGACCTTGACCTCTGCGTGGAAGAAGCTGTGGCCTGAGGTTGTGTCTGAAACAGACTTTGAAAGACTCGAACCTGAAGTGGCAGTGGTGGAGGAGATTGTATCCCTCAGCGAGTCCATGGGCCTAGACATGGATGAAGGTGACATCAATGAGCTTATCGAGGAGCACTCTGAGGAACTGACAACGAAGGAGCTAAAGCAGCTACAGACACAGCAGCACACAGAGGTTTTGCAGGAAATAGGTGATGCACAGGAGGTGGAGAAGGTTATCTCTACAAGTGCAATAAAGGAAATGTTAGGAAGGTGGGAGAAACTTTCAGACTTTATTCAAAAGAAACTCCCAGAGAAGGTTGCAACTGGGTGTTTGTGGGGGGCCCAGAATGGATTAATGGCATAATTCATTTCAATGGGGAAAATTGATTTGGCATATGAGTAATTTGAGTTATGAGCTCTGTGACAGAAGGAATTAGACTCGTAAATCAAGGCACCACTGTATTAAGGTTTGTGTAACATGTTCGCTACTTCACACAACCTCTGAAACTGTGTTTGTATAGTTCTGGCTTTGCATGTCTGTGTGTATGTGCATGTGTGTATTTGTGTATGTGTGTATGCAAAGTATTTTGCATAAGTACATTGGGCTTAACTATATTAAGTATATTGGAAAAGCCAATTTCAACACAAAAAGCACTTTTGGGAGCTAAGTTCAATTAACACATTACTGATGTCTTAGCAGTGTTTTATTTCATTGCTATACTATTCTATAGAGTATATGGAGATACTGTATATGATATATATATGTAAGACTGCATTTAGAGACAGGGTGCTTAAATATGTGTATTTGTTAAAATCTGATACACTGGGTTAGCTAAAATATGATACAGTCTGTGATGAAGAATGTATTTGGGCATTCATGTGTATATGCTGCTGCTGACATCGTCATCATCAACAACAACTACGACATCAATACCATCGTCACCAAGTATGAGTGTATATGTGTACATGCATGTGTGTATGTATGCATGCATGTGCAAGCACACATATACTTTTGAGTTAGCTAGTGTTTAATAAAAAATTAAAATGAGCTACAGGGTAATGCCATACGTTTATAGTAAATATTTTTGTCAGTGTGTATATGTGTGTGTGTGTGTGTGTTAGGAAAGAAACTGAAAGTGCGGGAAAACTTTCTTAAAGTGCAACAGGCATTGTACTTTAAGGTGCAAGCATGGCTGTGTTGCTGAAAAGCTCACTTCCCAATCATGTCGTCTGGAGTTCAGTCCCACTGCGTGACACCTTGGGCAAGTGTCTTCCACTACAGCCCTGAGCTAACCAGAGCCTTATCAGTGGATTTGATTTGATCGATAGAAACAAAAAGAGGCCTGTTATATGTGTGTGTGTATACATATATATATAAATACATACATACATATATAAAAATATACATAAACACATATGTATATATTTTTATATATATATATGTATATGCATACAAAGAATTAATTATTATTATTATTAGGTGCATTATATTATTCTTATTAGATAAAGTATAAACATTCCTACGTAACTACAATAATCTTAAGATATACTGATTTTTTAAATTCCACTATTATTTCTCTTTTGATAATTTTCTCTTCCTCTGTTTATACTTTATCTAATAAGAATAATATAATGCACCTAATAATAATAATAATTGATTCCTTTGTATGCATATACATATAAAAATATATACATATGTGTTTATGTATATTTATGTATATGTATGTATATGTAAAAGTGTGTATATATGTATGTATTTATATTTATAACTTAAGCTTATGAACTTTCTAAACTATCTGATGAAGCCCAGAGACATGCCCAAGTAACTTAATCTTATCTACCAAATACTTCAGTTCACTGAAGGGTTAAACTCGCTGTACTAACTAGAGAAGGAGAGAGAGTGTAATCAACTGGCGCTGGAGTTAGATATAATTGTTATTTTAGATAATATTATAATGTAATTATTCTTATTACTGTTATTATTATTATTATTATAAATATAAAAAATAAATTTATTATTATTACTATTATTGTTATTATTATTAATATTAAGGAGATGGATATGTTACAATAAAATATTTATTACTATTAAGAAATAAGTAAATTAATAAATGAATGAATAAACAATTAAAACAAAATATATATAATAATAGAAAAAACCTATGTGGATAGGTAGTGGGAGCAGTATGATGGACAAATTAAAAGAGATATTGATGTCAATGAAAAATTGATATTAAAGTTATGTTCCAGTGTGTACAATGCAGAGACGCTGCGTTAACATATCTGGTTACAAAAGTGGGAAACAAAAATTACAAAGTTATAATCAACTAAAATATATTTAAGTGTAATTATAAATCCAATGGATAAAAAAACTACAAAGAGAGTTGATAAGAATAAGAATAATATTAAGAGAACCATCAAGCAATAAGGAAAAGTTGTAGGGATGGACCAAATGGGTAAATGGAGGTAACTGGAGGAGATTTATTGTCTAAGTTTAATAAAAATAAATACAAAGTGGGGTGATAGTTCATACCACATGTAAAGTGGCTGTTAACTAGTGAGTATGTTGGTAGGTGAAAAAAAAACAAACTAAAATTAGTAAAAAAGATGAAATTAATGAAACGAGCTGAAGTTGTGTTTCCTTCAATGCTGGGATCTGAATGCTCTCTGTGTTATCTAGTGCACTAAATTATTCTTGGAAAACAGAATGTGGAATAGCTCCAAGTTACAGAGAGGACAAAAATCTTTACCCTTGTCATAGGGTATTGAGATAGCCAGTATTGACCATTCTAAAGAGAATTGTTTATTGCAGTACTTAAGTTTCCAGATTAACTTACTAAGACCGGTACTATTATTTTTATTCCTATCCCTAAAGGTTGAGTAATGGTTAGAGATTCTCTGAGAGATCTGCGACGAAGAGCAAGCTATGTAATGCAAGACCTCTGTGTTAGTCATTACCTTACATTGATAAACCACGAGCTAGGAAGAAGGGAGATAATAAAGTAGTGGTGATCCCGAACTGAAGGTGCGCGTGCGTATGTGAGAGCATGTATATGTGTGTGTGTGTATGTGTAGGTGTGTGGATGATGGTGTAGGTGCTGGGAAGTGGTCAGTGCTAATGTGTGCAGGATGGTGTGATGTGGTGGTGTTGGGGTGTAGGGGAGGTGAGAGAGTGGGGGAAGCAAGGGTGGGGGTATAAGGGAAGGGATGATGCATATACATATGCATATATATACATATATATATATATATATATATATATATATGCATATGTATATATATATGCACATATATATATGTATAAAGCTGTTTTTCTTCTCTCCACTGTAGTCACAATCATTCAAAGGGGGTCTTAATTTTGTAAGATACATGGTGATCTCACTAGTGTTGGTGCTATGGAAAAAAGAACAAAACAAAACAAAGAAAAAGTGCACTTTATAAAGTGGTTGACATTAGCAGAGCTATCAGCTTTTGAAACCATGCCAAACCACATATTGGAGCATAACAAATCTTGTGAAATCCATGCCAGCATGAACGACAGACATTAAAAGATGCTGCAGCTGTTACACACACACACACACACACACACACACACACACACACACACACACACACACACACAAATGCATATATACATATATGTGTATAGTTCAAATTTACAGAAAACAAAAATGAAGACAAGTGAAGGAACAAAAGTCAGGTGTATTAGTTCAATGCTCTGGAAGAATGGAAAAGTTTTTGATGTTTTAGGCATATGCTCTTCAACAGAAGGGGCTGAGAAGAAAAAAATAGAGAGAGAAAAAAATGTGTAGGGATTAATGGCTCAACATATATGTATGTATGTATGTATGTGTGTGTGTGTATATATATATATATATATATATATATATATATATATCTCAGACAGCACACTAGACACCATAAAGCATCTGTCATGGAAGAGCTGGACACACTGCCAAATGCTGAAGAACTGAACAGAGCCATTGATAGCTTGCCCATTGAAAAAGCATTGGCTTTGGATAGCATCCCAACAAAGATCATCAGATGTGCAAGGAGAGTTCTACTCAGCCACTTGCTGAAGCTACTGTGTCAGTGCTGGGAGGAGGGAACAATTTCACAAAATATGAGACTGCAATATTGTCACCCTATATAAGAACAAAAGGAACAAAAGTAACCACAATAATTACTGAAGCATCTTGCTGTTAAGGATTGTTGGGAAGGCCTTTGCCTGCTTGATCCTACATGGATTACAGAAAATTGCCAAGAGGGTATACCATGAATCGCAGTGCAGTTTCAGATCAGAACGCTCCACCATCAACATGATCTCTCTTCAACAGCTACAAGAGAAGTGCTGAGAAACAAAGGTAACCACTCTTTATCACCTTCGCTGACCTCACAAAGGTTTTTGATCTAGTCAGTAGAGACAGCCCGTTGAAAATCCTTGCCAAGATTGGCTGTCCTTCAAGACTCCTCAGGATTGTCCAATTATTTCATTCTGATATGAAAGTCATCACTCAATTTGATGGCTCTTCTTTGGAGGCATTCAACATACATTGTGGTGTGAAGCAGGGCTGTGTGCTTGGCTCCACCCTGTTTGGCATCTTCTTTGCAGTCATGCTAAAACATGCATTTGGGACATCAACTGATGGTGTCTACCTTCATACCAGATCAGACAGTAAACAGTTTAGTTTGTCAAGGCTGAAAGCAAAATCCAGGGTGCGCCAGGTACTCATCAGGGAAATGCTGTTCATGGATAACACAGCACTGACAATGCACTCTGAGGAGCAAATATAGCACCTCACGGACAAACTTTCAAAGGCCTGTCAGGAATTCAGCCTATCAATCTGAAGAAAACCAAAGTACTGGGCCAAAGTGCCAAGCACTCTACCTGCTACATCTGCTACATCCATTCACAAGGCTTTGGTTAGCCTGGGGTTATAGTAGAAGATACTTGCCCAAGGTGCACTGCAGGGCAACTAAACTCAAAACCACATGGTTGCAGAGCACTCAACAATGCTCGAGTCTTGCACACACACACACACACATCTGTCCAATGCATGCCAGCGTGGAAAACAGACGTTAAATGATGATGTTGATATGGTGTGTGTGAGTTTATATAGAAATATATATATACATATATACAAGGTAGTATCAAAAAGTTCCTGGAATAGTTCTGTAGCATACCAACAGATGGCAGCACATAGTTATGTGTACAGTGAGAGCTAGGAGCAACCTTCACGAAGCAACATGCCAAGTGACATCACTGTGTTTACTTTGCAAGTTGTGAAATTTATGTTTTTGTAATAACATGTATGCTGTAGTCTGCGATTTTGTCAAGGAGAGGAAGTGGGAACAAAGAGCCGATCACATCACCTAACCCCCCAGACTGCAACCCCCCTTGATTATCATGTGTGGAGTGCAGCTGATTGAGAGATCAACAAAACTCCTTGAAACAACAAAGATGAACTGAAGGCAACAATTATGGCAGTATTCATCAACTTAAACAAGGAGACCATCCAAAAGAGTAGCAGGAAATTCCGAAGTTGTCTGGAGGCCGTGGTTGAAGCCAATGGTAATTTTATTGAATACATTTACTTTTTAGTACTTCAAGATAATTTTATGTACTTTTGGTAAAGATATCTGTTAAAATGAGATGTCAGTGTTATTTTCATTTCTGCGTAATTTAGACAACAATATATTCACTGCAACATGTATACACACACACACACACACGTTTGGCTGTCTGTCTGTCTATCTATCTATCTATCTATCTATCTAGCGATATAGTGAATCCAAACAAAGAAGAACAAACAAGAAAAAACAATAACGCGAGGACATAGCACAATTACTGTATTATCAGACACTCAGGAAAGGAAGGAAAGAGGATTTAATGTTTTGAGCAAAGCCCTTCTTCAGAAATAGAGGAAAAGTCCAAAGGAAGGGAAGACGGAGGAAGAAAATCGCCAACGATACACATGTGGTTACATTTGAAATGATCGGAAGGTGGATGTTAAACAATGATGATGATATCTGAAATAAACTCAACTGTTCTCACAAACGAGGATACTGAAAATGAGCCTGACCACTCTCAAAAATTAAGTGAAAAAGCCGGAAAAATAATCTCGAATCTTTGTCCGGTACCAGATTGATCCCAAAATCTAATCAGTTCATGCCAGTCCTGAGGCCAAACATCCCTGAAAGTTTCATCCGAATCTATGCAGCGGTTCTTGAGATATTTTCTCCATGGACAAAGAAACAAACGTGACTGAAAACAATACCTCCACCTTAGTGAAGGCGGAGGTAATAATGAGGGAAAAGGAAACAATACACAAATAGGTCGCATGAGTATGAGAAGAGAAACAGACATAGTGTATGGAAAGAATGAGATAATTTTGTAGCACAAAAGGGAGTGTCAGGGCTGCAAACAGATTGCTGTCTATAAGGTGTGCATCATTAGTATGCTACTTTATGGCAGTGAGACGTGAAGCCTCTACTCCAGACAGGAGTGGCATTTCAACGTTTTCCACCTTTGTAATTTGAGACACAGCTTGGATGTCAAGTGGACCGACTGCATCACCGACACCAAAATTCTCAACTGTACCAAGATACCCAGCATACTCACCCTGCTCCAGCAGCATTGTCTGCACAGGCTCAGTCATGTACATTGCGTGGGTGTATCAAGGTGTGCCAGTTTTTTGAGGTTATCTGTATGAATTTAGAAAAAGAAGCATAGTGCATCGAACAAAAGCTGTCTTTGAAATCAAATTGGTACAAATTATCTTGAAAATCCTTTTATTACCCCTTTTCAATGAATTCACTATTAGCATCAATGGCTGCTTCAGTACAGAGTTGGAAGTATTGACATATCTGAATAAGCTGATTACAATTTATCTTGGACAGAGTGCTAGTTATGGCAGACTTGAGAGATTGTATGGTGTTATGGGGATGTTGATTGACCTCTCTCTTGACACTGGGAATAGATATTTATTTACCAGACCTACTAAAACTATAAGTGCCGTCATCTAACTGAACAAATATGTAAAGATACCAGCAATATAACTATACATAATGTACAGTCAATTTCACAGCCTTGTAAAAAAGATGATCATCAGTAGTGCTGCCTTTGTTTACAACCACAAATGAAGTTGTTACTCTTCAGGGGATGTAATTTTAATGTGAATAGTATTAGATTACTTGTGTTGATTGATTTAAAACTATCTGGTATATTCTGTGTGAAAGTATCAAAGCCCACCTTAGGTAACGAATATATGAACAAATGTTTCTAAATGAATGTGTTCAGCTACATCTATGTATACATAGGGATATGTAATGGACAGTAACATTTGTATAAATAATGTATATGTTGTGTTGTATTTATACTAGCTTCCATGCATATATTAAGTGTGCACATGCATACATCATCATCAACATCAATTAATGTCTGTTTTCCATGCTGGCATGGGTTGGATGGTTTGACTGAAAGCTGGGGAGCTGCACCAGGTTTCAATCTGATTTGGTATGGTTTTTACAGCTAGATGCCCTTCCCAATGCTAACCACTCCATAAGAGCAGTGGTTGCTTTTTATGTGCCAGTTACAAAATGTATGTATTGTTTCTGATATATTATGTACTTTAATACTGAGTGCTTTAGTTTTTGTTCATATTACCATCAATATCATACAGATACATGCATTCAGTACCATATATAAACAATATCAAACACACATACACAGTGCATGTGTTTTGCTAGTTGGTGGGTATGCTGTGCTTTTAGGTATAAGAGAATATATTCTCATCAATGCATCTGGTGTTAAATCACCTACAAGTCAGTCATAAGCAAGCAAGATAATTTGCACCAGGTCCCATTTAGGTGTGATGGACATCGATGTTTCATCATTTTTGTGTCAAGTCACATTTCTGTAACCAGTTGAATGATCTGGAATGTTTACATAATTTTTTTGGAGTAACCTGTTAGCTTAACATACTTGAAGGTGCTTCTAAGTTAATTTGCCAAGATCTTCTTGATCCCCATTGGAAGATATATACACTGTTCATTATAGGTTTACTCCATGAGGACAGATGTATACATACATACATACATATATATATATATATATATATATATATATATATATATATATATATATATATATATATATATATATATATATATATATATAAGTTGGGCCAAAAATCACACACTAAAACATTTGGTGTGACATGGTGATCTCATATCAAAATAAACAGCACATGACCGTGCAGGTGGGGCCCAGTTAGAATTTTCTTCAGGTCAAGTAGCCCATCCTGCTCAAAAGGTCCCTGAATAAGGGTTGTTTAAGAATGTTGAACAAAACACCCATGTTTCTAAAGGTGAATTGCTCAAACCCCAAGGAATTCCTTTCAACACATGGCTATGATACTCTCTCACTACTTCTGCTCATGATCAGAGATGTACATATCATCAGCCACAAAGGGACATGCTCAACTGGTTATAGTCAAACAAACCGATGCCAACTGACCATTATCGAGTTTTCGAAACATTCTGGCCTTATTTGAACTTCAGGGCATGTGATTTACCTATGTGCCAAAAATCATTAAAATTGGTTGGATGGTATGGGAGGAGTTAGAGTAACCCCAAACACAGACAGACATCATTACACATTTATGTGTGTGTGTGTGTATGTATGTATGTATATATATATATATATATATATATATATATATATATATATATATATATATATATATATATATCATTGTCATCATTTAACGTCCACTCTCCAAGCTGGTTAGATAGTTTGACTGGAGCTAAGCTGGAAAGCTGTACCAGTTTCCAGTCTGATTTGGCATGGTTTCTATGGCTGGATGCCCTTCCTAACACCAGCAACTCCAGGAGTGTAATAGGTGCTTTTACATGTCACTGGCACAGGTACCATCTACATGACACCGGCAAAACCATGACTTTGATACACGGGTGCCATTTACATGGCACCATCAATGACCAGAACTACAATTCACGGGTGTCATTTACCTGGTACTGTCAACCACCACGACTATGACTAACCATCATTCTTTAACATCAATTTTCCATGCTGGCATAGGTTGGACAGTCTGACCAGACTTGGCAAGCTGGAGAGCTGCACCAGGTTCCAGTATGATTTAGCTTGGTTTCTATGGTGGGATGCCCTTCCTAATGCCAACCACTTTAGAATGTGCTGGGTGCTTTTAATATGGCACCACACAAGTGCACATGTGTGGCCCTGGCATGAATGCTGTTTACATGGTACCAGCACATGACTCGCAGACCGACCTAAAATCAAATGTATTTCAATCATGATTATCCTGTCTTTTTAAATTATTATGCAACAAAGCCAACATTAACCTGGATGGACAATATCTATTTTCATGATTGCAGGGTGTGATTTTAAGTTGATTTGGTTGCTTTTTCTAGCAGGCCAAGCCAACATATAGAGGTTCCTTCGTGTCAATTGCGCATAGGTGTAGTAATATTCGTAGTATAGTAGTAATAGAAGCATTACTGTCATAGCATAATGACCATAAAGCTACAAAAGTGTTAATGAAGCAGGTACTTCTATGATAGTACTACTTATGTAAACCTTCATATACACTGAATACCAAGATGATTATAATAATGATAGGTAGAGAAAAGATAATGATAATGGCTGAAGGTAATCAGTTTGATGTATTCTGGGAGAAAATAAAAGCTGCTGCTCTCACCCTACAAGCAGAGCATCTAAAGGAAATTTTGCAAGGTGGAACATGACAGTTTTAGAGCCCTGGGAATATAGGGAGGTGAGATGGGAATTTAAATATTCGAGGGGGCTGTGAGATTTTTCATTTCTGAGGGAAGAGCCTTCAGATATTCATAGGCTCCCTACTTAGCTCTCTGGCTCCTGGGACTAAAGTACTGGCTGAATTCCACTTGTAGAGGCCCTGCTTACAAGAAGGTGTGTGTGAGATTAGCTTCTTTCTTCATATTGACACTGACCATCACAATAACACTTACATCTGCTGATCAGTGGAAATTCTGAAATTTAGAATAACTCAAATGGAACTCCACACTTACTGATTGATGAAAATCTTGTTACAAAGTTCAAATAATTTTCTGTAGAAAAATGAATAAAACTAAAGAAGAAAAGCCACACCAAAACCATATATTTACCAGTATTTCCTAGAAGTTTCACCTGAAAGACTAGGTAAAGAAGTTAATAGCAGTAAGCAGTGATGTCACATCTGAAACAAGCTAAGTTAGGTTACCTTAGAAAGCAGTGATATCTCACCTGAGACAAGCTAAGTTAGGTTATTGTAGTAAGTAGTGATGTCTTACCTGAGACAAGGTAGATTAAATAATTATAGAAAGAAGTGATGGTCCACTTGAGACAAGCTAAGTTAGGTAATCATAGAAAGTAGTAATGTCTCACCTGAGACTAAGTTCTTCTAATGAAGCCTGATAACATGGCTGCCTATAGAGAAGATGAATAAGGTTACTGGAACATTTGTATGAAATAGTGACAGGTATGTGTGTGTGAGTGAGACAGAGAGAAAGAAAATATACATGTGTGTGAGCTTCAATATGGCCACAGACTCATCATCATTTAGCAACTGTTTTCCATGCTAGCATGGGTTAGATGGTTTGACTGGAACTGGCAAGCCAAATAGCTGCACCAGGCTCCAATTGTCTGTTTTGGTTTGATTTCTACGGCTGGATGCTCTTCTTAATGCCAACCACTCCATAAAGAATACTGGTTGTATTTTATATGTTAACCTCCCTCTGATACTGTTGCAGTTTTTATGTGTCCATAGCTCACACTGGGTACACCTTATGGAGTTTCTACCTACACCTTTTCTGCATATCGAGGAGAGCTATCTCTTTGAAGGGATTTGTGATTTGTCTGTTTTCCTACTTACTAGGATTTTGTTCTTTGCTAAATTAACTCTAAGGCCCTTTGATTCCAGACTTTGCTGCCACACCTGAAATTTCTTCTCTAGTTCTGGTTTGATTCAGCTATAAGAACAAGGTCATCGGCATGGAGAAGCTCCTAAGAGCATCCTGTCAAATTCTTCTGTTACAGCCTAGAGGACTATGATGAACAAGAGTGGGCTAAGAACTGATCCTTGGTGAATTCCTACCTGTACACTGAATTCATTGCTATACTTGTTGCCAGCTTTCACCTTATGACAGCATCCCTGTACATTGCTTGTACAGCTCTTGCTAACCACTCATCTATTATCCCTAGCTTCAGCACTGACCACCAGATGAGGGAGCTCAAGCTCATAAAAGTGATGTGTAAGTATGTGTGAGTGAAGGTGTGTATGTCAATGTGAAACTGTGTGCACAATAAGATATGTATACTCGTACATGTAACTGTGGATGAGAAATATGTGTAACAGTGTGAGAGCTGTGTACCATTACCACATAACATTGTCTACTACCACTGATTATACCATATCACATTATTGCCTTAATGTCCACTACACTATACTATACTACACCTTCAGCTGTTCAGTATCACACAACCAGCCCACCAGCTTACATATACATCATTGTCATTCATGACCACTGTCTCAATGATTAGGCTATGCTTCAACCATTTCTCATAACCCCATGCTCATGTAATACAGAGTCTTATTGCTTAATTGCTTCAGGTTGATGACGGAATATGTCAAATAACACAAAAGATTACTTAGTTGTACTATGAAAACAAAGCAAGCATATCTATGTAGAGAATTCCAATAGACATGAGATCATCTACCTACCTGACCTCCCAGTTCTCGGTTGTAAAACCTGCGCTCAATAACCTGCAATGAAACAGAAATAACATTAACAAATTTTATCTAAAATTAAGACAAGCTGGCTCCCTTAAACATGAACAAATTCATAAACCACATCAAAGTGGCAGTTGACTAAGTGATTTCATTAAATGCCTGTAATAATAAAAAAAAAACACATAGCTGATAAGGTACAGAAGTAGTTGAAGCACATGTTGAAATCATACTGTTTCTCATGGACAGTGGATATAGAAGGTATGTAGAGGCTGGGGAGAAATGAAGTGACTGTGGATGTGTAATATTAAACTATATGAGAGACAGATCATAAATGAGCTAGTTGAGTGGCTAGTCAGTGAAGAGATCAACTAATGTATAGTGTAGAGATGACTGTGCTGGTATGGAAATGTGAACAGTGAATGGGTGAGGATGTATCGTGTACTGTCAGAAGAGGATGCCTAGAAAAAAGAGAAAGTTTAAGAAAGATATATGGAAGATGGAAGGGCATCCAGCCGTAGAAACCATACCAAATCAGACTGGGGTCTGGTGCAGCCTTCCAGCTTGCCAGCCCTGGTCATACCGTCCAACTCATGCCAGCATGGATAATGATGATA
Source organism: Octopus bimaculoides (assembly GCF_046866305.1). NCBI lineage: Eukaryota > Metazoa > Mollusca > Cephalopoda > Octopoda > Octopodidae > Octopus > Octopus bimaculoides. The sequence continues at coordinate 123,214,489 of NC_142929.1, read as the reverse complement.
ATGATGATGGGTAAAAAGTGTCAAGCAATCCTAGAGGAAGGATCCTGTGGAAGAGGAAGATCCAGAAGTTGGTGAAAGCTGAACTGAAGATGGATCACAAGAAGGCCTGCTTCAGATGAGCAAGGGACCCCAAGAAATGGCAAGACACTGATTTTTTTCTAATCTTTAATCAGAAGGGAAGGCAGTGCCTATGATGCTTTTACATGGCTTGCATGAAGGGTGGGAAGCTAGGGAGGAAGATATCCTCAAACTGGAAACCTGGCCTGAATGCTTGCAAAAGAGAGGACTCAGCTAAAGGCATCTAAGGTACCAGGTAATGGTGTGAAGCTAGGTGACAAGCAAAGTCTCCTGTGCATGAGAAGACTCATCCAGCTTATGCATGCATGGAAATTTGATGATGATGATGATGATGATGATAATTAGTCATAGCATCTACATGTCACAGCTAGTTTTATACCAACTCTGCTATACTGCTCCATCACACTAATTACCCCCTCCCCACCCGGCAGCCAAATGCTCCTCCTCCACCATCTATATCTTGGAGTTAGCTTCAGATAGATTTACCTTGATGTTTAACTACATTTAACATTTCCTTTGACTGATACTGCTGCTAATCTCTGTAGCCATCTTTTAACTTTTACTTAGTACTTAGGTAAGTATAAAATATTATCCTAGTCTACAGAGCCTGACACTTAGTATACCTATCCAGTTGCTTTAATAAGTACCCCCTTTATCTACTTATGTTGTAGATACAGCTTCAAACCTTGTTACTACAGAGTACCAATGTAACAGCCCTCCTATTTATATAACCATATTTTCTAAGAGCTCACATTTAAATGCAAATACACAACAAATACAAACCCCCATCCACACACATAGGATGGTAATAATAATTCTAAATAATGGAAACTAACTGTAAAACCATTCCAAAAACAGAGAAGCCATCAAAGGGACAATAGTAACTGATGTAGAGTAGAGAAGAAAGTTTAGCTGAACAGAAAAACAGCCTATCCAGTGCTGTTGGTATACTAAAATGCATTTACTTCACTCTGTAAAGTAATTGGACATAAAATTCTTGTACAAAAAAAAAAAAAAAAGAAAAGGACAGACATAACAACAAAGTTGATTAATTTCCTTTATTACTAAGCGTCAGATGATGAAACACCTCAAGTGACAACATGCTGTGAAACCTGCCCAACCCATGTCAACATGGATAAACAGATGTATAATGGGGATGATGATGACAATGATAAGTGTCTTTATATAGTCAATGACAGTAAATTAAATATTTATCTAATTTGTTCTTATATGGTCAATGACAATACATTACACATTTATCTCTACCAGTCTTTATATAGAAAATAACAAATTATGGATTCAGTTGAAGTTTACACAAGTCCTAATGTGAGAATGTTCATGAGCACTATTGATACTGTGTAACTCAGTACCACTTGTTGAATGGTTGGGTTGCTGATGATTAAACCAACAACCCCAGCAAACCTGCTTGAAGAGGAGAGTGAGTACTGGACACTCTGTAGGATGAAAAACGAAACCAAGTTGAAGGGTGAATGAACTCGAAAGAGTCAATTGTGTGTATATGCATGTTTATGATGCATGTGACAGCTGGATTTTAGTGGATTACACAGGAATGCCAGCCATCAATGGTTAACTTTCAATGAGCAAGAGCAATATCCAGCAGTCATACAGGAATGTGTGCCTCAGAGAATAGTGAGAAACATAGATCATCCTAGTCATCCCAGTGTATCCTTGATACACCCCCAATGATCTCATTCACCTTCATACTGGCCAAGGAAGTTAGAAAAAAGAAAGTGAAGCTGATCATCCATTGCAGCCTGCCCCGAGTACAATCTAAGTTTGGAGTTCTTGAATGTCTTGAAACTACAAACAGATGGCAAACCTTCCATTGCATTGGTCATCTGTGCCAATGAAATACTGCCACTTCTATAATTTCCTCACACAAAATGTAGTAGAGTTTGGAGCAATCACAAAGTCCTGGTCACTTGTGTGGCTGTGTTCTCTTTTGTTGTTTTGGCTGTTTTTCAAAAATGATAGATAAATAACACATAAGCCCTAGGAAGAATCAGCTATCAATAACAACAACAGCAACAAGACATGCATAACAATATTAACAAGAGGATCCCTTCAGGTAGATGGCCCTGCTTGATTTGTAGAAAAGGCGTAGGTAGAAACTCCATAAGATGCACCTGGTGTAAGCTATGGACATATAAGAGGTGCAGCAATATCAGAGGAAGGTAACAAGGAAAATAACTTTTGTGTGTGGAAGATGCACAGGTACAATAAACACCAACAATGTACAGAAAATAGACTCCATCAACTGTGAGGGGGAAGCCAGAGGTAGTAGATAGCTTCTGTTATCTAGGTGACCAAGTTACTAGCAGAGGTGGATACTCCGAGAGTGTAGCTGTGAGATTAAAAATAGGTTGGGCAAATTTCAGAGAGCTTCTACCACTGCTGGCAACAAAGGGCCTCTTTCTCAGAGTGAAAGCAGATTGTACGATGCCTGAGTGTGAACAGCTATGCTATATGGCAGTGAAACATGGGCTGTGGCAGCTGAAGACATGCATAGCTTGAAAGAAATGAAGCCAGTATGCTTTGCTGGATGTGCAATGTCAGTGTGCATGTTTGACAGAGTGTAAGCATCTTGAAAGAACAGTTGGGCATAAGAGGTATCAGATGTGGTGTGCAAGAGAGACGACTGTGCTGATATGGTCATGTGATGTGTATGAATGAGGACAGCTGTATAAAGAAGTGCCAATCTTTAACTGTGGAGGAAATCTGTGGTAGCGGTAGACTCAGGAATATATGGGATGAGGTGATGAAACATGAGTTTTGAACTCTGAGCCTCACAGAGGAAATGACTAGTGACTGGGACCTTTGGTGATATGCTGTGCTTGAGAAGACCTGTCAAGTCAAGTGAAATCATAGTTGTGGCAGATGCTGGTGTCATGTAACTGGCACCCATGCCAGTGGCATATAAAAAGCACCTTTCAAGTGTTGGGCCTCACAGAGGCAAAGTGGCTGATGCCGGTGGCACATGAAAAGCTCCTTTCGAGTGTTGGGCCTCATGGGTACAATAATGAATGACTGACACCTTTAGCATTATGTTGCACTTGAGAAGAAGATCCATCAAGCCAAGTAAAATCTAAGTTATGGCAGATATTGGTATCACACAAATGACACTTGTGCTGGTGACATGTAAAAGCATCCATTACACTCTCGGAGTGGTTGGCATTAGGAAGGGCATCCAGCCATAGAAACCATGCCAAATCAGACTGAAGTCTGGTGCAACCTTCCAGCTCGCCAGCCCTGGTCAAACTTTTCAGCCCATGCCAACATGGACAACGGACCTTAAATGATGATGATGATCAACAATGAATACATGATAACAAAATTGAATAGTTATCTTTAAGTCGAGGTATCCAAGTGTAAAATCACTTGCCCAAACAATTCATATAGTACATCAGAATTAGTATACCATTAGTACAATCCTTACACAGAACTAAACCTCTGGAACTCCTTCCTTGTCCATGTTTTTACCTCTGCCACCAATAGATGAGACTAACTTCCAGTAGTTAACCATACCTCACCTCCATCTACGAGGGTTTATATAGGTTATTAGCATTATCTTCTCTCTCTTAGACTAACTAATTAAAACAATGAAGTGGAAAATGCCTTTTTACAGTTTTAAACCCTCCCTCTCACATTAACATAGACAGTTGTACCCTGTTACAAAGTTTGTGTTTATAATTGGATATCAGTTATGAACATTAACCACTCAGCTGTAAAGTAGGAGAAGTACCTGATATTAGGATGGCAGACTGAGGCAAGCAGTATTACACAGTAAGATGAGTAGAATGGCCATAGTAGCATTAAAATGTCTTAGGTTGACCTTTTGATAGTCAGACATCATCTTTTCTGAATACCACCCATTGAACTGTGGTATGAAGTTTAATGAGAGGAGAAACTGAGGAATGTAGAGTGATGTTGCTAAGATGTCTGGTCAAAATACAAGTAGGAAGAGGGGTTAAGTGTATAATAATACCTTATCAAAAAATTTGGCCACCTTTACTGCATTGGTAGATCCAGGAGCCAGGAATTTCTTTTGTTTACAATCCTGCAATAGAAACATGGATTTGCTCATTAGTAGAGCTAATGAATACATTTAATGCCTGGGATAAGTTGATTTAAGTCAACTGACCAACATGCTTAACCTCTAGGATTTTCGTCTTGAATAGTTGTTTTCCACAACCACAACATATCCATTTTCTTTTAATCCTTAGGTTTCATTCAATCCTAGCTTTGAATAGTAGTATTCAGAGCAAACTAGGCAATACTGACTATATCTTTGCCAAAAAAACTGTGTTTTGGAAGTTCTAAGATGAACTATACATAAGGACTGTGTTTTGGGTAAGTTTAGTAGAGTAATTTGCATTCTGTTTGGAATATGGTTCTATATTGGAAGTGCTACTCTATTTTCTCTTTTTCAGGCAGAGGATAGCAACTTTTAGCACTTATGTCAACTTTGTTCATCCCCTAAACTGTCCAATTCCATTATTCTCTCCAAGTTCCTAGCCACAAACTAACTATCTTGGAGTAACAATCCAAGATACAAAAAAAATCACATTTGAGACAATGTTCACTTTTTCACCAGACTGTAGTAAATGAATGAAGACCTCATGTTCAAGAGAAGCCATATCCTTAAATCACTGGCTGGCAGAGAAATCTGACTTTAAAATTATAGGTTGACAATACTTGGGACAAGATAAATTCACAATTAAAGCAACCAACAAAGTAAGTGATAAGCCAATATTTGATTATGCATGTCAAGCATAGAGTTCATTAGTATCAAACACAACATAAAATAAAAGGCATAATGTACAAATTACAGCTCTTTAGAGGTCACAAAATAGTAACTGAAGACCATTTGCATCATGTACACCAAAATGCAAAACATACAACACTTAAGCCTTCTGACTTCACCATATTTAGTTTAATACCACAAGAGAAGTCACCCTATAACTAACTTAAAACTGCAAACAAAATAAAGAAGCTAACTTCATACATCAAAGTCAATAAAAAAAATTCATGCAATTTAGAAATTTGTCAACAATGAAAATTCATAAGTTGGCAATTCAAAAACTTGATAGATTGGTGGTTGAGGATGTTATTCAAAGCTCACATGATAAATACAACTAGGAGGCAAGCCATCATCAAACTTAGCTCTCTGTATTCACTACCATACAACACTACTGAAACAGTCATTCCTGTCACTACAGGTCCTCTACCAACATCATACAACTAACACATACACCATATAGTCTTGCCAGTCACCAGTACTGTATAACATCACATTATTGACACATATTCCATAGTCTCTTCAAATACACTGTATACTCTTTCTTGCCTGCTTTCGTCATACCACTGACATATACATTACACCAATAGTATCACCATCCTTTATTTATAACCCTATTTTTCTGTCATCTGTGTTATATCTATCAGACATATTAATCATCAAACAGTTACTAACTGTGAGAAATAAATCCCAGATAATATTGACTTACTAAGTTTATTTCACCAGCACCACATTCCTCAGCAACTGTTGAGCGTTTGGAGAGAAAATTGTCTCGCAGACTTTGTGCTAGATCAACTTTGGTTCCGACTACCAATATTGGTATCTGGTTACCAGCAAATTGTTCAGGATCAAAATCACACCTACAAAGAAGACAATCATTACTTGACTAAAAGCAAATAGAGCTGATAAAGATATAAAGATGATAGGAAGGCAGAAGATTTTGGATAGTTATACAATATTTAATCAATAAAATGTTAATTTCTAACATAGATACAAAATCCTGCAAATCCTGGTTGGAAAGAATAGTTAATTAGATCAATCTCAGTTCTTGACCAGTAATTGTTTTTAATCATCAATCAAGGAATAAGATGGTTGACCAACTAAATTCCTATTTCTGAAATTAATATATAATTAATATCTAGACATATGTACTTATGAAACAAAGTCACAAGGCTGGCCTTATGAATTACAGGTATGAGAGATTGGTAGATAGATAGATAGATTGGTAGATAGATAGATAGAGAGAGAGAGAGAGAGAGAGAGAGAGAGAGAGAGAGAGAGAGAGAGAGAGAGAGAGAGAGAGAAAGAGAGAGAGAGAAATCAATATAGTGGACTGGTAATTTATTTATCAACTGCAAATATGAACGGCAAAGGTGACCTTAACAGGACATGAACTCAAATTGTAGAGGGCTGGAATGCACACTATAGGACATTTTTATCTGCCATTTTTGCTATAATACATCGATAATTATTAAGTGAGACTTGTGATTTTTACAGAATAAATCATACATATACATAATGATGATGATGATGATGATGATGACCAAATAAAAAGTGACAATGGTAATGTGAGTGAGGGCTCAAGCAGAAACAAAATGGTTCGATAAAAGTCTGCTTACTCATTGTATTCCCTGTTGTTTCCTTTACTGGTTCCTTTGTTTAAAACTTCTGTCAACCATTTCCTTAAATTCTGGTGAGATTTCCGATTTGTCAAGTCATGAACAAGAATAATTCCTGGAAAGATGGGAAAAGGACTGACAACTCAATTTATGAAACAAAAAGATGAGTTCATTCTCTCTCCCCTTTTTCTCTCCCTGCTTCTCTCTCTCTCTCTCTGTACACTGATTATTTTTAGTTTCATATTATTGACAATGTTTTTACAAATTAATGGAGCAGTGTGTAAGTGAACACTGTACTGTCTGTTCATATCAAACCTCATTGTATTAGAAAAAGGAGAAAAGGACAACTGAAAGAGAGACCAACACTAATTCATAAAGAAGTAATATAAACTGTATCTAAGGGAAATAAGTCAGATAAGGCAAATGGTATGCATTGAGATGAGTCAAACGTGTATGGAGATGCTGAATGATATGTACAGTATAAATTTTTTAATGAAATGAAATTTTCAAGAACTGGTTTAAAAAAAAATTATTGCATTTAATTTACTCAAGTAAAATGTGACCTTGAATATATTGTGATAGCCACACTTCTTTCTACTTGCACACATTTTGTAGCTAAATATCAGTAATATATTTCATACACTTATCCTACTTTATTGCAATCAAATATAATATCAACTTATAATTTTGACTTGGAAGTTTTGTTTTAAATTCCTCACATTATAAATTATTCGATCATGGTGAGTGAAGGGTGAGGTCAATTTTTGTAAAGGAGTAGTGGAGCCCTGCTTGATCTGTACCCAGTGTAAGCTATGGACACATAAGAGGTGCAGCAATATCAAAGGAAGGCTAACTAGCAAGATAGTTTTTGTATGTGACAGATCCTCAGGAGCAATAAACACTGAGAACGTGCAGAAAACAACTTTTACCACACTCCAGGGTGAAAAACTAGAAGTAGTTGATAGCTTCTGCTACCTAGGTGACCAAGTTTGTAGCGGGGGAGAGTGCACTGAAAGTGTAGCTGCTAGAATAAGAACAGCCTGGGCAAAGTTTAGAGAGCTCTTACCTCTGCTGGTGTCAAAGAGCCTCTCACTCAGAGTAAAAGGCAGACTGCATGACACATGTGTACGAACAGCCATGCTACATGGCAGTGAAACATGGACCGTGACTGCTGAGGATATGCGTAAGCTTGCAAGAAACGAAGCCAGTATGCTCCGATGGATGTGTAATGTAAGTGTGCATACTCGACAGAATTTAAGTACCTTGAGAGAAAAGTTAGACCTAAGAAGCATCAGTTGTGGTGTGCAAGAGAGACGATTGTGCTGGTATAGACATGTGGCAAGAATGGATGAGGATAGCTGTGTGAAAAAGTGCCACACCCTAGCAGTTGAGGGAACCTGTGGAAGAGGTAGACCCAGGAAGATCTGGGATGAGGTGGTGAAGCACGACCTTCGAACTTTAGGCCTTACCGAGGCAATGACCAGTGACCGGGACCTTTGGAAATATGCAGTACGTGAGAAGACCCGGCAAGGCAAGTGAGAGAATAATCTGTGATCTCTGCCAGAAGTGTAGCCAGCTCACTAATCCGTATCTTTACTTCATTGGACACTAAAAACCCTGCTTGCGAAGACCTGTTGAGGCAAGTGAATTTGGAATTTGGAATTTGAATCTGAAATCGAAATCGAACCGAATCCGACGACTGGCACCCATGCCAACCTCTCCTTCATTGGACACTAAACTCTGCTTGCAAAGACCTGTTGGAGCAAGTAAAATCGTAATTGAACCATACTCAATGACTGGTCACTGCGCCAGTGGAGCACTAACAGCACTGTTGAGCGTGTTCATTGCCAGAGCAGCTGTCTGGCTTCTGTGCTAGTGGCCCGTAAATAGCACCATTAAAGTGTAATCATTACCAGCGTTGCCTTCTAGCACTTTTGCTGGTGGCACGTTAGAAAATCATTCGAGCGAGGTCGTTGCCAGTGCCGCTGGACTGGCTCCCGTGCAGGTGGCACGTAAAAATTACCTTTTGAGCGTGGCCGTTGCCAGTACTTTGTGACTGGCCCTCGTGCCAGTGGCACATTAAAGCACCCACTACACTCTCAGAGTGGTTGGCGTTAGAAAGGGCATCCAGCTGTAGAAACTCTGCCAGATCAGATTGGAGCCTGGTGCAGCCTTCTGGCTTGCCAGTCCTCAGTCAAATCGTCCAACCCATGCTAGCATAGAAAGCGGACGTTAAACGATGATGATGATGATGATGATGATGATGATGAATAGCAAGATTTCATTGAATTCTTCACCACACACACATTTAACAAACAGAATATACTTACTATACACACACACACACACACACACATATATATTTAAATAAGAGCCATAATGCAATCCTATAATAAAACTTGTTTAATATCCTATGCACAGGATATTAAACAAGTTTTATTATAGGATTGTGTTATGGCTCTTATTTAAACTGATATGCACCCAAAATTGTATCACATATTTGAAAGTCTTTATATTATAAACAACTTTTATAGTATAAACAACTTTTCAAGTGAGAATTTTGTTACTTTGATAACAGGTACAATATTTTACCAAATATTTGGTAGAGATTTACATATATATACATATATATACATATATATATATATATATATATATATATATATATATATATATATATAGCAGGCTATAGAGAAGACTGTAACAATATTTTGATTTATGTATATATTAATATTATCTCGGTTGAAAAAAATTCAATAATGAAAATATGTTAATAGTTACCAGGGTGTCAAAAAACACAAAAACTGGGATATCATACCCGGTTAATAGGTAGAAATACCAAGTTAAAGTGATGTATTTTGAGTAGATATGAAGAATAATAGTAAATTGAGCAAAATGCATATAATCAATAAGTTCCTTATTGATTATATGCGTTTTGCTCCATTTATTATTATTCTTTATATATATATATATATATATATATATATATATATATATATGTATATGTATATATATATATATATATATATATATATATATATATATATATATATATATATATATATATATATATATATATATATATATATATATATATATATATATATATATATATATATATATATATATATATATATATATATATAAAAATATATATTTGTGGAGGCGCAATGGCCCAGTGGTTAGGGCAGCAGACTCGCGGTCATAGGATCGCAGTTTCGATTCCCAGACCGGGCGTTGTGAGTGTTTATTGAGCGAAAACACCTGAGGTTCCGCAGGGGATGGTGGTGAACTCTGCTGTACTCTTTCACTATAACTTTCCCTCACTCTTTCTTCCTGTTTCTGTTGTGCCTGTAATTCAAAGGGCCAGCCTTGTCACACTGTGTCACGCTGAATATCTCCGAGAACTACGTTAAGGGTACACGTGTCTGTGGAGTGCTCAGCCACTTGCACGGTAATTTCACGAGCAGGCTGTTCCGTTGATCGGATCAACTGGAACCCTCGACGTTGTAAACAACGGAGTGCCGACAACAACAACATATATATATATTTGTTAATATATATATAATTAGAAATAACTCTGACCAAAGTAGCATTAATTTTCTAGGTCATTCAATTTTTCTCAAATGATCAATGGGCCAATTGAATAAACCTGTCAATAACATACTTATAATGACTACTGGAAATAGCTGTTAGTCAAATTTACTACAATAAAGAAAAATATGTAATGACCATTATTTATGCCTTGTTGGCTGTTATGACATGTTAATTATAGTAGTAATAATTAACATATTATAGTAGACAAATATTTTACCATACAAGTTACAGGTATCAAGTTTCCAAGGGATCACTTGGCTTGTTAGAAGTAGCAGCCAAATAACTCTCAAATAACACTTTATCTACCATCTTAGAAAAAAGGAGGGACATATAGAATAATGTAATTCTACAGGAGTGGCTGTGTGGTAAGAAGCTTGCTTCCCAACCACATGGTTCCCGGTTCAGTCCCACTGTGTGGTACCTTGGGCAAGTGTCTTCTACTATAGCCTCGGGCTGACCAAAGCCTTGTGAATGGATTTGGTAGATGAAAACCGAAAGAAGCCTGTCGTGTGTATATATATATATATATGTGTGTGTATGTGTGTGTGTGTGTCTGTGTGTATGTATTTGTTATTTGTGTCTGTGTTTGTCACTCCACCATCGCTAGACAACCAATGTTGGTGTGTTTGTCCCTGTCACTTAGCAGTTCGGCAAAAAGAGACTGATAGAATAAGTACTAGGCTTACAAAGAATAAGTCCTAGAGTCAATTTGATCAACTAAAGGCAGTGCTCCAGCATGGCCACAGCCAGATGACTGAAACAAGTAAAAGAATGAAAGAATATATAGAAAAAGGGGATTTTCATGGCAGGAATGTCTTTGATTATAGGCTTGGTCAATCAGGGCTGATTTAGGATTAAACAAGAACAGCAATTATATGAAGTAATAAAGGCAGCTTCAGTTTGATTACTCAGCCTGATACAAATAGCAACCAAATCTCTTTTAATATATAACTCTACCAATTATTGTTAAAGGAGAAAAACGCCATCAAATAATATTATGATACAAATTAAAAAGTAAGAAAAAGTAAATAAAAAAAATAAGACAATTGCAACCTGAGTGACTTTAATTGTACATCTGTTGAATCAGGGCTAGCTTAGAGCTGAACAAATACAATAATAAGTTAATCAAGGACTAAACAACTACACCATTGCCCATATAAGGCATGCCACTAATAATAATGATTTATACACAAATGAATACAAATATAAATGTTCATATTTATGCATAAATATGCTGAAAACGCTTTCAGCTATATGCTAATAATATATGTTGAAAAGGTGAGTGAAATTTTGACGTACCATGAAAAGGGTTGTAAAAAATGTATCTGCTATTCTTGTGCTGTGTAGCACCTCCGATATCCCACAATTCAACAAAGTATGTGCGTTCATCAGCAGTTCCTGCTTTATATTCATGTAACTGTGAGTTGTCCCATATGTGAAGATAGAAAGACAGAGATAGTCAAAGAATCACTTAACACAAGGATGCTATAACATAGAAAACAATACTTAAATATGGATAGATGATTGGTGGAAAGCTGGTAGAATCATTAGCACATCGGACAAAAATGCTTAGTGGTATTTCTTCTGTCTTTTGACATTCTGTGTTCAAACCACGCTAAGGTTAATTTTTCCTTTCACATCTCTTTGGGATTGATAAAATAAAGTACCAGTCAAGTACTAGAATCACAGGAATCAACTTGAGTCCTTCCCTTAAAATTGCTGGCCTTCAACCCTGCAACATACTGGCATCTTGTTCAGAGTAATGTTGTGATCTTGATTACTTATATGCTAGGGTAATTGGCTTTATAAGTCCTAGGGCTAAAGAAAAAGAAATAAAAAGAAAATTGGAAGAACCATGTCCGCCATCTGTATTCAATTTATCTCTCTATTTTCTTTTCCATCATTTGCTATCTATTTATCTACTTATTCTGCTAGCTATGTAGAGAGACCCAGCCATCCATCCACCTGGCCGTCCATCCATGATGTTATTGCATGTCTTGTGCACTCATAGTTTTCATAAGTTTCATTTATCCAATGTTCATGTTTTCGTGCAAGTATAGGTTTGGACGGGGCATTAATTGTGGCTTGTGGCAAAGTCTTATGGTTGGATGCTCTTCCCATTGCCAGCCTTTACCTATTTTTTAGTAACGGATTTTTTTTGTTTCAAAAGATCTTTGACAGAACAGAGCAGCTGGTTGCAATGTCAACAAGGAAATGTAAACATGATTGTAGCTTCACTCTATGATAAATCTGGAAAATCAATATTCATGTACAAACACACACACATGAGATTCCTGCAGTTACCATCTATCAAATTCCTCAGAAGGTTTTGGCTGGCTTGGAGCTATAGTAGAAGACATATACTCAACCTGTCACACAGTGGGAGTAAACCAAAACCATACAATCAAGAAGCTAACTTCTCAACCATACACCCATTCCTGGGTACATATTATAAAGTTCCCACATGTTGCTTAAAGCAATAGAGTCTTGAGTTCTTTCTTATTAATACTTTCAACAGCTAGATTTACTTTTAAGATATTACGATTTTAGACTCTGCCTTTTTGTTTGAAATACTTTCTTTAATTCTTTGCCAGATTCAATCATGAGAATTAGGGCATTGGTATAATGTCATTGTAAGCAAGTGTTGTTATATGAATACTTACAGCAACCTCTACAGAACAACCAATTGTGTATGCTGGATTATTTGTAGCTTCACCATGACAAAGAAGCTGTACAAGTGATGTTTTACCAACGCCTGAAAATATAACTGTATGCATAAATATTTATAATACAGATACACACACACACAGATAGATAGATAGATAGATAGATAGATAGATAGATAGATACACACATACATATATGTCATCACCATTTAATGTCTGTCTTCAATACTGGCATGGATTGGACAGTTTGATAGGATTTAATGAGCCAGAGGATTGCACTGAGTTGTAATGTTTGCTGGCTGCCCTTCCTAATGCCAAACACTTTACAGGGTGTACCTGGTGTGTTTTTTGCAGTATTGGTACTGTATGTGCGTACATGGTTACATGTATGCATTTGTCTACAATGATATAATATAAATGCAAACAGCCACACTAGAAACGGACCAAACAACCACCAATAAATATTTCTTCAATCTTAACCTCCCCAAAACACTCAGCTTAAAATTTCCTAAAAGAAGTCAAATAATACCAACACCAATTCAACCTAAATCTGAACTATAGTGTGTGACTAACTAATTTATCTACTAACATTGTTTTCTGAATCCATTATCATAAGGAAAAAACAACTTTCAATTCACAAACATGTGAAATGAATTCGACAAACTATTCACATTATCATGCTTGGCTGAACCGTAAACAATAATGAAGCTTCCACATCAAACCAAGTAAATTTGCTTACCATAACTTTCTAGCACCCCACACCCGCCAAACACTATCCTCCTACCCTCTTCTACATCACACCTAATTATCATTTCCTATAGGTCTAATTTCAGCATGCCCCTCCTCCCCACATATAAAAAAATTTACAAAAGACTATAAAGTCAAAAAGCGCAGCTCAAGTAAAGCACGATCTGGCAAAGGTTATATGCTTTTGTCAGACTACTTTACTTGTGCTGTAAACTTTGATTTGCTGCTTTTCTTGAGTGGTAAACCTTTGCCTTGTTGCCTTCCATCCTTTCATCTTTCAAGGTCAATAAAATAAAGCACCAGGGGTTGATATAATTAATTCCATTCCTCTCAAAATTGCTGGCCTTGTGCAGAAAATTGAAACAATATATATGTAATTCTATATTTAAGAGATGAGGAATTATTTACATTATTTACATTTGACGGATATTGACGAAATTTCCTCGAGACGCCTGATGAAGGCTAGAGGGTATATCAGCTGAAACATGTTAACAACAAACAAGATGAGGACAAATATCTGTCAAATGTCGTCGTTTAACGTCCGCTTTCCATGCTAGCATGGGTTGGACGATTTGTCTGAGGACTGGTGAAACCAGATGGCTACACCAGGCTCCAATCTGATCTGGCAGAGTTTCTACAGCTGGATGCCCTTCCTAACGACAACCACTCAGAGAGTGTGGTGGGTGCTTTTACGTGTCACCCGCACAAAGGTCATGTGTGTTGCCCGCACATGAGCCAGTCCAGGGGCACCGGCAACGATCTCGCTCGAAAATCCTACGGCGGCCCCGCACAAGAGCCAGTTCAGGGGCACTGGCAACGATCTCGCTCGAAAAACCTCATGTGTCGCTCACACATGAGCCAGTCCAGGAGCACTGGAAACGATCTTGCTGGAAAATCCTACGATGGCCTCGCACAAGAGCCAGCTCAGGGACACCGGCAACGATCTCGCTCGAAAGATTTCATGTGTCGCCCGCACATGAGCCAGTCCAGGGGCACTGGCAACGATCCCGCTCGAAAGATTTCATGTGTCGCCCGCACATGCGCCAGTCCAGGGGCATTGGCAACGATCCCGCTCGAAAATCCTATGACGGCCCCGCACAAGAGCCAGTTCAGGGGCACTGGCAACGATCTCGCTCGAAAAATTTCATGTGTCACCCGCACAAGAGCCAGTCCAGGTCAACCACACAAGAGCCAGTCCCGGTCACCCACACAAGAGCCAGTCCAGGGGCACCGGCAACGATCTCGCTCAAAAATCCTACGACGGCCCCGCACAAGAGCCAGTTCAGGGGCACTGGCAACGATCTCGATCGAAAAACCTCATGTGTCGCCCGCACAAGAGCCAGCCCAGGGGCACCGGCAACGATCTCGCTCGAAAATCCTATGACAGCCCCTTACAAGAGCCAGTTCAGGGGCACTGGAAACGATCCCGCTCGAAAGATTTCATGTGTCGCCCGCACATGAGCCAGTCCAGGGGCACCGGCAACGATCTCGCTCGAAAATCCTATGACAGCCCCGCACAAGAGCCAGTTCAGGGGCACTGGCAACGATCTCGCACGAAACATTTCATGTGTCACCTGCACAAGAGCCAGTCCAGGGGCACCGGCAACGATCTCGCTCAAAAATCCTACGACGGCCCCGCACAAGAGCCAGTTCAGGGGCACTGGCAACGATCTCGATCGAAAAACCTCATGTGTCGCCCGCACAAGAGCCAGCCCAGGGGCACCGGCAACGATCTCGCTCGAAAATCCTATGACAGCCCCGCACAAGAGCCAGTTCAGGGGCACTGGAAACGATCCCGCTCGAAAGATTTCATGTGTCGCCCGCACATGAGCCAGTCCAGGGGCACCGGCAACGATCTCGCTCGAAAATCCTATGACAGCCCCGCACAAGAGCCAGTTCAGGGGCACTGGCAACGATCTCGCACGAAACATTTCATGTGTCACCTGCACAAGAGCCAGTCCAGGGGCACTGGCAACGATCTCGCTCGAAAAATTTCATGTGTCACCTGCACAAGAGCCAGTCCAGGGGCACTGGCAATGATCTCGCTCGAAAAACTTCATGTGTCACCCGCACATGAGCCAGTCCAGGGGCACCGGCAACCATCTCGCTCGAAAATCCTACGACGGCCCCGCACAAGAGCCAGTTCAGGGGCACTGGCAACGATCTTGCTCGAAACATTTCATGTGTCACCCGCACAAGAGCCAGCCCAGGGGCACTGGCAACGATCTCGCTCGAAACATTTCATGTGTCACCCGCCCAAGAGCCAGTTCAGGGGCACTGGCAACGATCTCGCTCGAAATATTTCATGTGTCACCCGCACAAGAGCCAGTCCAGGGGCACTGGCAATGATCTCGCTCGAAATATTTCATGTGTCACCCGCACAAGAGCCAGTCCAGGGGCACTGGCAATGATCTCGCTCGAAAATGCTACGATGGCCCCGCACAAGAGCCAATTCAGGGGCACTGGCAACGATCTCGCTCGAAAAAACCTCATGTGTCGCCCGCACATGAGCCAGTCCAGGGGCACTGGCAACGATCCCGCTCAAAAGATATCATGTGTCGCCCGCACATGATCCAATCCAGGGGCACTGGCAACGATCTCGCTCGAAAATCCTATGACGGCCCCGCACAGCTCTCACTAACCATTCTTCTATCCCTAGTTTCCTCATTGACCACCAAATGAGAGATCGGGGGACCCTGTTAAAGGCTTTCTCCATATCAACGAAAGCCAGGAACAGAGGTTTATCCTTGGCTAGGTATTTCTCCTGAAGCTGTCTTACCAGAAATATAGCATCGGTGGTGCTTTTCCCAGGCACGAACCCAAACTGCATCTCATCTAAACTGACTCGCTCCCTAAGCAGTTGAGCTATGACCCTCTCTGTGATTTTCATTACCTGAGCTTGATACCTCTGTAATTATTTGTATCTAAAGTGTCACCTTTACCTTTGTAGCAGTTGACTATGGTGCTGCTACACCAGTCATTGAATATGACTCCTTCGTGTATCACCTGGTCCGTAATACGGGTGATTAGGCTATAGCCGACACTGCCAGATATTTTGAGCATCTCTGCAGTGATTCCTGATGGGCCGGGGGCTTTCCCTGTCTTCATACTCTTAATTGCTTTATCTACCATGGTACTGTCAACTCGGATAGCTGGTCCCTCTGTTGGGTCGACATACGGCAGACTCTCTTTCTCCCATTCATTCTCTTTATTAAGCAATCTATCGTAGTGGCGTCTCCAGACCTCTTTCTTTGCAGCCTCATTTAGAGCAAGCGGACCATCATCCATGCGAACACATTTCTCTCCTACTACATCACTATTCTCTCTCCTACACTGTCTTGCAACACGAAATACCTCAAGTCTTTGGTCCTCACGGTGCAGAACATTGGCAAATCTTTTCTTATCTGCCTCCCCTCTGGCTAAATAAACCTGTCGCCTAGCTTCCCTTCTGGCAGATTGGTACAATTCCCTGCTACCACCGTTCTTCCAGTACTTCCAAGCCTGTTTCTTTTGTCTAATAGCCCTGTCTACCTCCTTGTTCCACCACCATGTTATTTTGGGTCGAGAAGGGACCTTGCACCAACCACAGATCTCGTCGGTGGCCCTCAGTAGGTTGTCTCGTAGAAACGTCCAGTTGTCCTCTACATTTTGTGAAGCTACATCCTCCTCTATTTCGTCGAAGGTTTCGAGTAATAAGTCTCTAAATCTCTGTCCATTCGCAGGATCTTTGAGCTTCCATATCCTTCTCCTCCAAGCTGGTCGTCTTCTGGGCAGCCACTTAGCTCTGATCCTGAAGTCACTAACTACTAGTCTATGTTGTGGGGTACATTCTTCGCCTGGGAATGTTTTGGCATTTCTAAGCAGCCGCCTTTCCCTTTTCCTGGCGAGTATGTAGTCAATTTGGCTTGTGTGCCTGCCAGAACGGTAGGTGACTAGGTGACTGGCAGGTTTCCTGAAGTTAGTATTGCAGACCATAAGGTCATTTGCATCACAGAACTCCAGCAGCTTGGTTCCCTCCTCATTGCGGGAACCAAAATCATAGCCTCCATGTACGCCATAGAAGCCCCCTGAATGTTGTCCAACATGACCATTGAAATCACCAGCCACAAAGAGAAGGTCCCTGTCATTCGTCGATGAGGTAGTCTGCAGAAGGGTGTCATAAAATTGGTCTTTCTGTTCGTCGGGTAGCCCGGGCTGAGGGGCATAGGCCGAGATAATGGTTGTTAACCCATGGTGTAGGACTAATCTAATCTTAAGTATTCTATCGCATACTCTAACCACCTCGATTACCTTATCCACCCATTTCTCTGCAAGAAGTATACCCACGCCCCCGACCCCGTCTGTGTTTCCTGCCCAGAAAATCTTGTACCTGTGTTCTTTGCCTGTGAGGAGCCTAGCGGAACAACCTCTCCACCTTACTTCTTGGAGGCAGCAGATATCGACACATCTCCGTTCAAGCATCTCAACAATCTCACCAGACCTACCTTTCAGTGTGCCAACCCTGAGGGTGTGGGAGGTATGGACCCGTGAGACCTTGGGGCGGGGAACGGCAGCGTCATGTACCTGAAAAGAAAGCTCGCATTTTGCAGAGAACATAACAATCAGTAGCATTCCTTTCAGCCAGCATCCACTATACTATCGTATTATGCACCATATGATCTCTACCTTACATAGGGGGATAAACCCTAAGTGGGGGTGGGAAATCTTTAGAAGTGTTCATGGGGGACAGTCATGGTACTGGTGAGGAAGATAGGAACCTCCGGTACTGGTGTAGAAGATAGGAACTTCCGGTACTGGTGTAGAAGATAGGAACTTCCGGTACTGGAGTACACGATAGGAACTTCCGGTACTGGTGGAGGGGGTGGGAGGGCGGGTGCACCAAACCGGCGCTGAACAGGAATTAATCGAAGGGGAAGGAGAAGATATATAGAGAGTGGGATCGAGATATACATAGTGAAATAAATATCGGGAGAGACAGACAGATTAAAACAGAGAGGGAGTGAAATTGAAAGAGAAAGATTAAAAGAGAGAGGGTTATTCAAAAGCACGAGGTGTTTAGGGATTTCTATCATTTGTACACAGTAAATATAGGATGGTAGAAATTCGGCCAGCTAATTCTAAGACAAAGTTATAGCGTTAATGAATATATATGTATACACATACTGAATAAAATGTTTCTTCATCTATGTCTCATAATATAATGATGTGAAAAACAGAGATTGTAAAGTTAAGTAGAAGACTTAAAGGATGGGTGCAGTGCAATGCATGAAAGAGTTAAAAGGGCAGCTTTGGCATGACTGCAGCCATCGTCGTCATTGTTTTAATGTCCTATTTCCCAGGCTTTGTAAAGCATGGTAAAATGGAAATTCATTGAGGCAAATTTTCTATGGTGGGATGTTGTTCCTGTTGCCAACCTTCACCCATTTCCAAGCAAGGTAGTATTTATTTCATCTTTACCAAACTTTTCATAGGAGAATGGAAATGAAGAACATTGTATTACAATGTTCAATGTTTAGATGCGTGTGTGTCTGTGTGTGAGTGTATGTATGTGGGTGGGTGTATCTTACCACTGTGAAAGTAAACCTATGACACTGACACTATTAGTAGGTGGTGGGAAGAGGCTTATTCAAGGTAGACAGCTCTACAGCATTGGCTCTGCTCTAAACTGAATCATATTCATAGCTGTTTTTGTTTAAGCCTGATAGAGCTGATAGATCCATGATCAGAAACTCTTAAAGGTTATGGTTATACTACATTTTCTTCTGGCATCCAATATCTTCTTTAGGAAAGTATATTATTCCTAGCGGTTGGAGTGTCCATAGTGAACGTCTAGATATGAAAACAGCCCTAAATAGATAAAGTAATATATTCCTTGATATTTTTGCCGTGCTGAAAAGATAGGTTAATATGTTTTTAGTTGTAGTGTTTGTACGAGACCAGTAGAGAGATGGTGAGATGATCTTAAGTTATCTTACTTTAATTACTCTTCATACTTGTTAATGCCAAGACAAAGCCAACAGACTAGATAGAGACAGGCTGTTCTGGCACACTGACTTACCTACCCTGTATACAGCTGAGGCAGAGAATGACTGGATAATCAGGTTGCTCTGCCATGCTCACCTACCTACTCTACATACAGTAAATGAAGACAAAGTGCTGACTATATCCCAATGAACTATTAAACAATAATAGCATAGTTTTAAGACTCTCAGATCATCATTGCTTCATGTAAGCCTTCAATTTATGAAAATTACAATTAATGCTTCCATAAGATACTGAATTTCAAATCACAGATTTCTATAACTTTCTATATCATAGGGGAAGGAGGGAGTGGGAATAAACAATTATTGGTAAACTCATGTTTGGGTAGGGACAGAATTCCAGAAGTCTGTTACTCTAGAAAAAAATGATTGGACAGTATGAGGTGACAGAAGCATGTCTATGAGTCAAAGGTTGGTGAGAATTGGTAAGTGAATCTCTGCCAAGAAGTTACATGGCAGCCTTTTTTCAGGGGTTGTGCAGGAAGTTAGTGCATATCACAGCAGCAGCACTGTCTCAGATGTAGAGAAAGAGAGAGAAGTGGGGAGAGAGATAGAGTTAGATAGATAGAGAGAGAGTCTTGTGAGTGGATTTGACAGATGGAAGCTGAAAGAAATCCATCATGAATATATGTATATAATGTGTATCAGTGTGTGTATGCTTGTGTCTCTGTGTCTTGATATTGTATGACAGTTGTAAATAGCGTTACTGTCAGACAAGCAGTGTTATTCATTTCCAATATTCCGAGAAAACATGTCTGGCCGTAGGGAAATATTACCTTGCTTGGAAACAAATGACAGTTGGCAACAAGAAGGGCATCCAACCATTGAAAATCTCCCTCAGTAATCTCTGTCTGAATCATGTAAGCATGGAAAAATGGATGTTAAAATGATGAAGAAGAAAGATTTTATGATTTTCTTCAGATATAACAATATTAATAGGTTGATGAGATAAGTACCAGTTGAGTACTGGAGTTGATGCAATCAAGTAACTCCACTCCTAAAATTGCTGGCTTTGTATGAAATTTGAAACAATTGTTATTATTTTTTTCTACTCCAGGCACAAGAGAGGGAGACAGTCAATTAGATTGACCCCAGTATGCAACTGGTACTTAATTTATCGACCCTGAAAAATGAAACGCAAAGTCGACCTCGGTGGAATTTGAACTCAGAACGCAAAGACAGACAAAATACTGCTAAGCATTTCGCCCGGTGTGCTAATGTTTCTGCCAGCTAACTGCCTTGTTTTTTAGAAATATATTAAGCCCAATTGTTGTCAAATATACAAAGCCCAATCTACCTATCATGACTTCCTGTCTAATAAAGATACTCTAGGCACATGCATCACACCCATATGTGTGGGACAGTGATATCACTTGTCCACCTTATTAGAAAACACAAATTTAATATAAAAACATATTTCCTGAAATTGCAAATTATTTAAAATATAAAAATATAATTTTCAGAGAGAATTTATCAAAATAGAAAACAAATGAAGTTTGAAGTTTAAAAATAATAGGATCGACCACTCACGACTAGCTAGCGCGGACGCGCGACTGCGCGTTCGGGACCACTCTGCTTTAGTAGTACCCTTATACTCTGTGTGTTTTCTGCCTCATGGATATAGGTGTCAAATTTGTTCCAATAACTTTCGAGTAATAGATAGATAGATAGATAGAGAGAGAGAGAGAGAGAGACATATAGCTCGCTCCGGCCAGTCATGGTATTAGCTGTCAGTAGCCAAAGAATCGACAGGCATGCAGGCAGACAGGCAGACAGACAAATACTTCACTAGCAGTGAGCACTTTCACTTCTGACAGCTAATAGCATGACAGTGCCAATTTTTCTAACGTCCTGTACCATGATATGTATCTATATACACATGTAGATGTAAGTATGTACATATATGTGTGTATACATGCATATATATTCTTTGTATTATTATATCATCGAACGCACACGTCCATTTGCAAGTATATATGTATATATATGTGTCTGTATATATATATATATGTGTGTGTGTATATATATATGTGTGTGTGTGTATATATATATATATATATATATATATATATATATGTGTGTGTGTGTGTATATATATATATATGTATGTATGTGTGGAGGCGCAATGGCCCATTGGTTAGGGCAGCGGACTCGCGGTTTCGATTCCCAGACCGGTCGTTGTGAGTGTTTATTGAGCGAAAACACCTAAAGGTCCACGAGGCTCCGGCAGGGGATGATGGTGTACCCAGCTGTACTCTTTCACCACAACTTTCTCTCACTCTTACTTCCTGTTTCTGTTGTACCTGTAATTTAAAGGGTCAGCCTTGTCACACTGTGTCACGCTGAATATCCCTGACAACTATGTTAAGGGTACACGTGTCTGTGGAGTGCTCAGCCACTTGCACGTTAATTTAACGAGCAGGCTGTTCCGTTGATCTGATCAACTGGAACCCTCGACGTCGTAAGCAACGGAGTGCCAACAACAATGTATGTATGTGTGTATGTGTTCTTGATATTCTTTTATTATGATATTCTCTATTATGTATACTGAAGAATAGCTTCTAAGTTAATGATGTATTTGCCACTACAATGTTTTCTAGATTTGCATTCGCCAACTGGTGACACTACCCGCATACTGGTTACCATTAAAAATCTGTTTACTGTCAATTGAACACTCGCAGTATTTATATCCACCTTGTGTAAAGTAGCTCCACTATATTCAGTACAAGTGTTTTTATGTATTCGGAAAGTATTTCCGAATACATTAATCAAATATGTGATACTAAACGAAAGTTACGAAAACATCACAAAACTACAAACGTGGACAAGGCAGTGAAGTTAAATTTGCCGACAATTAACTTCGTACATCATGTTGTCATTCAACAAGGCAGATCGATGATAAAATAATAATGATAATAATAAATATAATTATAGTAAATTATTTCTTTAAAATGTATCTGTAGTAAATGATAGAAACTTCACCTGAGTCTCCAGTCACAAGAATCCGGACTTTGTCAATCGCAGCCATTTGTCATAAGAAAACATTGTAATCAAATAATTAAAGAGCAATTTATTGGTTAGAGTTATCTCCCTTACATTACCTTTACGTCTTGAAAATTATCTCTTGTTGTCTAGCTTAATAGAAATGGCAGTCAAATCTCCGTCAAACAAGAACGCCTTCGTCTTGTTGTTTGAACTGTGAGAAATGGTAGTCGAATCGCCGTCAGACCACATAATGACCATAGCTGATTAGCCGGACCCGTTCTACACGTGGTGGCAGCCGTTCTACATAACTTTACAAGTCAGTAATGTTCAGGTACCGGACTAGTGCACGCATCACGACCAGGTAGAGATGGTGGGATTTCTATGGCTGTAGAATTTACCTCGAACTAGCAACGCTCCAGGGTAACATTGTCAGGCCAGGGATTTCTAGAAATTATTCATGGACCCCGACTCGAAAATCCCCTGGAATAGACCAGCCAGTTGATTTTTATTGACGGCCGGCGTCTCCCCGAGAATGCCGTCGCTTTTGCCTCTACAGACTGCCAACGTAGGATTCTATTTACCGCTCGTCAGACAGATAGAGGGCTCTGACTACTTGACGACATTCCAAGCACCAAGTGATTTGTTTTGATCTTCACTTGGCCCAGGACTGTAGCTCTGTCAAAGAGACAATCTGTCAAAGAAACGGTGGCTACACCCGTTCACTATCAAAGAATTGCTTGAGATATCAAAGCTCAGCAAATAGAGCACCTGACCGGTGGAACATGTCATTTTTCTTAAAAAACAAAAGAACAGACACTCCAGTCTGGTTAGATGTGAGCAGGGGGTGGGACTAGGTGGTTAAGCAGTAACAGATGGCGGAGAATACGTAGGCGTTCGCCACCGTTGCTTGACTTTTAAGGAATATCTTCCACTGCTCATTTCAGTTTATCACTGGATCGAACCATACCCATTGCAATTTAACCAGTCATTCTGTCAGCGCCCCACAACACTGTTTAATTGTATAGAATTACCCCTCCAGAGGTAGTTCCTTACAGTTTTCCTGATTGACTTTGGTTCCTGTCATTACCTCGTAGTCCAATAGTGCGGTGCCAGTCACCTCGATGCACTTGGTATCGGACATTATTACGGCGTTGTCGTGCGCATATGACGGCACAGATCTTTGGCATCGTTGTTCATGCGGGTTGCTCCTCAATGTCTTTAGTCTACACAGTTGTATGTCTACAGTCAATACAAACAGAAAAGATGAGAAGGGACAATTTTGAAAGTTCCAGTCCATTATATTGGACGATTCCGATAGGCAGTCATTTACTCTAACCACAAAGCAGATATGCGCATTGCAGCGTTCCAACCTTCAAAGAGGAGGTAACAACTGCCAAGTAATGGTGGTCGACCATATCGAAGGTTTTTGATATCTCTTAATTGATCAGAGTATCTTCTGTGTCAGGTTCTTTACCCTCTCTCTTTATGATGTTTCACAAGAGGTAGAGATTGTTGCGAGTCGATATGTTAGGAATGGTGCATGATAAACTGTATAACGATAAAAAAAACTGTATAAGAACTGTATAAGAAGAATGTTAAATGAAACTGCGAGTTTTGGGGGACTCGTAAGCCATTCCATCATCATACAGTATGTTACTCATTTCATTTCAACATTCGCTTTATGTACCCCACGTTTTGTATTGTATTGTCTGTCTTTGTAATGTCCCCCCTCTTTGTAATGAGGCCTTAGTGCCTATAATAAAGATTTCACTGATATCTTCATCCTTCTAGCTGGCTGCTTTCTTATATATACGACAGAATTCATTTCCAGGCAAATAACATTGGGAACGAAATTCATAATCACTGTCTCCTCTCCTCTTACAATTTCTATCATCTTCTCTTCACAACATTGTTATATCAAAGCAATCTTGACCAACTAAAGCACATTCATTCATTCTGCTCAATTCGGTACGTAAGCTTTTTCGTTTCTAAATTGCATAAATATTTCCCATTTCACTGCTATTTCTAACACGCGTTGCGACCACGTAACGGCTTTTCGTAAATACTTGTTCTCTGCTACCACCACGGCTTACAAATACAAATAAAATCTGTTCATGTCTACAAGTACACCTCATATCAACTCCCAACACTTTTCTTTCTTTCTTTTCCACCGCATTCATATGTTTTCCATCGTGGACTTTCCAATTCTGATACAATAATACCGTTCCTTTTCAATTCAGTGTCCATACTCCTGATTTTTACCTTTTCACTTCTTTCAAATTAATTCCATAATTTTCCATAATGCGGGCACAGAGCAAGCTTTTGCTTCGCTTCACTCTATTTTATACATTTTCATCTCTTTTCAATTTCTTTCCGCAACAAT
The DNA here is from genome assembly GCF_046866305.1 of Octopus bimaculoides. NCBI lineage: Eukaryota > Metazoa > Mollusca > Cephalopoda > Octopoda > Octopodidae > Octopus > Octopus bimaculoides. Next base: position 123,189,554 of record NC_142929.1, on the reverse strand, counting down.
AGGGGAACACGGTACTTGATAACGAGCGAAAACACTCACACTTTCTACACTTCTCCTTAATGAACACGTGCCAGTGCATGCATTACATTTTACCGACTTCCTTTCCGCCTTCTTCAATAATGCGGCCCTGCAGACCTAATAACTTACCTACAATCATTCCTAAACTCATTTCACTAAAGAAATATGAAATATTTCACTGCTATTTCTAGCACGCGTTCGTACCACGTAACGGCTTCTCGCACATACCTGTTCAGTGGTAACACGACGCCTTACAAATAACAACCAATTCGGTTACTGTCTACAAGTATCGCTGCATATCAACTCAAAACAATTTCCTTCATTTCTTTTCCAGACGATTCATATGTTTACCATCACGGACATTCAAATTATGCACAAATAATACCTTTCTTTCTCAGTTTCATCTCCCTAATCCTAATTTCCACATTTTCACGTTTATTCCATGCTTCTTCCCTAATGCGGACGCCGAGCAATCTTTGGCATTGCTTCACTCAATTTCTTACATTTTCATCTCTTTAGAATTTCTTTTATTTACAATAGGGTAACAGGGTACTTGATAACGACCGAAAACAATCCCACTTTCTCCACTCCTTACTGATACGCGTGCCACCACGTAACGGCTTCTCGCAAATAGCTGTTCAGTGGTAGCACGACGTCTTACAAATACAAAACAATTCCGTTAATATCTCAAACTACACCTGCATATCAACTCCCAACTATTCTCTTTCTTTCTTTTCCAGCCCATTCATATGTATTCCATCACGGACATTCAAATTATGCTACAATAATACCTTCCTTTTTCTATTCCCTGTCACGACTCCTACTTTCCACATTTTCATTTCTTTCAAAATAATTCCTCTTCCCTAATGCGGAAGCCGAGCAATCTTTGACATTTATTCACTTCATTTCTTACATTTTCTATTCTTTTCCATTTCTTTCATTAACAATAGGCTAACAGGGTACTTCATACGGAGCGATAACACTCCCACTTCTTTCACTTTTTACTGAAATGCGTACCACTGCTCACATACAAATTTAACGATACTTTTTTCCTTCTACCTTCATGTAGACCTGCACACCGACTAACTTACCTATAACCATTCCTACACTCACATGCAGCATCAACGGCAGCTTCGACACCACCAGCACAAATAAACAAACCTAATCAATTCATCCAATTGCTCTTTCATTAACCCTATAGGAAAGTGGGTTATACATCATTAGATGTATACCTGACTTTCCTATATAAAATTAGAAATTAAACGGAACGCTGAACTCCAGACTATCAACTTATACAACATTTATTCAGGTGGTAAATATATACATCTTTAGCTCTTGTTGTTGTTACAGCTGTGTGTGTGAGTATAGTTGTTGGGACATTGTTATGTAGATGTAAGCGAGCTGTCGAGCGTGTAGTAACGCCGTGCGCATGCGTAGTCTCACGCATGCGTGGAATTAAACAACCAAGCGTTCCCGCTTCTATTCTCTCTCTTTCTCGGTCAGCCGGCCATGAGCATGGACGTGTCAAGCAGTGTCTCCAACATTCCAACTCTGGAGACAGTCTCTTTACGTGTTTAGCTGTCTCTCTTCATCTTTCGAACTTACGCTCGACAGCTCGCTTACATCTACATACCAAACGTCCAAACAACAATGCTCACACACACAGAAGCTGTAACAACAAACAAGAGCTAAAGATGTATATATTTACCACCTGAATAAATGTTGTTTAAGTTGATAGTCTGGAGTTCAGCGTTCCGTTATATTTCTAATTTTATATAGGAAAGTCAGGTATACATCTAATGATGTATAACCAACTTTCCTATACTGGTGACCCCGACGTGATTCAAACACGCAGCCCGCTGAGCTGCAATAACCCACTTTCTATAAAGTGGTGACCCCGACGAAGAAACAAACGCAGCATGGACTCTGGACTACCAACTTATAACTGGTGAACCCGACTAAAGAACAAATGCGGCCATGGAGACTGAACTACTAACCAGCATCATCGTCATGACCAACACGATTCTACGATTACTACGCCACCAACATCTCCAACCATAGTCAACACGACTTACTACGTATTACCAACATCAACAAGCGCGGTTTTTATCTCGCCTCTGTTAGAGTGGCTGTTTCCACTCACGATAAACAGACAAGAATTACAGCCTGCGACTTTCCAATTGTGTACTAAAAAAAAAAACTTGGTATAAAACTCTCACGTGTACTGACTTTCTATCTGCTGGTGATATCTCACATACATATAGACGGCCTGTCTCTTATTATGTTCTTATATGTCGCATTCACACTCTCACATACACATACATCTTTTATACGGTTGTGGTCTTTCATTACTGGTCATCTATGTTATCGTAGAATAACATATTTATTTGTATATCATCTTTGATATATTATTTTGTGTTAGACCGTGTGACACGTTTAAATAAAAGGAGTCCTCTGTTTTTCCATTCGTCACCATTTCTCCTTTTTGAGTTCGCACGGTCGTTCTTTCATCTTGGGTTAAGAAAATTTTTCTTCGAGGTTTTCGCTAATGGTCGTACAGAGATTTGTCTGTCGATCGTCTGTAAAAGCGCACCTCTTCAAACACCATCACCGAGTGACCTTTTCGCCACCAGCTTCGTTCAACCAAGATTACCACCGTGACGACAACAATTACTACTACCAACTACAAGCATTCCCCCCGACGTCGCCAAGTTTCAACAGGACATTCTATCTCCTTGTGGGACTCTTGTACGAACTGGATTTTTTCTCTACAGACACTTTCACTTGTTCTGTGTTTTCACTCACACACACACTTGTGCACTCATATATTTACTTTCCTTTCAGGGAAAACAAACAATCAGACTTTTACATCGCGTGATTCCAGTTTCCTGGACAGTTGTCATCACGGTTGTTTTGTCATTGTCATTTCATTTGTACATTGCATGCATGTATCACACGAGTGTACATTTCATTTCTTTCATTTTTCTTTGTGTGTGTTTTGTGCTACATCTTGTGGGTGGTTTTCAGTGGCCATCCTGCCTCAGGCGTTCTAACAGATTTCATATTATCGTGCGTTTTCGCACTGTCAAGGGAGCCCTGTAGTAACGCCGTGCGCATGCGTGGAATTAAACAACCAAGCGTTCCCGCTTCTATTCTCTCTCTTTCTCGGTCGGCCGGCCATGAGCATGGACGTGTCAAGCAGTGTCTCCAACATTCCAACTCTGGAGACAGTCTCTTTACGTGTTTAGCTGTCTCTCTTCATCTTTCGAACTTACGCTCGACAGCTCGCTTACATCTACACACCAAACGTCCAAACAACAATGCTCACACACACAGAAGCTGTAACAACAAACAAGAGCTAAAGATGTATATATTTACCACCTGAATAAATGTTGTTTAAGTTGATAGTCGGAGTTCAGCGTTCCGTTATATTTCTAATTTTATATAGGAAAGTCAGGTATACATCTAATGATGTATAACCAACTTTCCTATAAGCATAAGTCCGAAAGATGGAGAGTGACAGCTGCGTTACTACAACCCTTTCCCTATACGGCAGACCAGACATGCATTGACAAACAACACCCAAAATTCATGTCCACACAGACGATAACTTTCCCAACACATTTCATTACGACTTTCTCCTTTCCTATTACCATTTCTCTCGCCGTGCCTTTCACAACTATTGCCATTTTCATGTCATAACACTAACATCATGTTAGTGGACACATTTACCGTTCTAATACCACTTCATTATTACCGCAGCAGTTGCAAGTTTGCAAATTATCTACACTTACATAATAGCCATTCAATTAATATTTCATACTTCACAGTGTATCTCACTGCATTTCATCATGCTTATTTTAGATCATGCCCCGAAGAAAGACTTCTTCAATTGGACACGAAACTGCGAAAGCTGCAACATCATCAGCAAGAAGGGCAAATGAATCGTCGTTGGAAACTGACATTAGACGATCACAAAATGCTGAACGTACAACCACTTCAAGAACACTCCAAACAGATCACCAGCGTACACTTCGACGAAGTGCTGATGCTGCCTCAACTGCTGATGCACGAGCCGCAGAGACTTAACACCAGCGTCAAGTACGACGAAGTGCTGATGTTGCCTCAACTGTTGCTGCACAAGCTGCAGAGACTCAATACCAGCGTAAAGTTCGGCGAAGTGCTGATTGTGCCTCAACTGCTGCTGCACGTGCTGCAGAGAAGAAAAAACGAACGCGCTACATGCCTGCTCAGGAATGCTGCCAACATGGCTGCTGTGCGAGCTTTCCACACATTACAACAGAGACATTCTATGCTGCAGAGTACCATTCAACAAAGAGCTCATAGACGAGTATTTTCAACGCCATGCAGCTCACGATGGTTATTAAAGGCTTTCAGCTACAACCCTAACCTTCATTATGATGGCCACTCAGATATAAACATTGGAGATATGTCCATCACTTGCTCTTTCTGCAATGATAATAAGTGGTCCAGAGAAACTCCTGCTATGTTTTGCGCTAATGGAAAAGTTAACCCCACTCCGCTGCAGGATCCACCACAGCTGTTAAAGTCACTCTACGTTGGCACAAATAGAGAGTAGAAACATTTCCTAAATAACATCCGCAAGTACAACTGTGCATTCCAAATGACATCTTTCGGCGCTAATGTTGTTCAAGAAGGTGGGTTTATGCCAAATTTCGAAGTTCAGGGACAGGTTTACCATAGGATAGGCTCGCTCAAACTTGCTGAAAATCAAGATCCTCAATTCCTTCAACTGTACTTTGTAGGTAATTTACATGAACAAGCCACCCGACGAAACTCCATTTCCAATGGCACTAAATTTCAATTGATAATGCAACTACAAGATCTTCTGCACCAGACAAACAGCTACGTACGCAGCTTCAAGTATGCCTTGGAAACAGAAGCTTCTTCTAATTTCAATGTTATCATAGATGCTCAGAAAAGACCATCTACAGAACATGTAGGCCGTTACAATTCACCCGCATGCAATGAAATAGCTGTACTCCTTCACGGTGAACAGCACAATCCCAGAGACATTGTCCTTAGGCGACGTGACACCACCCTCCAACGAATTACAGAAACACACAGATCATACGACACACTTCAGTATCCACTTCTGTTTGTTTACGGTGAGGATGGCTACCACATCGGTATAGCATAGCAACATCCACAAAATCGTAATGAATATCTCAACAAGCCAGTATCCTGCATGGACTTCTACTCATACCGATTTATGACACGAAACAACTCCTGTAATCACCTCCACCAGTTTCGAGATCTGTTTCATCAATTTGAAGTTGATATGTGCGCAAAAATGGAATCAGAGAGATTGTGTTTCATCAGATCACATCAACAAAAATTGCGCTCTGACAGCTACATCCGTCTCCGAGATGCTATCAACAATGATGCTTCTCCAACAAGCATAGGAAGACTTTGCATCTTACCTTCCACATTCACTGGAAGTCCCCGATATATGCATGAAAGAAGACAGGATGCAATGACCTTTGTTCGCTATTACGGCAGGCCTGACTTATTCATCACTTTCACTTGCAATCCCAAGTGGAAGGAGATTCAGGCCGAACTCTTCTTCCGTCAAAAGCCTAAAGACAGACATGACCTGCTCGCCCGAGTTTTCCATCTGAAATTAATTACTCTCATGGACCTCCTAAAAAAAGGGCAAATCTTCGGACCCATACAATGTGACATGTACACAATCGAATGGCATGAGCCTTCCACATGCTCATGTCCTGCTTTGGCTCTCAACGAAGATCAAATCAACTGACATCGACAACATAATCTCTGCAGAACTTCCTGATCCAGCTTTAGACAAAGTACTATACGACATAGTAAAAGCAAACATGGTGCATGGTCCATGTGGGTGTGGATTCAATATTACCTCACCATGTTTGAAAGGCAGCGTATGTTCAAAAAAGTTTCCAAGGAAGTTCCTACAACAAGCTCAAACAGGTGCTGGTGGGTATCCATCATACAGACGGAGAAAACCACAAGACGGCAGTGTCACAGCAACTATCGGACAGCACGCGGTTGATAATAGATGGATTGTTCTCTACTGCCCACTCCTGTCAAAGATTTTCAATGACCAGATTAACGTTGAATTTTGCAACTCCGTTAAGTCCATCAAGTATGTTTGCAAGTATGTGAACAAGGGTTCTGACGCTGCAATGTTTGCACTTCAACAACAATACTGCCACGATGAGGTGACGCACTATCAGGTGGGACGCTACATAAGTAGAAACGAGGCTTTCTGGCGCATCTTTGGCTTTCCACTTCACCAATGACACACCGCCGTTCAACAGCTTGCAGTGCACCTGGAAAACGGTCAAAGAGTACTTCACCGATGCTAATGCTTCTCTGTTGGCAGAGCAACCAAGGGATAGCACACTCACTGCATTCTTCAAGCTCTGTCAAGTTGATCCATTCACTCAAACCTTACTGTATCCACAGATTCCATCGTACTATACTTGGAATGGAAAACAATGGACCCCAAGGAAAGTAGGTCAAAATGTTCATGGATACCCTGGCATTAACTTTGACACTTACCTTGGCCGAGTATACACAGTACATCCCACTCGACGAGAGTGCTTCTACCTCCACCTACTACTGCATGAGGTCAGAGGCCCCACATGTTTTCAGGCCCTAAAAACCGTTCATGGACATGTCTGCACAACATACAGAGAAGCCTGCTATCGATAAAGACTGTTAGAAGATGGTGCACAATGGGATGCAACTTTCGGAGGGGCTGCTTTATCACAATCACCTAAAAATCTCAGGGCACTATTTGCAGTATAACTGCAGACATGCGAACTGTGTGATCCTGCAACTTTATGGCTCAAGTACAGGGACAACCTGGCTGAAGACTTTCACCGGCAAGCTCAACGGCTCTATCCTGACATGGAGAGTATCAGCAATGAAGTCTACAACAAAACTCTCATTGACATTGAAGACAGAATTGCCACACTGGGTGGTAATGAATTGTCCACATATGGCCTGCCACAAACATTCAGGTCAGGGTCAAATAGCCTTCCCACTGCTGTCATTCGTGAAACATCTTACGACATTCAAGCGCTTTCAGAGTACATTGCTGAAAACGAGCATAAATTACTTCCGGACCAGCTGCAGGCTTAGACAACTATTATTAACAGAGTACGCCAACGTGAGGGACGAATCTTCTTCCTTGATGCTCTTGGAGGGACAGGAAAAACATTTATAACAAAGCTTCTATTTGCACAAGTTAGGCAGCATCAGGACATTGCAGTAGCTGTGGCTTCCTCTGGGATTGCAGCTACTTTGTTACCCAGTGGCAGGACAGCGCACTCGACTTTCAAATTCCCTCTCAATTTAGTAGCATCCGATATGCCTTCATGCAACATCACCAAAAGCTCTGATCAGGGGCAGGTACTTCAAATGTGTCATCTAATTGTCTGGGATGAATGCACCATGGCTCACAAGAGAGCTTTGGAAACATTAGATAGAGCCCTGAAAGACATCCGCGACTGTCACGCTCCAATGAGAGGTGTTACGCTTCTGTTGTTAGGTGATTTCGGGCAAACTCTTCCTGTTATTCCGAAAGGCACTAGAGCAGATGAGGTCCAAGCATGCCTACAGACCTCTACCCTGTGGCATCATGTTACCATCCTCAGTCTTAATACTAACATGAGAGCTCAGCTACACGGCGACCAAATGTCCAAAAAGTTTGCACAGGACATTTTGACAATTGGTGATGGCAAGGTGCCTCTCGACGCTGCAGGAGAAATGGAAGTATGACCATTTTGCTCTGTTGTTAATTCTGTAGATGACCTCAAATACAAAGTCTTTCCCAACTTCAAAGAAAACTACCTAAATCACAATTGGCTATGTGAAAGAGCAATATTAGCGCCAAAAAACTTAGCTGTTACAAAAATTAACCAACAGCTGATGCATTCTCTTCCCGGCAATCTTCAAACTTACAAGTCTGTTGATACAGTTCCAGATACAAATGAAGTGGCGAACTATCCTCTTGAATTTCTCAATTCGTTGGAGCATCCTGGACTACCTTCCCACATATTATCACTTAAAGTTGGAGCGCCTGTTATGCTACTCCGCAATCTGGAACCACCAAGACTTTGCAATGGAACACGACTCGTGATAAAGAAGATGATGTCACACGTTATCGAGGCTACCATTCTTTCTGGATGTGGAAAAGGTGATGACGTCTTTATTCCAAGAATTCCTCTTACTCCATCAGGAGCAGACATTCCTTTTACATTCAGAAGACTATAATTCCCTCTTCGTGTCACTTTCGCCATGTCCATTAACAAATCTCAGGGTCAAACCCTCTCTGTAGCTGGTCTTCTCTTGGAAGAGCCATGCTTCTCACATGGACAACTGTATGTTGGCTGCTCAAGAGTGGGAAGCAAAACAAACCTATTTGCATATGCTCCACAAGGAAAAACAAGGAATATTGTTTACAACGAGGTGTTATAATGACAACAAGAAAGTTTGTACATGATCACCTTTTTTACCAAACTTCATTGACTTTCATGTATTTATATTGATATAAATATATATATGTGTGTGTTTGAGTGTGTGTGTGTGTGTGTGTGTGTGTGTGTGTGTATCTATATATATAAAGATGAGAATGTGTGTCTGTGTGAATCCCTAAAACTCGAGAACTACACAACCAATTTCATTCCAAATTTATACATGGCTTAATTAGGGTCCATGTAGTGTCTTAGGCCAAAAACTTTTTTTAACTTCTTGCATAGTTCGAGCCCACACCAATATCATATCTCCTCCACTATTTCAGTATTACGTGTCAAAAGTGAAACAATAACATCACTCTACTGTAATGTCAGATACTTTCACTTTAATACTGAAACTATTCTACTACTTCGGTATTACATGTCAAAAGTGAAACAATAACATGTCGCTACTATAATGCCAGATACTTTCACTTTAATACTTTCAATTTCATACTGAAACTATTAAAGTGAAACTATACTCTCACATATATACAGGCATACTATAAGACCCAAGTTAAAAACATTCCCAACAATTCAACGTCTCAGGTTGACATTAACACACCCACCCCCAATAGGGGCCTCCATTCCCACATTTTACAGCTCCATGAGCTCCATTTTTCAGGAGCAAAATCCTTTTTACGGGATCCAGAAGACTGGAATTATGGAATATGGGCATAAAGATCAATAGTATGGGATACATGTGTCATGATTAGAATTTTTTTACAGTGTGTAAAGAAGGGAAAGAACCCCCATGTGCAATTTTGATGAAATTCGAATCATAGGTATTCCAGTTCCTTACAGAATATATAACAGAAAAGTCTCATTCTTAAATTGCACGTAACACGGGAAACGTCGAGTATCTCTTCTAGTATGAATTAATGCTAAAAATATTTGTCCTATGTAATTATAACAATATGAAGAGAAACAGTTTACACATATCGTGACTGCACACTTTGATCAATTTTTTTATAGCTACTTTTATCTTCAGCCATTCTACTTATGATAGGAAGAGAAACATGTTACGTATAGTGACTGTGCATATCGAAGAATATGTCCTGGGCCTAGCAGTGCATGACTAAGTCCGGCATCGCCTTTGTTAACTTCGTGACTACATGCAGTCAGGGATGCGTCATACAAGCGATGTGTGTGTGAGGGGGGGGGGGTGACGATAACGTCACATGATTGTAACGTGAGAAAAGGTGACATACAATCTACAAGAAGGCGGGGAATGAGTTCTAATTAAATGCCACAGTATTGCTCGTTGAAACTTGTTGATGCTTGTCTAATTTGAAGCCTTTATAAGCATGGAATCTGCTTACAGATTATCATTCAATTGTCGAGAGTGGTGGTAGAAGTGCCTCAACTCTCCTACTTATGAGTAAGGTAAGGTATAAAATTATTGGAATGTACATATGAAAATAATTATATATATATTGTATATTGCATTGCATTATCAATAAATATTTTGTAGTGAATTTTTATTTATTTATTGTAAATTTACCTGTTAACTCTCTCTCTCTCTCTCTCTCTCTCTATCTCTCTCTCTTTCGCTCGCTCTCTCTCTCTCTCTCTCTCTCTCTCTCTCTCTCTCTCTCTCTCTCTCTCCGGGTTCGATGACCCTGATGTTATGACGCCAGATAACTTTTATTCATTCATTCTCTGTCTGTCTCTCTCTCTTTCTCTCTCTCTCTCTTTCTCTCTCTCTCTCTCTCTCCCTCCCCCTTCTCTCCCCCCTTTCTCTCTCTTTCTCTCTCTCTCTCTCTCTCTCTCTCTCTCCACACAATTTCATAAATATAACTTTTTTGTCCTACAGATGTCTAAAAGGCGCATCAAATCATTAACTATGGAAGAGATTTTGACCACACTGGAAGAAGTTATGGAAGAGGAAGATGTAGAATCGGCAGATGCTGTTATCATCCCACCAGAAGCTGATGCACAAACTGACAATGAAGACATTGACGATGACTGTACTGGAAATGCTGACATTGAGGACGTAGCCGGATCATTCGAATTACATGTTGCTGCACAGATCGTCAGTGAAGAAGTAATTGAGAATACAACAGGAGAATATGTTGCTAACTATCCGGAAATTGGCGTTGAAACAATGCATTTACCAAAAAAAAAAACTATGCAATTCAGTACCAACATGGCGGTGTAAGGCACCGGAATATACAAAAGTTCATGATCGCAGTAAGGCTTATGAAAGTAACTTGATGAACAGGAAAGAACAGTTGAAGGGCTCAACTCCAGTTGAGGTATTTGAAGAAATTTTTTTCTGAAGAAATAGTACAGCTCATGGTCAGAGAAAGTGTTAGATATGCTACAGAATGTAAGAACAGGCCCACAACTATAATTAGCTCAGACGACATAAAACTATTCATTGGAGTGTTACTAATATCCGGTTATCATAAATTCCCCGCAGAAACACAATACTGGTCAAACGATGAAGATCTGGACCTACAAATCGTGAAAAATGCAATGTCTAGATCAAGATTCCAAGAAATGAAAAGCATTCTACATTTCTGCGACATTAATGAAGCCGAAAATAATAAAAATGATAGAGGATTCAAAGTAAGAAAACTGATTGCTGCTGCACAAAAATCATTCATGAAATTTGGTATTTTTGAAGAACACCTTGCCGTTGATGAAATGATAGTCAAATGTTATGGCCATCACACTCTGAAACAATTCATTAGGAGTAAGCCAATTAGGTTTGGCTACAAGTTTTGGGCAATATGCGGTGTCTCTGGTTATTGCTACAATTTTGATCTTTATTGTGGCAAGAGCTCATCTGATGACAATCGCGTAGACTTACTGCTTGGATCAAAAGTTATATTGAACATGCTAGATGTCGTAGAAGAACCACAATCATATAGTGTCTTCTTTGATAACTTATTTACCGGATATGAGTTACTGGTTCATCTTCGCGAACTCGGTTTTCAAGCAACTGGAACTGTGCGCGAGAACAGGCTAAAGAAATGTACTTTGATGGAAGCAAAAGAACTGAAAAAGCAAAACAGAGGAACATACAGCTTTAGATTTGACACCAATGAAGAAATTATTTTCGTAAAATGGCTTGATAATACATGCATCACTATTGGAACTAATTATGATACAGTGGAACCTCTTCAAAAAGTGCAACGTTGGCTGAAGGAATGCAAAGCAAAGTGTTCAGTTTCTCAACCCCATGTGTTCAAAAATTACAGCGCATATATGGGAGGTGTCGATAAGCATGATTGGTGGATCAGAAAATATGCATCAGCTTCTGGTGGGATGATAAACAGCATCTGCCGATTTTACCTCTTCCTCTTCCATAACTTCTTCCAGTGTGGTCAAAATCTCTTCCACAGTTAGTGATTTGATGCGCCTTTTAGACATCTGTAGGACAAAAAAGTTATATTTATGAAATTGTGTGGAGAGAGAGAGAGAGAGAGAGAGAGAGGGAGAGAGAGGGAGGGAGAGAGAGAGAGAGAGAGAGAGAGGGAGAGAGAGGGAGGGAGAGAGAGAGAGAGAGAGAGAGGGAGAGAGAGTTAACAGGTAAATATATAATAAATAAATAAATATTCACTACAAAATCTTTATAGATAATGCAATGCAATATACAATATATATAATTATTTTCATATGTACATTCCAATAATTTTATCCCTTACCTTACTAATAAGTAGGAGAGTTGAGGCACTTCTACCACCACTCTCGACAATTGAATGATAATCTGTAAACAGATTCCATGCTTATAAAGGCTTCAAATTAGACAGGCATCAACAAGTTTCAACGAGCAATACTGTGGCATTTAAAATTGTATATGGTATCTGAGATACTACACAGAGAAAAAAGTACCAAATCTTCAGAGATAATTAGAACTTATATAATATTTGGCGTACTACATAAAGGGAAGAAAAACTGGGCATATCTACCATCTCTTTTTCACGGACAATCTAAAACTCTACGTAGTACCTGAGATAATGTTCGTTGGAAGAGAGACAGTACCTTAGGGAAAATACTATCATCTTATCTAATGGAAGGACTAGGCCCACCAAAAATCTCATCTACATAGATGACCTAAGACTGAAGACTGCAAATAATCCCTTACTTAAGAGTCTTATGAGTATAACCGAGCAATTTCAGCAAAGAGATTAAGATTGTTTGGACTGAAGAAATGCAAGGCAACATTACACCGAGGCAGACTGGCTAACTGATGATTTTGAACTCCAGGATGGAGATACATTACAGGAGCTGATTAATTCCACTTTTCTTCAAATACGGGTATGTAGAGGGACATAAAACTGCGTATGTAAAAGTAAAAGATGAGAGAGAAAAAAGAATAAATATTTGATAAAGATAACTTTTTAAGACATATTACATGAATCTTGTTTCATTAACATATTTGCAGTGGTATCCATAATGTATACTTCTGTACTTATGAAGAGACCAAAGACTAATATGAGAAATTTCCTAGATCAATTACGTAATTTTTTTAAAAAAAGGAAAGAAAACTGAAAACAACTGCATATTTTTCAGAAAGCAGCGAGGTGAGTTGCAAATCAGCTCAAAATGAAAATGTGCGTAAATTAAAAATATATAAATGGATTGCTTGTTGGTTGGTTCTGATATGTTAGTTATTTGCTGATACTATTTGTTATGCAATATCATTTAACATATTAAACAGCATATTATATGTTAAAAATTTAATACATTACAAATTTCATTTTTCTCTTCAGAAATTTTTCGTATTGTAAACTTTTCAGTCACGCATTCGCGTGGTTTCGCTAATGTGAAATCAAAGCAGCAAATATTTTGCTCTTCAAGTTTCATTTTCAGTTTTAAAACTAATCAAAGCGAATTGAGCCTCAGCAGGATACAGAATAAAGATCGGTTATGATTGAAACACCCAAGATAAATGTTTCATTCTGACACAAAGTCAAAGTTTTCCAAGTGTAGAGGTTGTGACATATTGAATGATTAACTAGTCTGTGTTTATTAAAATACATTTCATTTTCAAAATTTAAGAGAAACTATAGACAGAATAGAATTTTTTAATGAAGGACTATTTTCAAACTGATGACTGTTCTAATCTGGGCATCACTGATAACCCGAAGCAATGGAATCGCAAACATCAAAAAACATTTCGTTCGGTATTTTTGCACATTCTCGTTCAATGGCTATCCTGAATTCGTCGAGAGTTGCCGGTTTTGTACCTTAAGCTTTATCTTTTAAGTTTCTCCCCAAACCAAAAGTTTAGTGGTGTGAGGTCCTGTAGACGCGAAAGGTATTCTACCGAACCTCTTTGTCCATTGTAAGCTTTTACATTATTATAGTTGAGTGGAGGTGTCTTATCTTTCTGAAAACAAAACTCTACGTCTTCAAATTCTTCTTGAAAGCTTGGCATGACAGACCGGCCTGGTAAGCTTCTTTAACTGTCTAAGACATATCAAAGCTTCTGAAAGCAATCTTTGTTTGTTTGTTTACGTTTATCGTAAGATGAATTCAAAACATATATATATTTTCTTCCCCCTACTTTATTACATATAAAATACTGCTCCACACAAAATAGATCTCTTCACTTTATTTTATTTATTGGTAAATATTTGTATCAACAAATATAGAGCGTGAATATCGAAGTAAACTTTGGTAATAATATTAACTTAGTTTAAACAAGTAATTTTTACTCCATTAATCCCTTATTTTTCCCCCTCTAATTTACATTTCACTTAACACCACAATCTCTCTCTTTAGATCAATAGACCATTCATCACCTTTATATATTGTCATACACTTAATATCTTATTAGTTCATAAAAGCATCATTTTCCTATATATATAACATTGCCATTACCTTTATTACCACACGTCTATCGTGTGTGTACGTACATATATGTATATGTATGGATGTATATGTGTATATGTATGTATATATATATATATATATATATATATATATATATATATATATATAGTTCAAAAACACAATAACAAAAAAACAAAAAAACAACAAAGTGAGGACGTGATATGGATAGTATTATTGGACGCTCAGGAAAGGAATATGCATTTAAGTCAACACTACATGTATAAATGCACGATTATTTCCCCTTTGCGGTCCCATTATACATAAAACACTTTTCTCCCATTTTTAATCTGGTTTTAAATCATTTTATTGGCTTCCCATTCTAAATTCTAATTTTCTTTTTTTCCTTCTTTTCTTCCCTCCTTGTCCAACGTACTATCCCGTCGCGTTGCATTTTCTAACGTTTTTTTTAAAAATAAGATATGTAGCAATTTTCTCTACCCGCAGTTATCACATTCGGTTAAAATGTCTTACGGTTAAGTCGGCTCTTATGAATTTCCCCGAAGAGAAGATTACATCTTTATCAACATCACTAAATCCTTTGGAAGGAACAATTTGTAATCTTCGAAACATATGTCGGAAATAAAAGAATTCATTTAACATATTCGTATTACTCCATTTATAAAATTTTATATTTACTCAAATACCCCAAATTAACAGGGAGTTTCTACCTCGTAAACAGGAGTTACACCACAGTCATTTTGTGATCTTTGCTACCCTGGTATCTATTAACCAATTTGTTTTGTCGGAGTTAATTGTTAACTAAGAGAAAATAAATACATATAATCATATATATATATATATATATATATATATATATATATATATATATATATATATATATATATATATATATATATATATATATATATATATATATATATATATATATATATATATATATATATATATATATATATATATATATATATATATATATATATATATATATATATATATATATATATATATATATATATATATAGATGTTTTCGGTGCAAATGGTTTTGTTATACGACGACCTATTTTACAATCCTGTAAATAATAATAATAATGGTATTTTTATATAACATTAAAGTTTATGGCGTTCACCGTCCAATGACCATGGAAAATAGTCTAATAATGAAGCATATAAGCACTCGACAAAAAAAAGAAGCCTTTCCTATCCGTGTGAGAAAGTACCACACTTATTCATGTTAACAAAGGGATGTGGGTTCGCGTCCCACGCAGATGGGAAAGGCTTCTTTTTTTCCGTCGAGGGCTTATATGCTCTATTATTAGACTATTTCCGTTAGTCATTGCACGCTGAATGGCATAAGCTTTAAGCTTATATAAAAATACCATTATCATTATTATTTACAGGATTGTAAAATACGGCACCGTATAATAAAGCCATTCGCACCGAAAGCATACATACATACATACATACATACATACATACATACATACATATATATATATATATATATATATATATATATATATATATATATATATATATATATATGCTTACTCAGGCTGACCAAAATCTTGAGTGGATTTCTTACTCGGAAACTGAAAGAAGACTGTCGTATATATGTGTATATTTGTATATGTGTGTTCCTGTGTCTTGTGTTTGTACCCCCACCATTGCTTGACAGCTGATGTTGCTGTGTTTACATTCCCGTAACTTAGCGGTTTGGAAAAAGACACTGACACAATGAGTACTAGGCTTACAAAGAATAAATCCTGCGGTTGATTTCTTCGATCAACCGTGGTACTTCAACATGACCGCAGTCACATGACTGAAACAAGTAAAGCAATAAAAATCTATGCCATTTTAATCCCGACCAAGGCCGGGTATCTCTGCTAGTGTACATTAAATCAAACATCATGAATGAGTTTTGTATATATATGTATATTGTATATTTAGATGGAAGCCACTATCTTAGGATATAAATCATATGATAAAGCAGGGCAAACTTAAATATATTTGTGAGTATCTTTCATCCTTTTGTTCGATTTATTTTCTTTTTCTTGCTCGCTTGGATAAGATAATTCAAAAAAGATTTTTTTCACGAATAACTTTGCCAAGTAGCTACATTAGATATCTTTCCTAATCAGTGGTAAAATGGTTCTAGTATTCTTTCTCGAATATATGTAAGTTCTAAGGCGGCGAGCTGGCAGAAACGTTAGCACGCCGGGTCGAAATGCTTAGCGGTATTTCGTCAGTCTTTACGTTCTGAGTTCAAATTCCGCTGAGGTCGGCTTTGTCTTTCATCCTTTCGGGTCGATAAATTAAGTACCAGTTGCACACTGGGGTCGATCTAAACGACTGGCTCCCCTCCCCCAAAATTTTGGGCTTTGTGCCTAGAGTAGAAAAGTTCTATAAGAACAGCAGTTGTCCAAATCCCAATGTTATATATATCTAATCATTTATAGACATGAGTATCACGTTATTAACATTGGAGCCATATTTAGAAACAACAGTGTAATATAAATGTTTTCTCTTCATTCATCGTCATTACTATTTAAAAAAATGATAATACTATAGTCCCTCTGCTTCTCTTTCAAACATTCAACTGTGGAGAGAATTTTTTAATGAAGTGTAACTCCATTGCTTTTCAGAATTTTAGTCATGTTTTGAACATTATGAAAGGAAAGATTTTGAATTCTCTTTCACAGCATATTTCTAGATGCTTGCTCAGTGGAATCTTGGCAATTCCTCTTGTCGGATGTGTTGCCTGTGGATTCTTGCATGTTGGCAGAGGGAATTGTTTGTTTTGCCAATGTAATTTTCCTTGCAGTTGGGACAAGTAATGAGATTCTGCATCTTGAAGTTCATATCTGTATTTACTTTGAACGAGAATCTGCTCTTGAATTTTATGTGGTAACCACTTTATAAGTATTTAAAGTTATTGCTGCATGTTCCACATCTGCTATCTCCACATTCTTTTACGGAGAATCCTGATTCAGTTCTATATTTAAGAGATGAGGAATTATGTACATTATTTACATTATTTACATTCGATGGATATTTGTCCTCATCTTGTTTGTTGTTAACACAACGTTTCGGCTGATATGCCTTCCAGCCTTCTGGTGATTGTTGTCGATTTGGTTCTTTTGTTTCGGCTTCCCCTGTTGCAGATCTTGTGTCTCTCGCTGTTGCTGAGAATGCTGTTTCATTCCTTGATATTGTAGTTGATTTATCTCTTCTTGTTGTTGTTGTAGCTTCTGCAGCTGCTGCTGCTGAGGTTGTTGGCTTGCAGCTTTGCTTTCGAGATTTGTTGTAGCGTTTTCGAGATTGGCTGCTGCGAAGCTACTCAGATTCACGCCCACAAACTTTTGGGATTTAGAGGTTACATCTGTATTTTATATCCCCTTTTCCTTTTTGAGGGTCGCTCGACGATCACCCACTCGGGTGCCTTTGTCTCATTTGGGCCCCTTCTATATCCAAGGGGTCGGTAAGATTTCTTATAGCCTTATTGTTTCCGTTCCAGTGTTTGACTTTGTGGTTGCCGCTGCTTTCCTCTTTGAGATTGCAACGGATTTGGTGTTGGGAATATTGGGGCAGCGTGAGGCACCTCTCTCGAGTTCTCCACAGTAGGACAGAAAACTTTTAAGTGACCGGTTTTTCCACTGATGTAACACGTGAGTTTCTTATCCTCCACGATCACCCGCATTTGCTCGCACTCTCCGAAACGGAAAAAGTCCGGGATAGCATGAATTTCTTCTGGAGCAACCAAAATCTGGAACTCCATGGACATTCCTGTTCTGTTTTGTTTGGGGCTTGGTCGTAAGCTTATCCCCTCTCAATGCTCCTCTAGCATGGTCATTACTCTAGCCTGGTCCCTATGAGGAGGTACGTCTGAGATCCTGACTTTGGTCACTCGACGTCGCATGTATAAAGAGAGCATCACGTACTGGTCAGAAGAGCAGGTCATTGTAGTCATCCTACGCGCTTCCTCTTCGTTGCTACAGATGGCTACCACGGTCCTATATTGTTTTCCTCGACAGGCATAAACTACGGAAGGCCACACCTGCAGGCATTTTCTATATCGGCTGGGGAAGGGTATAGTGGCTTTCTCTCTCTGTAATTAATGCACTTGTAAATTATTGTTCTCCTTTTGGTGGAAATCCTTTCCTCTTCTGGGAGAACCATGACACAGGCTCGAATGATATCTTTCTGATATTTAACTGCATCCGCTTTGTCTTGCAAGAAATAAGTGGTCCATGTATTTATTATATTTGCGAAGGAAATTTTTTTCCTTCGGATGTGTGTTCTCGTTAGTGTCTTCGTAATTAGCATTACTGTTGATACTGTTGTAAAAGTCTGCGCTTTTGTTGATGCCGATACTGCTGCTGATAGTTATAATATTATCGTTGTTGTTGCAGCTGGTTTTTTGGTGTTGCTCTTGCTGATGCCGTTATTATTGTTGTTGGAGTTGTTACGGGTCATACTGGTGTTAGTGGTCTTGTTTTAGCTGTTGGCGATGTTGTCGTTGAAGTTGGTGGGGGTGTTATTGTCTCTGCAAATGCAATACACAAGCAAAAATACAGCGAACAGCCGGCAGTGGGACTGTCTTTAGAAGATTCCCCCAATGGAGCTCATGATAGGCAATAAGTTAAGTACCAGTACTTGGCTGGTACTTATTTTATCGACTTCGAAAGTATGAAAGGCAAGTCGACCACGGCTGAATTTGAACTCAAATCGTATTGTCGTCGTTGCAGTAATCATATTCTATATCGTTTGGACTTCGAACAGTTAACGGTGACATTTTCTATTCCCCTTCAATGTGTATAATTCCGACTTCGCTATTATTGATTCTGTCTTTTGTGTTTTTGTTTTTGTGAATGCTAGTTTTGTTATTGTTACTGCTACTGCTGTCTATCGTCATTGCATTGGTGTAGACATTTGGACTTTGATCTGCCAGGAAACTCCAAAATGGCAGAAATTCAGAAGATAATACTCATGGGAACTGCCCATATCCTACGCAAAATACTTTCTATGTAATCTCAAGTTTTAAAACAAACACATAATTTTCTTATGGTTTCTTAAACATTCTCTAGAACAACACTATGTACAAAACCCAATATATGGCACCCTAAGCATAACACCAATATGAACTTCTAACTTGTCTCTTGATGTCTCTGGGTGAGACTTGGAGCCAACTTGTACAAATGTAAAGCAAAAGTCAAACATAATAATAATAATAACAACAACAACAACAACAACAACAACAACAACAACAACAACAACAATAATAATAATAATAATAATAATAATAATAATAATAATAATAATAGATTCCTTTGAGTGAAATACTACAGAAAACAAAGTTGGTGTATGACCTGGGAAGCGGTAAAGGAAAACTGAAGTTGTTGACAAAAAATGAGGCAGAACTGGACAGCCTAGTCAATCTGTGCGGATTTAAAGATGGAGTCTGGGCTCTCAAAATGTGCTACGATGGTGAAGAGACGAGGAAAGCTTGACAGAACAGAAGGCATAGGTTTGCCAAGTGGTGAGATGATGAAGGCAATTCAATCTCAGTCCGGCTATGAATACCTAAGAATACGTGAGGCAGATGGAATTAAACACAATGACATGAAGGAAAAGACAAAAAGAGAGTACCTGCGGTGAATGAGAAAGATACTGGCTTCAAAGCTGGATGCCAGAAACATAATTTCGGCAATAAACTCGCGTACAGTCGCAGTAGTGCGCTATGGCGCTGGAATCATCAAGTGGACAGAGGAGGAGCTAAAAGAGATGGACAGGAAGTGAAGAAGGCTCTTAACGATGCATGGAGCCCATCATCCACGTGCAGACACGTGCTACGCATGCAAGACTCCAGGAGTTCCAACAAAACCTGTGATAGAAAGAAATGATGATGATGATGATGATGATGATGATGATGATGATGATGATGATAATAATGATAATAATATGATGCAGTACCAGGCAGTGGCTCTCATGGCTTCTGATCTTAACTGATTGGAAGTGTTATCATGTACATTGTTTTGTCTTAGTATAAAAAGATGGGCTACAGCAAATATTCTGCTCAATACCACAGATCTGCTTGTCAGTTGTTTGACCGTAACCAGTTGAGCATGACTCTTAGTGGCTGACGATATGTGCATCTCTGATCACGAGCAGAGGTAGTGGGAGAGCATCATAGCCATGTGTTGAGAGGAATTCTGTGGGGCTTGGATAATTCACCTCTGGAAATATGGGTGTTTCGTTCAACATCCTTAAACAAACCTTATTCAAGGACCATTTGAACGGGATGGATTACTCGACCTGAAGAAAACTCTAACTGGGCCCCACCTGCAAGGTCATGCGCTGTTTATTTTGATATGGGATCACCATGACTCGCACATATGGTTTTGATGCATGTGCCTGGTGTACCCTTATCAGACGAGTAGTCATGATGGGTATACTGGGCTTCGTATATTTTACTCCAGTGTCACTTTGATGGCATGCACTGCTCTCTCACTCAATAATAATAATAATAATAATAATAATAATAATATTGTGCGTTTCTCTACCCTAGGTGTCAGGAAGACACTCGGCAAGAAATGGAAACAGAATTGAAAGTGAAACGAATGGATAGAGCCTCAACAGCGAGTGAGGTACCTATTGTGATCGGTGCACTCAAAGCAAGAAATATTCTGACATCAAAAGCTGCGAATAACAAACTTAATAGGAAATATTCAGCTGCAGCACTACTTGGAGCAGTCCATGTGATGAGAAAAGTATTTAGTCTGTAAGCTGCGGAAAGGAGCTGAGACTTGATATAAATAAATAAATTAAAAGTAAGTTAATGATTAGCGGCATTTCGTCCGTTGTTACGTTCTGAGTTCAAATTCTGCCTAGGTCGATTTTGCCTTTCATCCTTTCGGGGTCGATAAAATAAGTACCAGCTGGGCGCTGGGGTCAATATAATCGACTCCCCTTCCCCCTAAATTGGTGGCCGTAGGCTAAAATTTTACATATATATTTTATATATATATATCGTAAATCCTCGAGTATAATCCGC
Source organism: Octopus bimaculoides (assembly GCF_046866305.1). Classification (NCBI taxonomy): domain Eukaryota; kingdom Metazoa; phylum Mollusca; class Cephalopoda; order Octopoda; family Octopodidae; genus Octopus; species Octopus bimaculoides. The sequence continues at coordinate 123,168,133 of NC_142929.1, read as the reverse complement.
ATTTTTTTCCCGAAATTTAAAGGTCAAAATCCCTAGTGCGTACTATATACGAGGTTAAAAATGAAAAATGTTTTCTAAGCAATATTCGAGTCTCTATTTGTTGTCCGGCAATGTTTATTCAGACACATTTTGTGATGTTGGACGCGAAAATACCTTAAGCAAAGCCTGAAAGCAATGAAGTCATAAAAGAATCATCCATAACTTGCAGTAAGCAACATTTATTAAAATAAAAGTATTCAGAACACAGAATAACATGTAACAAAAACAATTTGCAAACATATTTACATTCCCATATAACAGTTAAGAACATCCCCATTATTGTATTACGCATGCGCGGAATTGTTTGTTCGACTTGGTGCTGCTGGCTTACTTACGCACGAATTGTGCTTAATAGTTTAGCGCTAAATAGTTCTTCCTGCTGTTTGTATTGGCAGTTTGCATCGTTTCCATGGCAAACAATCGATAATTAAATACCGGTATTAAATGTTTGAACTACTGTGGATCTTTACTAGGGTTTTTTTATAAGCGGGACTTAAACCTGTACATTAATCTCTAATAAAACATTTTATACATTACATACCCATAAAATGCCTGGTAGATCTTATTCAGCTATGTTTAGGCTTGAAGTTATATCATATGCTGAAGAGCATGGTAATAGGGCCGCAGGAAGAAAATTTGATGTTTTCGAAAGCAATGTCAGGTTATGGAGAAGAAATAAAGATGAAATTAAACAGATGCCAAAGATAAAGAAGGTAGGGGGGGGGCAAACATCCTGAGCTTGAAAACAATTTGCTTGTATGGGTAGAAGAAAGAAGACTTGGTGGAATAGCCATTAATACAGTACATTTGAGGCTACAGGTAAAACTCATTGCTAAAAAGATAAAACTTAATGAGTCAGAATTTAAAGCATCACATGGCTGGGCCAGTAACTTTATGTCAAGGCATGACTTGTCTATTAGGAGGTGAACCCACATTTCACAAAAGTTACCAGCTGATATTGAAGAGAAGTTAATGAACTTTCAAAAGTTTATTATTAACATGCGACGGGAAAAGAATTACCCATTGTCGTTGATTGGTAATGCGGACCAGACCCCGTTAACTTTTGATATGCCTGCAGATAGCACAATAGATTTCAGTGCTACATCGTCAATTACAATTAAAACCACGGCCATGAAAAAAAAAAATCGTTTTATCGCCATGTTAGCTTGTATGGTTGACGGAACCCAACTTAAACCTTATATAATATTCAAACATAAAACAGCACCCAAAAACGTGGAATTTCCAACAGGGATTATTGTTAGATATCAACAAAAAGGCTGGATTAATGATGAGTTATTTAGAGATTGGATTGACACTGTATGGGGAAATCGTCCTGGTGGAGCAATTAAACAGCACAACAGCTTGCTTGTACTAGATGCTTTTAGATGCCACAGAAGTGAAGATAAACTCAAGCATTTAAAAAAAAGGTCACAAAACAGATGTTACTATCATTCCAGTGGGTATGACCTCCATATTGCAGCCATTAGATGTCTCTATTAACAAACCGATTAGAAATTGCGTGATTTATGGACTGAATAGATGTCGACTGGACACTAAAGGTAGAAGGGTTCGCGCTCCCGATCAGACGTTATTACTGTTATTTCTTTATTTTCTGCAAACAAAGTGCACAAGAAAGCTACACGTTTGCATTATGCTATATATACAATAATAATAAAGGACGTTACCGTATATATGTTTACAAACCAAGGACGTTATATAGACCTCCTTGATTCAAGTTAGAGAAAGGGTGCGTATTATACACAAGGTTTAGGTTTTTCAGAGGTACAACCCCCTAAAAATCCCTTGCGTATTATACTCAAGGGCGGACCATACACGAGGATTTACGGTATATATATACATACATACATACATACATACATACATACGTATATATATATATATATATATATATATATATATATATATATATATATATATATATATATATATATATAAAATGTATGTATGCAAATAAACATGCATGAGAGGCTTGGGCCATTTTCGTTACTTATCCTCATTTGAAGAATTTCCCACAAGAAATTTAAATAGCCTGAAAAAATAATGATACATGACACATAAATATGTGTAGATCAAGGAGCTGGGTAGACGATATATGTGTGCGAAAATGATTGTTATGCCTTATACCTGTAATTAACCTAAACACTGATTTTAAGTTAATTCTCATTGCCAAATAGTTTTAGTTATCCAACTTTTTGTCTCTGCTATTTTCCTTGCTCGCTTAGACTGTAACTTTATACTTGTAGTGAGTCGGTGCACCAATTTAGCCTGCAGCTGACATTAAGTTTGAATATAGTCGACTAATGGGGGCATACATAACCACACTTAACGTGCGCACGCACGCACATACACACACACACACACACACACACACACACACACACACACATACACACACACACACACACACACACTCAAACAAACACGCACACACATATACATACAAACGCATATACATGCCTGCCTGTGTGTTTATGTGTAGTTATATATACATACATACATAATACATATATACATACATACATATATATATATATATATATATATATATATATATATATATATATATATATATATGTATATGCATATATATAGATATACATACATATATATATATATATATATATATATATATATATATATATATACATATATACATATACATATATATATATATATATATATATATATATATATATGCATACATACATTATATGCGTGAGTATATGTGTATATATATATATACATGTATATACACGTGTGCCCGTGTGTATCTGTGCAAGCATGCGTGTGTGCAGGCGTATGCATATGTGAGTGTGCATGTGTATGTTTGCGTGTGTGTATGTGTATGCGTGTGTGTGTGTCCCAAACGTATGTGTAGTTAAGACTTTTATGGTGTGAAGGACAGCCAAAAAGGAACATATAACAGACAAGAATTAGTAACGAGGAAAATATTTATGATTCACCAATTACCGACATTCTGAGGGGAAGATGACTCAAAAATTAAGATAAATAACAAACATTAGAAACCCGTTTTATACTGTCATTCAAATACTTTGAAAGAAAGTAACCCAACAATCAGAGGTCAAAGACAAGTATTAAATATCTAATAGTTCTCTTGAAAATTTATATTATGAAAGGTTAGATAAGATATAAACTCTCATTCACAGACGAGATATAGCCAATCATTGCTTTGGAACGAGAATTTAACAACCAATTAGTGGCGACTACAAACTAGAGGGAAATAATAAAGCTTAGATAAAGACTGTTTGGAAAATGAGTGCAAATGATAGGAAATTTGAATATTGTGATATATTGATATTGAATATTGGTTCTAAATTTTGGCACAAGGCCAACGGTTTCGGTGTAGAGGGTAAGTTGATTACATTGACTCCAGCACTCAACTGGTACTTACTTATCGATCCCGAAAGGATGAAAGGCAATGCTAACCTCGACGGAATTTGAACTCAAACGTAAAGCCAGACGAAATACTGCTGAGAATTTTGTCCGCGCTGTAACGATTCTGCCAGCTCGCTCACCCTTTTATTAATATTGAATATTGGTTTCAAATTTTGGCACAGCACCACAAAATTCGGGGAAAGGGGTACATCGATTACAATCGATGTACCCCTCCTGGCGTGCTAACGTTTCTACCAGCTCCCTGCCTCATCAATATTGAATATTGATATGCTAATAAAACCAGTAAAGAAGTAATTCCATTTGCTTCAATGCAGATTACAAAGCAAAAATGAACTTAAGAATAGAAGCCAACTATTGACGTGCTAGAGATAACAGCCATTATTTTTTTCATTGAAGTGGTCCTGGATGTACACTGTGGAAACAAGATTTTTTTGCCGCTTAGCCAAGAAGAAAGGACAGTGTTCATATTACTTTATTTCTGCGGAATCTTCAAAAATGGTTTGAGGTTGGTTACAAGTGCTTCGTTTTAACAGCAGGAAAATATTCCGCGTACCCCCGGAATCCTCTCACCTTTCTGCAATAGGGGTTTTATATAGAGAGACGCAGGCTCCCAGCGACAGTTTAGGTTAGTAATTTAAGAAGCATTACGCACAAAGTGATGGGATCCGAGATCCATATCCCGCGCAATGTTTGACCAATCAAAATACAGGACTCAACCAAACGTTCCAAGCTCACATGATAGGCCCAAACGACCAATCATTAACTATTAACGTGTGGAGCCTATAAAAGGCTAGTCGACTACAAAATGTCATAATACCTGTCGCGCTACAGATATACCAATTTGGCATATTCCTGGAAGATGGTATGTAAATATTGATGAGTTATAGGAACACGGTATTTCGTTTTATGCAGCCATAATATACAACAAAATATATTTAACGTTTTTATTACTCAATACCGTGTTCTGCTGAGATAACCTTAACAAATGATGTACTAGTATTGCTAATACAGTCGGACTGGGTATTGACTTGTAACAAAGCTTAATATAATTCGTAGTATAAGTACTCGTTTGGGATTATACCTTTGAAAATAGATTATGTTATAAAAGGTAGATTGCAGAGTGAGCACTTTCGGTAGTGGTAAAGAGTAGCACTTTAGACAATTTTGCTATATATATATATATATATATATATATATATATATATATATATATAGTCTTTTATTCTTTTATTTGTTTCAGTCATTTGGCTGCGGCCATGCTTGGGCATTAGATTTAGTCGAGCAAATCGACCCCACGACTTATTCTTTGTAAGACTAGTACTTATTCGATCAGTCTCTTATGCTGAATCCTTAAGTTCGGCATTGGTTGTCAAGCGAAGTTGGGGGCACAAACACAGACACACACACACACACACACACACACACACACACACACACACACACACACACACACACACACACACACACACACACACACACACACACACTCACACACACACACACACACACACACACACATGTATATATATTATACGAGCAGAGATACTCGGCTTTGCTCGGGATTAAAATGGCATAGATTTTTATTGCTTTACTTGTTTCAGTCATGTGACTGCGGCCATTGTGGATTACCATCGTTGGTCGAAGAAATCAACGACAGGATTTATTCTTTGTAAGCCTAGTACTCATTGTGTCAGTGTCTTTTACCAAACCGCTAAGTTATAGGAATGTAAACACAGCAATATCAGTTGTCAAGGAATGGTGGGGGTACAAATACATGACACAGGCACACACATGCACAAACATACACATATATACGACAGTGTCCTTTCAATATCCGAGTATGAAATCCACTCACAAGATTTTGGTCAGCCTGAGGATATGGTAAGCATATATATATATATATATATATATATATATATATATATATATATAAGCAATGTTAATTCTCTAAATGAAGTATTAACAGTAACTGCACGATAAAGTGTAGTATATTGCCACTTAAGTGTGGCTGACCCCTAGGGGTGGATGTTACTGTTGCTTTTAGCCCCAGGAGGACATCTCCTCCAGCTGGCTTATCGACACACGACTGTGTCCTGTTTGCCAAGGGAAGTTATCCCTCTCACCAACATCTGCAGCACGAACGGATCCGGATTTCAGGGTTATTTCCCTTCGTCGGCGTTCGATAGCCGCTGACCTTGGTGAGAGAGACAAAAACCTGGCAATCTTATATCTTCTTTTCCAGTGAAATTCTTCACTGATATCGAAAAGGTGAAAACAAGCAATGTTAATTCTCTAAATGAAGTATTAACAGTAACTGCACGATAAAGTGTAGTATATTGCCACTTAAGTGTGGCTGACCCCTAGGGGTGGATGTTACTGTTGCTTTTAGCCCCAGGAGGACATCTCCTCCAGCTGGCTTATCGACACACGTATGTATATATATATATATATATATATATATATATAAATGTATATATAAATGTATATATATATATACATTTTAGTGAGGAAACACACGTAGTGGATATATATAGAAAGAGTAAAGAAGAAAGAACAGAGATTTGTTTTACAGGATTTAAGAGTATATTAGGGCCATAAGTAAGGACCGGTTTCGCAATATATCATTTTCAACTCTCAGCTTGACGAGCAATACGAAACTGGTCCTTCAATTATGTTGGAAGAACAAAACCTTATTTTCTACTAAATAGTATATCTTTATTATCATGGCTCTAATATTCTCTTAAATCCTGTAAAACAAATCTGAGCTTTTTCATCTTTTCTCCTTCTCTCTCTCTTTCTCTCTCTCTCTCTCTCTCTTTCTCTCTCTCTCTCTCTCTCTCTCTCTCTCTCTCCCTCCCTCTTTCTCTCTCTCTCTCTCCACACACACACACACACATATACAGGGTGCGATGAATATGAAATAAAAATTTTAAATGGCGACATCCTGTACATCCATCCATCCATCCATGCATGCATACATACATACATACATACATAATACATTCATATATATATATATATATATATATATATATATATATATATATATATATATATATATATATATAGAGAGAGAGAGAGAGAGAGAGAGAGTTATCTGAGTCACAGTCTGGCATTTTCACTCTATAAATTATTGTGTGTTATCGCCGTAAATTTGTCGGGAAATAAACACCACAAGCAAACGCCTTTCACCAACGCATAAAATTGTCTGGTAAATAATACTCAGCATTACGTGAATAAATCGTAAACGGCATCCATCGTGTTTATGACAGGACAATTTTATATGACGTCACTATGATACCATGAACACTTTGAAATCATATTTTCAATCATACGAACCTCCTTGAATATTATTTTAGTAACTGTAAAGGGATTTTTTATACAGTATACAATCTACTATTTCTGTGGTGGCTCCTTTCCCTTGATGCCGTAAGCACGTACTTATTTTGCTTAACGGTTAATCCGGTGCTGCTTTGTGAACACTGTAAAGCTTGTAAGACGTAACGTAGACAACTGCAAAAGAGACTCCGAATCCATGGCAAGTAGGAAGGGACATAGTAGGCATTCTGATTGCGTTCGCTCACCAGAATTCATCCCCACGTTCTTGAGCAGGGCCTTAGACTCAATTTAGGCAGGTATGTGAAGCTACTGGAGACTGTGGTCAAACTCTGGCTAAAGAGGGTTGCTGCAGGAAGGCTTTTTGCGTGCTGCAAGATTTGGTTCTTTGTCATATCTCCGGAAAGATACAAAAGTGGTTGTCAGAATTTCTACGAATTCCCTAGCCCCAATTTCTGGCCTCCTAATTTCCTTGTTTGTAATCCCATGGATTACTATGTGTGGGACGCAGTTGAAAAAAGACAACTGCTCTGCCTGCAGCATATATGCAACATTGCATATATGTCTATTGTGTGTGTAGCAGTAGATAAACCGAGCTTTAGAAAACACAAATGGAACAGTAACACCCACCACCACACCACACTACATCACGAAAGACAGAAGAGAATAGAAAAAAAGGAGGAAAAAAGTTGTAAATAATACACAGGCACATACAGGGTAATACACATACAATAGACATATACACTTGCCTGTGATACATATAAGAAATGAAAATAGAAATAAAAATCACAAATAAATATATAAATAGACAAATAAATAAATGTATTTGTCACGTACCAGTGATAAATATAAGAAACAGAAATAGATAAAATATAAATAATAAATAAATAAATCCATATAAAAGGCATGGATACAAACAACATACGAAGCGAACCCATATACACACACACAAGTAATTTCACGGACGGTTACAGCAATATCAAAAACAAGAATAACGACGACAGAAACAGTGGCGGTGACAACGATGGCAGTAACAACAAAAACAACTACCAAGATGGCAACACCGTGGGCGAATACACAAACACAGAGCGATACAGGGACTGTACCAAAGTTTCGGGTCTTAGGATGAGAGCAGCACAATGAGGAAGATGCTGAGGGGAAGCCATACTGCTGCTAAGAACAGTGACACACACACAAGCATACGCACACACATACACACACAGACACACAGACACACACACACACACACACACACACACACACACACACACACACACACACACACACACACAAACACACATGCATACACACATAAACACGGACGCAAACACATGCTCACATAAGGATACACATCTTAGAAGAACAGAATGGAGTAATTGGAGCAAGAGCACACACGGAAACGAAAAGTGTCGCTGAAGAGGTCACAGATGTGTGATGAAAGATTACCAGACAATGGACATGTGTTGAAATAAAAAGAAAAGAACAGTAATAAATGTGTGAAAAACAAATATATAGTGCGTGTGTTTCTTTGTCAAAAAAGAAAAAAATGTTGGGTTGGAGGAGATGCTTATATATATATATCTATATGTATATATATATATATATATATATATATATATATATATATATATATATATATATATTGTATAATACGGGGTCCGGTGAATAAATTGTTGTCTAAATTACACAAAGAGGAAAATAACACTGACATCTTATTTTAACATATATTTGCCAAAGTGCATAAGAATATCTTGAAATAGTAAAGAGTAAACTTATTCAATAAAATCACCATTGGCTTGAAACACACCTTCCAGACGACTTCGGAATCTCCTGCAACTCTTCTGGACGGTCTCCTTGTTTAAGTTGATGAATTCTACCATAATTGTTGCCTTCAGTTCATCTTTGGTGTTACAAGGAGTTTTGTTGGTCTCTCGCTCCACTGCGTCCCACACAATAATGAAGGGGGTTGCGGTCTAGAGACTTAGGATGCCAGATGTTAGGGGTGATGTGGTCACAGAAATTGTCTGTGACTGGATTCTTCTGCGTGTGTGTCATGATGCAGAACCCTGTTGTCAGATATACGGTCTTCCAGCAGCCACCCACTTGAGCCAGGGCAGCATTACCTTCTCCTGGTACTTGACATAGGCTTCCGTGTTGAGTTTGAGGCCGTGTGGAAAGATGAATGGAGGCATAACTTCGCCATCACCAGTGATCACTCCAAACACCATGATGTTGATTGAATGTTTGATTTCTATCACTCGCGGTACATGTTTTAGGGACACGGCAAGCCAACGGCTGTTTTGTGTTTCACCATCTGATCCTGGCAGAAATTTTTCTCGTCTGAGAAAAACCAAAGCATGTTGGGTTGGAGGAAATGCTTGAATTTGTTCAAAAGCTTCGTAGCGCGGTCCTTCCTCTTGTATTTCATGGCTTGGGATAAAAATTGGCCTTTCTCATCTTGTAGGAGAAATACCCGAATGTCTTCAGGCATTACCTGCTTGATAAGAAACTGAGACGCGCTCACGCCCTTGGTGATGGACCTGATTGACTTGGAGGGATCAATCATAGCCTGCGCCACACCAAAAAAATTCAGGAGTTCTATTCTTATCAGAACGCTCAGAGTGAATTATCCGAGCCGCCGTACCTTCGTAATCCCCATTAGACTTATCCAACTCTTTCCGAATCCTCTACACTGTCCTCAGATTGACACCCAAACATTCTGAAATGTTCGTATTGGAGCTTCCTGCGCGAATGCCAAGCAGTATAGCAAGTCGTTTCCAAACTTCTAATAGAGTGAATTGCATCATGGTGCTGTTTTTCTCACAGACCGTACCCGACTGACCCTACTATACTGTTTAGTCGACAGATTCAAAAACAAACAATGTACCTGGGAGACATTACAAATATACAATGGCAACGATTTACTCATCGCACCCTGTACATAAATACATACATACAAACACACACACACACACACACACACACATGAATATATATATATACATATATATAATACACACATACTCACACACACACACAAATATAGATTCAAGGCGAATATGGTATTTAAGTTTTGGCACCAGAATTAAGTGTGGTATTACCCATACAATTCCAAAATAAGGTGATTAAAATCAAAATAAGCAACAAGGATATCCATAGTTAATGCAGATGATCGTTTCACGCGACTCCATTTATTTATTTATTTCTTATTTATTTTTTATTTCATTATTAATTTATAATTAGCTTTTATTTATTCACATATTAATTAAGCAAATATTGGTGTCTCGGGTTTTTCAAACTTAGCATATGTAAAACAATACTGATACATTATTCTGATTAATAAAAACTATGAATAGACATTTACTGTATCTGTACACATATAGCAACTTTATTTTATATACTTTTGACCTAGGTGCCTTATGCTAAAACTTCCCCTGCTCCATTATAAACTGGTCTGCTAGTAGAGAACCTACTATAGTAGGTTGTCATTAAACCCCAAAAAATTTTATAACCATATTGTTCATGTATATTGTTTATCCCTTTCCCTATAAAGAAAATGCTAGTGCCCTCTTAAGCTTTGAATCACTAGGTCTGATAAGATGACCTATAAATCAGAAACAGAAAAACAAATAAAATCAGTGACAGTTAAAAATCTGCTTAGAATTAATTACTAGCCTGTATGGCCTGGCTAAGTCAAAATGGTTTTTTGTATTCTTCCTTTCTACTTGGAGAGTTTAAATGTAGTTACAAAAATATGTCCTTCTGTTGAAATGAAATTTCAGTAAATTTCTATATCTTTGTGCAGCTGAGGATTGCTCTGCATTTTACATTTGATGTAATGTTCACATTGCTTAAATAAATGGAGTCGCATGAAACGATCGTACTGCATTAACTTTGGATATCCTTGTTGCTTATTTTGATTATATATGTATATATATATATATATATATATATATATATATATATATATATATATATATATATATATATATATATATATATATATATATATGTATATATATATATATATATACGGAAAAAAGTAAAAGTAGAAAATGCTAAAATAATTTTATAAAAAACATTT